>NC_092786.1:46282009-46596370 GCF_047496795.1 Chiloscyllium punctatum
AACTTTAAATTTTTGTTCCCAAAGCTTTCGAGTACTGATGTTTGCTTCACCTCATGTTTGGTTGTGAACTAACTGAATCAAGACTGATTGTGTAGTGATTTGTTAGCAATTGCAAGTACCAGGCTAGTAGAAGGTGAACCAAATGGACTTGGGTCTTTTTTAATCTAACAATTACTATGTTAGTATTCAGCCACTTTCAATTTGGTGTATTAACGATATTACTGGAGAAAGTGACATATTGTCATTCAGTATTGATAGTTTCATTGTTTGTGGAACTGCTGTATGTATAGATATTTATTGAAGTTTGTGAATTTGGTGTAGGCTGTCATGTTCAGTCATACCATGTGTCAGGTAAGTTATCCAATTACAGAGCATGATGTTGCTTAAATAAGAATTTGAATCTTTCAGATAGGGATTGAAGAAATGCACACAGTAAATTAATTTATTTTCTAAAATTTTCAAACAGGGTGCAGAAAGGGACAAACACCAGCTTTCAGATGTGAATCGTATTGAAGCTGAAGTCATCGTTCATTCTGAATTGTCAGCATCAGAAAGAAACTCCACTTGTGAGGACCGAGATTGGCAGAGTAAGGAAGATCTACAACTTAAGTCCATCTCCGTTTCATCTACAGAAAATCTTCACAGTGAGAATATTTCTGTGTTATCTACTGAAAACTGGAAGAAAAAGGAAAACATTGAGAGTGAGTGCACTGCTGTTATACCAGCTGAAGATTGGAATGAGGATCTTCAAAGCCAATGTACTCTTGTTTTGCCTGAGAAGGACAGTCACTCTCGTGAGATTTGCAAGGATTCTTTGTCTCCTGTTGCAAATGAAAGGATGAATTGCAGTGATGCAGAAAAACATAGGGATATCACCGATATTCAGGGCAACTTATCATTGCATTCTAAAACTAAAAGTAGCATGATGAAGACTGTTGAATCGCATGGGCTCACTAATAGTTTTGAGAGCATTAAGGATTGGAAAAGTTCAATTAATGGTTTTACTTTAAAAAACATAAACTCAGAATCCTCATGCCTGAAAAATGCAGAAACTCGACCTTCTAGATGCCAGACTATGCTCACAGATGGGGACGATGTTGCTCATCACTTTATTGCCTCCACTATCTCTACTACCTCAGTCTCTGAGAAAGACTTGTGTCCATAATCATCAACACAATACTAACTTTCACAAATATTGGGGTGTATCCTACAACTGCACACTCTGTGAGTGCCTATTATCACATCTAGTAAGGATTCTTGCACATTATTGAGTCAATGAAGAACCTGAGATCAGTTACTAGGTTTCTGTATCTAATATTTTAAGTACATGCTCCTCTGTGATGGAATAACCTTTTTTTTATTTTTTGACAGGAATTTCCCTTATTTAATGTTACAAAGTGGAACTGTGTTTTCGAGTAGCATTTATAGTACTCTCACCTTTCTTCAATACAACAGAACTACCTCATATCTGTTAAAATATTGAGTAGTATTGTGCTGCATTAGTTCTGTAGTTTGTTGTTACAGCCATTTTATTTTTATTAACTTTGCACAGGTTTCAAAATGGCATCTTCCTATTTCTAACTGGAATGATTTAAAACAACCAGTGCTTGATGAAATACTAAAACAAAACTAAATGTAAGGAACAGATGCACGTGCACCTTTTCATTCAGGGTTCCACTATATCTGTCAAACCTAAAAATAAAATCAAATGTCTAGCTATTGAGTAATTATGAGAAAGACTTCAGATATAAATATGTTGAATGTTACCTTTTTCCAAGAAAGGGATGCTAAATTGTAGCTATTGCTGGTATTTCATCTTCTAATTGGTGAATTTGGCTTGAAGATGTGTTTGTATCTTGTTGGAGCTGCATTATAGTCGGCAAATGTATGACACACATATTAGGAATATTCTTCTGTATTTCTGCCAATCAGATGCCATTGCTTGAGCAGAAACTCCAGGAAAAGAGAAGCAATTAGTGTTTTCACCGAATCTATGCCAGAACAGCACCAAAACCGCCAGTAATTAATATTTTGATAATTTATCAAGAATTTTTTAAAAATCTGCAAGAGGTCTGATGAGGGAGAATATTTAAATCTGAAGTTTAAGCCTTAATTTGAACCCGTCACCATCTCTTAACTGGGATAAAGTGAGGACTGCAGATGCTGGAGGTCAGAGTCGAAAAGTGTGGCGCTGGAAAAGCGCAACAAGAATGGCTTATGCCCGAAACGTTGACTTTCCTCCTGGGCTGCTGCCTGACCTGCTGGCTCTTCCAGCACCGTACTTTTAGACTCCCACTCCCATCTCTTTAACTGCAAAATGAAGATTATGCATGATCAGGGTATAATGACACATCCTTATGTGCAATTTAATAGCTTTTGATTCCGGATGCAATGAATTAATTGGACCACCTCGTTTGGCAGTTGTAATAGTTCATTTAAAATTAAAGAAACCAGTGAATTCATTTTTAATTTTGAATGAGTGGAAAAATCTGCATTTTGTAAGATTCTTTTTGCCGATCTTTGGAGACCCATTATTGTACACATTTCTTTGACAGTAAGGAAACATTTATTACGCTTTTGCCTAATGCTATGGAATGGTTGCTGTTCTAGGAATAGGACTAGCTCAATCTACTTGTTGAGCCTACTCTGCTGTTCCCTTAGATCATGGCTGATCAACTACCTTTATGCCACTTTGCTACACTATCTTCATTTTTCTTGATGTCATTAATATCCAGAAATCTATCAATTTCTCTCTGGAGTTTGCTCAATGACTGAGCTTTCACCGTCCTCTGGAGTAATGACATCCAAAGATTCACCAACCTCAATGAAGAAATTCCTCCTTGTCTCAATCTTATAACAAGGAGTAGGCCATTTAACACTATGCCCCTTGGCTCTAGGTTCACCAGGAAGAATAGACATCCTATGTACATCTCATCAGAAGAATTCAGTACATTTCATTGTAATCATCTCATTCTTTGAAACTGTAGAAAACGCAGGCCCAGTTTCCTCAGTCTCTCCTCATAAGACAATCCCTTATCTAATGAACCTAGACAAAAATGCCCAATGCATTTCTACAATTCTGTCTTCATTGACTTATTTTTGTCTCATGATGTGATTGGTTCTCTATATGAACCCGTAAATGCAAAAAACTACATTGTGCAATTTTGCAACAATATGTTATTTTGTTGTACCAATCTTTTAGTGGAAATGTATAGTTGGTATAATTATCCAAATGCTATGGAATGAATTGCATTTACCAGGATTTTTGTATGCCAAACAGTTTCATTTCTGTTTTGGTCATAGTTCCTAATACTTTTAATTGTTTCTTAAGATTACTAGTCGTTGTTAGTATCAAGCCAGTAGAATTGTTCATTAATCATTTTAGATAATGTGCAAAATCAGTGAATACAAATAAACTGTATAACTAGTACTGTGCTTTAAAGAACGCACATTGGAAATGTTACAAGTCTGCAGTCATTGTCTAGTAGTTTCATGTGCAACAAATGCAACTTTAAGCTTGTCCTTGAAACCATTTTGATTTGCATTTAGATTGAGTAACCTCAGATACAAATTTCACTTATGCATTTTCCTTGTCACACCTTTAACTTTTCTTTCAATATGATTTTTTTCCAGCTTGGAAGAGACCAGTTCACCTTCTTATAGGAGCTCATGGGTACAGATTCTGCTTTCCTGGTAATTGAGAATACTTATGGAGAAATTATTTTTTGTGTCCATTGTAAAATGCTTTTGGGTTAAGGGAGTGTGATGGCTTATAACAATTCCGTCAACAAGCTAGCTGGTTTGTTAGCTAGTACTAGTCCTGAGAATCATTAGGTACAGGACAAACATAACTATTTGAGGACTGCAGCATTATTGTCACCGATTAATTGTGAAGAAAAATGGGACAATGGGGGTTCAAATTGGTCCATATCCATTCTCTTTCAGGTAGGTAGAAATTAGTGAATTGTTGGCACTGGATGCAAGTCCATTGTTACATGGAAATCAGTTTGGACCACATTCCTTGACACTGTTGGAAACTGATTCTTGTAAACTGATTTTGAAGGAAGGAATGTGGGAGTTCTGGTTGTGAATCCTGTGGATATGGTGGAACACAGTTCTGAAGAGAAAAAGCATTGAAGAACTCATTTGATTAGTGGTGACAGAGGCCACTAAAAAGAAATTAAATCAGCAAGGTCTGTCAGGCTCTTGAAGTGACTAGTTTGTGGAAAGTGTCCTTTAGAAGTTTTTTTTTCATGATTTACTTATTCAAGGGGTCTGGTGCCTGTCTTGATATCTGTGTAGGATATTTGAAGTCATTCACAGGGATAGGAGGGATGCTGGCTAGTCAGCATTTATTGCTGATCCCAAATTGTCTTTGAAAAGGTGAACCAGTTCCAACAGTACTTTTAAAAAAAACTCAGCACCATCCAGATCAAAGCAAGCCATTTCATTGGTACTGGAGTCTTTCTGGATTAGGTACACCCACATTGTTGTTGGGCAAGGGTTTCCAAGATTTTGGCCCAATGACTCTGAGGAACAGCAGTATGGTTCCAGGTCAATATGGTGCATGAATCAGAAGGCAATTTGTACGTGGTGTCATTTCCATGCATCTGCTGCCCTTGTTATTCTAGATAAAGGTCTCTGGACTAGAACATAGTCACAGGAGCCATGATGAACTTCTGCAGTCATCTTGTAGATAGTGTTACAGTATGTATTGCACCCATAGTGCATTGGTGATGGCAGGAGTCCATGTGAGAGTGTGCCAATAAAATGATTTGCTTTGTCTAGGATGGTACTGAGTTTAAGTGTTGTAGGAGCTGTATTCATCAAGGCAAGTGGAGACTGTTCTTTCACTTTCTTGGACTTATGCCTTGTCGATGATGGCTTTGAGACGTCAGGAGGCAAGTTACTCGCTGAATTCCCAGCCTCTAACTATTCTTGTGGCCACCTTATTTATATTGCTGGTCCAGTTGAAGACAATTGTAACCCCCAGGATATTAGTTGTGGGGAATTTAGCAAAGGTAAGGCCTTTTGATTTCAAGGGGTGCTCAGAAATAGTCCCATTGATTTGGCATCAGGACTAATGCTTGCACAGATGGGATACAGGTTACCACACAAAATTATGTTTTGCACCTGTTTTATTCTGAAAAATACACACCAAATTCTAATCATTAATTTTTATTTGGAACTCTACGGTATCCTAGAACACTGGTGACCAGGATCCCCCTTTAACAAGGCTGTTCCTGTCAGAAATTGATGAAAATTCTCATTCTTTTATAATCCAGTATACCTAGTTACTTCTTTTAAATCTCACATTCACGGATCCAGGTCCTAGACCTAGATAAAATATCCCAAATTGGATTCAACCACATGGAACAGCATTCCCAGAATCTTCCTTTAAAGGCTCTACTGTATATCCTATGGTTATCGAGTGTTTGCTTGATATCAAAGTTTAACTTGCAACAACTCGAAAGTCCTTTAGTCTCTTAAGTGCTGGCAAAGCATTCTTTCATATGAATGTTTTCTTTTAGTTCATATTGAGAGGACAAACTCATTCCAAAGTTATAGCAAGACAGTTTTAGTATTGTATGCACGTGTAAATGGCACACTTGTAAAGGAACATACTGGCTGATTGGCTGAGTTTAATCAATAGATTGGAACTCTGATCACATGAGTAAATAGAAGCTGTTTCTTGCATTTTATTTCAGATTTAAAGTATTGAGCATAATTATTAGGTATCTTATCCAGAAACGTCGTACTACAAAGAATTTATTTGATTGAGTTATCAAAAACATTTTTGCACAACACTTATATGCATTTAAACTGCCCTTTAGCTAATTTGATGTGAAATGAATCTATCATTTCCTCATTTCGTGGAAAGCATTTTCTTAGAATAACAATAAAAATTTGCCTAGTAGGAAATAACATGAATATTATTTCAAATAAGACTTTTCTAAGTCTTCTGTGTTACAGATTCGTAGAGTCATACAGCATGGAAACAGACCCTTTGGTTCACCTTGTCCATGCTGACCACGTATCCCAATCTGACCTAATCCCATTTGCCAGCATTTGGCCCATATCCATGGAATGTAAACCCTTCCTATTAATTTACCCATCCAGATGCCTCTTAAATGTTGTACTTGTACCTGCCTTCTCCACTACCTCTGGCAGCTCATTCCATACACGCACCTCCTTCTGTGTGAAAAATTTACCCCTCAGGTCCCTTTTTAAATCCTTCCCCTCTCACTTTAAACCTATGCCGTCTAGTTTTGGGCTCCGCCTATCCGAGGAAAAGATCTTGGCTATTCACCAAATCTATGTCATGATTTTGCAAACCTCTATAAAATCACCCTTCAGCCTGCAACCTCAAGGGAAAAAAGCCTATTCAGCCTCTCCCTATAACTGAACTCTCCAGTCCCAGTAATATCCTTGTAAATCTTTCCTGCACCCTCTCAAGTTTAAAAATTCTATATAAGGGCAACCAGAATTGTACAGAGTATTCTAAAAGTCTTGTACTGAAGTCTGTCATTATCGCAGTTGATGTTGTTACTGGACAAATCCAATCCCAGGCTGAAACCTGGCTTGATAGATCATGTTTTGTTTTTGTTTTTAGCAAGATGGTCTTTCACTGAAACACAAGCACACAAAATATTGCCTATTTAGGTTTAACAATAAAACAAGATATTTATTATGCAAACAAAATGAACAAAAACAAAGAGCATTGACTAGTACAGCACAGTAGAGGCCCTTCAGCGTTCTGTTATTCTGGCCTTCTATCCTACTCTGAGATCAGAATAACTTGCACATCCTTCATTGTACTAACTTCCATGTGCCTATCCAAGAGTCGCTTAAATGTCCCTAATGTATCTGACTGTACTACCACTGCTGTCAGTGCATTCCATGCACCCAGCACACTGAGTAAAGAACCTAGCTCTGATACCTCCCCTAAACCTTCCTCCAATTACCTTGAAATTATGCCCCTTCATGATGGACATTACCACTATGGGGAAAAAAGTCTCTGGCTGTCCACTGTGTTTCTCAACATCTTGTACACCTCTATCAAGTCACCTCTCATCCTTCTTTGCTCCAATGAGAAAAGCCCTAGCTCCCTCAACCTTTCTTCATAAGACATGCCCTCTCGTCCAGGCAGCATTCTGATAAATCTCCTCTACACCCTCTCTCAAATTTCCACACCTTTCCTATAATGAGGCGACCAGAACTGAATACAGTATTCCAAGAGTGGTCTAACCAGGGCTCTATAGAGCTGCAGCATAACCTCACGGCTCTTAAACTAAATCCCCCTGCATTCTTAACAACCCTATCAAGCTGGGTGGCAACTTTGCGGGATCTATGGACGTGGACCCCAAAATCCCTCTGTTCCTCCACATTGCCAAGAATCCTGCCTTTAACTCTGTATTCTGCATTCAAATTCGACCTTCTAAAGGGAACGACTTCACACTTTTCCAGATTGAAGTCTATTGTCAGCCCAGTTCTGCATCCAGTCATTGTCTCATTGCAACCTATAACAGCCCTCCACACTATCCACAACTCCTCTGACCTTCATGTCATCAGCAAGCTTACTAACCACCCTTTCACTTCCTTATCCAAGTCATTTATGAAAATCACAAAGAGCAGAGGTCCCAGAACTGATTCCTGCGGAACACCACTGATCACTGAGCACCAGGCTGAATACTTTCTATGGGCTAGCCAATTCTGTATCCAGACAGACAGGTTTCCCTGTATCCCATGCTTCCTTACTTTCTGAATGAGCCTACCATAGAACCTTCTCAAATGCCTTGCTAAAATCCATGTACACCACATCCACTGTTCTACCTTCATCAATGTGTTTTGTTATATCCTCAAAGAATTCAGTAATGTTTGTGAGGTATGACTTGTGAGGAGAAAGTCACAGTGGCCATTTTTCTGACACTCAGCCTGACTCTGTGGGTCAGAAGGGAAGGGGGGGAGAATTGGAGAGCAATACTGATAGGAGATTCAGTTGTGAGAGAGACAGACAGGAGAATCCGTGGTCACGAAAGAAACTCTATTTGAATATATCATAAAGATATCAAAACGTGCTAAAATACAACCCCACTAATCCCTTAAACACTCCTTCATGGTACTTTCAATTTCCTTCAAATTTACATCTATTAGTCATAATTGAACTGTGACTTCAATGCCCTGTTTGAGAACCTAATAGCCTCCTAGAGTCGACATGCAACTGAGCTTAGACCTTCTCACCTTAACCCCTTAGAAATTTTAACCAAATCCTTTTTGTCTGGAACATTTAAACTTCTTACACTGAGATTTCTTAATCATGCTCAGCTACCTCCATTTCTCAAGCAACTGTTTTATGCATCCAATTTCAGCCAAGACTTCTGCAAATTGGCCCAAAGTGAGATAAAAACCATACAAAATCAATGATATGGATGCTTGTCCTAAGTCTCCCAAAACTTATAAAATCTTCTATCTAAAGACCTATGTAACTATTCTGTTCAATTTATTCACTCATAAACTCTCCCAATGTAAGTAGATTCCTATTAATTTCTATGAACTATCTCTCTGGATGTTTCTTTAAAAATTACCATGGCTAAGTAATACTTACAAATTAATCATTGAATCTCTTCAGATGCACAGAAAACTTCTATGTTGCAGGTTCAAAATTCAAATAATCCAACATAAATTATTCAAACATAAATAAAGACACATCCTAATCATGCCTACCCTCAATGAAGAATGGGAATGTATGTTTAGGACGCACTTTCAGTACTCATTCGTTAACACTAACAATAGTACCTTGTTGAAATTAAACAGTGAGTTAAACAGCAACTTTGCATTAGTTCTTTGGGACCACATCCCTCAGTGTCTTTCTCGTGCTCTCAACAAAGCATCTTTTTCAGGCACATGAATGATTTTCAAATTTGTGTCACAAAGCTTTACTAAGAAAATTAAAGGATTTTGATTTGTATAATTAACAGTTTCTTCCGTATTGTTGATGTGTGAATCTCAAAATGGTGTACAACGAGCACAAACCTCAATGTTGTCTTCTCCACTGCACAATATTTTTGCGCGCAGGTGGTTATTTTCTTTGTAAAATTACTGACAGGTTGATCTTGTCATCTTGCAATAAAACTGCACCTACCAGCAGTGCTGCTGACATCAACAGGTGGGTTGAATTGCCTCTCAAAATGAGAAGCAGCATCTTTGTTTTGTAAGTACAAGTTTTAGTGTTCAAAGGCACTGTGATACTCTTGCATCCATTCTAATTTTTAATCTTTTTTTAATAAGTCTGTTAAACGTGCAATGACAGTGAAGTTCGGAGCAAACTTATAATAGAAGATAACGCAAAATTTTGTGTGCTGTCCCAGGCATGAAAAAGTCCAAAATAGCCAGTACTTTTACCTATGTGCTACTTGGCCATATCCCATAGTGCAGCCCAAATAAGTCACCTTTGCCTCGGCAAATTCACCTTTTGCCAGATTGATAACCAAATTGGCTTCTCGTAGCCTATAAATAGCTCTGTCAAATGGTCAAAATGTTCAGCCATAATCGAACAAAGTATTAATCTAAACAACACAGTAAAATAGTCCTTCAATAACTTTATTGGTTAGCCGTTCAAATAATTTTCATTCCAAACAACATGACTTTGCATTGATAAAGTTGATATTACTTAGACTCCAGCAGTCAATGGGACTTGCCAAATTGCACGGGCCAATATGTTCAGTGCAGTCCTCCAATTTCTGAATAGGATATGTTATCACGTTGACTTTGTAATAATCAATACAGAAACTTTGTGACCTATCTGGTTTTGACACCATGATGGGTGAGCTCCCACTATGATGACTTGGTTCAATAATGGAATTGTTCATCATGAGCCTAATCACTTCCTTCACTTGAGCTAATCTCTTGTTTGAGTCTGTAAAATTGATGTGTTGAAGGAAAAAGATCTTCTATGTAAACATCATGAGTAGCCAAAACAGTTTTTCCTGGTCAATTCTGAAAAATTAAATCATAATTCTTTAATAGCATTCATAAATCACTTCAATAGTTTTCTGGAAGATAACATATGCTGGGTAATCTTTTAAACACCTCCATGTTTTCCAAACTGGTGGAGGGTCAATTTTTGGAATTTCAATTTCTCATTCATTCTCTAATTGTTCTGATATTTCTATTTCATTCCTTCTTTCATTGCCATAAATACACATTTTTCCTGAATATCATCCCTGTTGTAACATATTTTCAACATGTTGACATGACACACCTGCTAATTCTTTCACCTATCGGACTACTCACTTCATAATTCACGTAATAGAATTGCTTTTTGACTTGGTAATGTTCTGTAAATCTTTCTTTTAGACGTTCTTTAGTCATAAGTAACTACAATATCTCCTCGTCTCCAGCAGCAGAATTTCAAACTTTGGCCATTGCTGTTTAACTTTTCAATTACTTCTTAGCCAATCACATGTTTTGGTCAGTTTTCCTCTGAAGTCCAAAACATGGATTGAAAGCACAGTCACACAGTTTGGTTTTTCAGTTTTTATTTAATCAATTTATGTGGTCCTCTCGCATCATGTCCAAAACTGACCAAAACATGCAATTGGCTAAGAAGTATTTGAAAAGTTAAACAGCACTTAAAGTTTCATTAAAGTTCTCAATTTCACTATTAGTATTTCTTGTTTTTCAAATAATAACCCTCTGGTATTGTTGCTGATTCAATTTCTCTGTAGGTTTTTTTGAGAAAACTCTTAATTCCAAATTAGTTTGTTGCAATTTCTATTAAAGAAGATAGATTAAATATATCAACCTCATTCCTTTCACCTTCATTTTTAGTTAAATTTTCAAAACCCGAGTCTAATATCCGAATCATCTCTCTAATTCACAGACTCCTTTTCTTCCTATCTAATTCAATAGGCATGAGATCTCGTAACAACACTGCCAGGAAATAATCCGAGATGTTCCTCTTGTAGCCTTTAAATTTCTTCTACCGCTTGTGGTTATTCCATTACCCTTAGAGAACCCAGTATCATGATTGACCTGCTCTCCTATCGCAACGTCTTGGTTAGTTTACCTCCTTAATTTGACGTAAAGATCTCCCTTTTGGGATAACGTACTCAGAACCTGTATCCTATATAAGTATATCTTTCTTCAGAAAAGAGGACCAAAACTTTTCACAGTACTCCAGTTATAGTCTGCAAATGTTTCAGCAGGATTTCCCTATTTTTATACTCCATTTATTATAAACAAAAGGAATATTTATCTGCTTTCCCACTGAATTATCCGCAGAGCTTGGATGCTAGCTTTTTGTGATTTATACACAAGAACACCCAAATCCTTCTGTTAGTCTGTTCAGTCTCTCTCCATTTAAATAATACTTAGTGGCTGTATTTTTCTTGCCAAAGTGCATAACCTCTTATTTTTGAACATTATATTCCATCTGCTAAGTTTTTCCCTGCTTGCTCAACAGCACCTTTTATTAAACTCAGTTTATGGTCTGTTTTAAACAATTTGGGATATCTATACCTTGACAGCTTTTTCAGTTGTTTTTGAAAAAGGAAACACTAAGCTGGTTATTCTGCCTGTTACGTTCAAGATTATATCCTCAAGCAAGGGAAGGCAGTTAATTGTTTTCATGCCAAGATTGATAAATCTAGATTTCACTGACAGTTGTAAGCTCAGTAAGTAATGAGAATATTACATCTGCTGTACATGTTGTGTGCTGAGTCAATAGGAAATTCTACAATCAGCCGAATTGTAAAGAGAGGCAATTGCTAAATATCTTGAGATTTTACCTATTGAGGAGTGATAAATGTTGTCATTGCAAATTTTCAAGTGGAGCAATTTAAAAGACAAGGAGTGAGATTTTCAAAGTTGGAAAAGAAGCAAATTTCTGCTTAAAACACTTCTGGAACGAGCAGAAATGATGAGTGGTATGTTTCTCCAGTTAGAAGATTGAAATGAAACTCTTAAGGTGTAAAACAAAGGATGTGGCTAACCCTTTGCAGCGTAACCCCCACCCCCTCCCAAAAAAAGGATCATGCTGGGAGAATGAACGAAGGCTACCAACATAAATGCCTCGTCCACTGTACACAGCTGGAATACTGTAAGATAATTTCACAGACCTTTCTGTGCTAGCCGAGATTGGAAAATTCACCATCTAACCTTTTAATGCTGTACAAACTTGTAAGGCACTTCAAATGGTCCATCCTCACACTGTCCTAACAGTTTTCCCAACCATGTAATGAATATTTATGAGGCTAAGGGCTGCTTTTTGCATTCTAATCCTTCACTCATGTCCTTAAAAGTGCTCAGCTCAAAAACTACCTCTAATCTCGTGTTTGACTTATTACATGTGAGTGAAACCACATGAATGTAGTCTTAATTAATCTCAACAACTATAACTTCTAACCTCTTTTATTATAGTACTCCTTCATATCCATTATTATTTACTTTTTCTTTCTCCCTCCAAAGCCCTAGGAGGGATGCATCTGTGCTCGGAATAATGAATTAGTGGAGAATGCACTGGGTGAATTGTGACACTATGACATGCGAATAGTGCCTTGTATGTGGTATATATATGTTGTTCAGCTGGGCACCTCATGTTGCATCTCAGGTAATAACCAAAGGTCAGGCTGGTATTGGATCTGTCCTTAAATGAAGGAGGTTTTTGTAGTATTAAGGATATGTTGTGGGAATTGGGTGCTTTGCCAAATGTGTTACAGACAGCAGCTTGCTTGGAAGAGTTACTGTATACAACATTATTGAAAAATTTGTATAGACCATCACCAATTGTGTCCATCCGTGTCTAGAAACTTACGGGTAATAGGACGCTAAGGCTGTTACTTAAAATGATTGAGGCAGATGTTTAGAATTGGCCTATTGCTTCTGACCTCAACAAAATGGTTTTTAATTTCTAGGTAAAAGTGGACTTAGCATATCATGGACTGTTGAATCTGCATTTACACTGATTAGTGGCCACGAAGCAGTTGTAATGACATGGCTGGAGTGGACCTCTGCATTGTCTCTAAGTACCTTAGCACATCAGAGTTCTCCCAAGTCTCTTCAAGGTATGCATAGTTGACAAGAAATTGTCTGCAAATCAGACTGTTTCAACAGTGGCTTACTGTCACTAATTCAAAAAACAGTGACTGTTAAAGGCTTCAATTTATCAAGGAGATTGGGATAGACATCTGATGCTAAAGAAGACAAGGACCATTGAATAGCCAACAGCTACTATTAACATATTGACCAATCAATGTGCCCACCAGTCTGTTTGATAGTCACTCTATTGTTGAATAAACTGTTATATTTGTATTCAGGAGATGCCAGAGGATTGTTGATTGCCAGGGGCCACTTAGTCTAGCTTTAAAGTGTTAATTTTGGTAATGTAAATTACCTTGACATGTATAATAGAGTTTAGGATTACAAGCAACATTTCCTTTCAGTTGTGTGGTTGTGTGCACAGCATTGACTTCCAGTTCCAAAGGCCTCTGCTGCACACATATCTCTGAGGTCCAGCAGAAGAACATAGCAGAAATGCTGATTACAAGTAATATGTACATTCAGTGGTATTTCTTGCATATTCTGCCCTACTTTAAAGTATCTTGGAAAGTTAGTGAAAACTAATTTTCAAGGCACCAGTGACTCTAAAATTGGCTACCCAACCCTGATCCTGAAGTCTTGGGAAAGGTTATTAACTGTGTATTTCAAATCATGCATGTATGTTTTGCTGTCCATTTGTGCATATTGCTAGTGGCAGCTTGAAACAGTCCTACTGAATATAATTTAGTGTTGTTGTGATTTTTACAACACAAGAGATATTGCCACACCTATTGTAGAATTTGGTTGCAGATCTCTGGCCCAGTCACTCTGGTAAATTAAAGCCTTTAACAGTCACTTCTTTTTGAATAAGTGTAGACGTGGATGCCACTGCTAATTAGGGTTTGGTTTGGGATAATGGCTGATGTAGTCAGACATACTTGATGTCCTCCTCACCTAACAGTGTTGCTTCTCAACTATTAGCTTCTGCTGAACTAGTAATTCTGAATACTGAGATTATAACGCCAGCTAAATGAAATGACACTAAATGGATACAAATTACAGAAGATTATGTGAATGGTGTTATTTTGTTATTTATTTACATTCATCTATCCCCAAGTGGTTTCCTGCTCCATTGAGCCATTAATAACTCCAGTCACAATGTACGGGGCATAGATTTATGAAAGTCAAGACATTGATCATCTAATTTCACATTCGATCATGGTTGGTGCATTGCATTATAACATCTATCTTGACTCTGTGTTTCAACATGGCACTTTAGGCAGGACCCAGTGTCTTAGAGAGAATGCAGAAAAGATTTACTAGAATGCTACCAGGGATGAGGGACTTCAGTTAAGTGCAGTATTAGTTCCTGCAGCATATAACTAGACTAACATTCACAGCAGTCTGAAGTTACCAGTTTCAGATATCAAATTGGTTCTTGCTGTTGCCAATGAGCAAGGCTCACTTGGTCAAAAACATTCTACTTTAATGTCATAAATTTAGGGCATTCCTACAGAGGGCGGTACTGCAGAGCGAATAACAGAACTATAACTTGGTAGTGAAAATTCTCAAAAACAGACACAGTAATGCTTTTCTCCCACAAAGGTAGGTTGCAAGGCTTTGACTTGCAATATCATAATCTATGTAACATCAACAAACACTACCTCAAATGAGAACAGTTTCTCTTCTCCTATTGTACAAAAATTATTTACTGGATTGCAACTGGCTTCTTGTGAAATGGCAAATCCCAAGAGGAAAATGGGAAACTAATCTTATGACTTTGGAACTTGAAGAACAACCCTTCACCGTGTCAAACCTGACAGACTTCTTTGTTAAACAGACAGCTTTTTTTATTGGCAATGGCACAGCAATTTATTTGGATTTACCTTTGACTTATCCAGATAATGTTGGACTCTTGAATATTATGTAATTGCAAGCAGAAAATTATAAATTGCAAATGTTCATGGATTTCTGTCTGTGGTGCCATTTTTAAAAAGTCACAGGAGCAGAATTTTTTTATATATGGATAATGCAGGCTGGAGACCTGTTTTATAGAAATAATTTATGGAGTGAATGATACATTTTTCAGTAGCTGACTTTATTTGTATTCTGTACTTGTAAAACATGTATAATAATGGTTGCTTAACCATTTTTAAACGTTTTCATCTGCGCTTGTACTTCTGACTACAAATTGAATCTGTTACAAGATCAGATGATGACTTTGGAGTCCAACACACCTTTTTCACTGGCAGTCTGCAGGTGAAGACCGGAAAATAACCTATTTGAATGATGTACATGAGATATTGAGACCTTATCCTCAACGATTTGTGCATGAGATTACAGTTGACCTGGCTGTCTGTAAATCAAGCATGTATAGTCATATTAATGTGGCAACTTTGTGTTATGCAACTTTGTCTCTTATGAATTTGAAGGGAATATGTTGAACCAAATGGATTACAGCATTTAGACTTCATTAAATTTTCTCTCGCACTAATTATATAAATAGTTCAACCTGTCATGAAAAGAGCCATTCTTGCCAACAACACCTCCTTTGCAAATTAGTCATCTGTGGGTATCTTCTAACATCCTTTTTTTTGAGTGTGTTCTCAACATTAACAGGAATATAAAGGGTATTTCTGTTCTAATGATGAGTTGATGGCCTCATTAAGGGTATTAGCTTGGAGTAGTCACTGAGCCTGACAGCATGAGATAGATTGCTTTAACATCAGTAGAGGCTATTGTTAAGACAAGGAGCACTTCAGTGATCTTGTGAATGTTCAGTTCTCTCATAATGTTAGGCACTGTAATGCTCAAATCAGTCCCCAGTTGCTGACATCAGGATTTGCTGTTTAATTTGAAAAATGTTTATTTTAAGCGCCAGAATAAAAGGGAGGTGGGAGCAGTGAGGAGAAGCAGATTTTGTTTATGCAGAGGTATGTGGACATTGCTTATGCAGCTATTCCTGCTTTGATTTAAAGTTATTTCTAGTGTGCACTAATCCAAATGTAGTAGTATAGCAGTATCTGATTCCCCCTTGTATTAAAGCTAGAAAACATCATTTCATCTTCCTTCTGTTGCACACTTAGTGCATTGTTAGCTAGATTGAATAGGTGAAGCCCTGCATACTGGGATACTTTATTGCCTGAGTGTATCATGAGCTCCAAGTGTAATGCAGAGATTGGAGAACTATTTTTGAATTAACTCTCGTACTGAATAATGTTTACATAAACAGATTAGCTTCACTTTAACCACACTTGTTTTACATTTTGCCATTTTGCATTGCTGACTGGTAAATATGCTGCATATGTGGAGGTTCTGGCATGCAAGTGCCACAGCACTATTGTCTGTTGTGAACATACACACCAAAAACAAAATAAACAATGATATATCTGATCACTGCAGACTTCAAATACATACCAATCTCAGATTAGTACATTGAGTGTAACTACATTCTTTTTATTTGGTGCTGTTGGAATATGCCTCATTATTATTTACATACAGAAAAATTTGCAACTACTATTATAAAATGTAATGGAACTGTTAAATCCAGCCATTTTGACTGTCAGTTTTCTAATTTTATGAAAGTGGATGTGGATAAACAAGGCTAAAACTACTTGAGAGTCCTGCAACACTATTATCTACCTTTTATTGAAGTTAATGTCAGCTCATCTACTGACTGCAATCTTAATTCTCTGGACTTGGTTTACTAAAGTTACATTTTATATGTGGATACTGCGTTTATAATTGTGGTACAAAAAACATTAGGCAGTCCTACTTAGTTTTTACTTTAGAACTATCAATTTACTGCTGTGCTTGCTGAAAAAACTAAATTGATTGCACAACTACTGAGGGCCTATTTATTATTCTGATTGCTTGTTAAATTTTTAACATCTAAGAGACTTGTGAAATAATGTTAAAATGTGCTTTATTTTGTGTTTAAGTGAACCAAGATGACTAAGAAATGTTCATTTATCATTTTCAAAACTTAGTGTGCAAATTTCTGGTTAAAGTGTTTGAAGTGAAGTATATGGCTTTCTCCATACCATATATATGCATACTAAACTCTCAAATCATTTTAGAAATGTGAATAAAACTGAATTGTAAAATTGTATCCTTGTGTATTGTTTTTTGCTTTCCATCCTCTGTCCACTAATTTTGTGACTTGTACAAAAACTGTTACTGATGTATTACCTATTTAAGAGTATTATTGCATTATGATAAAAAATAGAGACACTATTAGAACAATTTTTCTTTGTGGGATTAATGTATTGTAAAATTCCTACTATACAATTGTATACACTTCATTGCTGCTGTTGTGATCAAGATCCAAAATGTTTCTATTTACCTTGACCCTAATTTGCAAATCAGTAAGCCTACAAGTCCTAATAATATAATTGTAATATTTGGTTTGTTTTGAGATTTACAAATTTAAGCTAAAAAGGGTTTTTTTAAAGTTAGTATGGTTAATATTAGAGGGAAACTAGAGTTCCATTTGGATAAATTAGTTTCATTTCTTCAAGGTTAAGTGTGCTATCTTCCAATACTTTAGAAAATAATGTAATACATTGTATGTTGTAACAGTCCTTGCTGTATGTAAACTTTCTCAAGGTTGGAATATTTGAGTTAACTGATGTCAGCATCTTCAGTTGTACCTTACTTTTACAATGTTAAATCATGCACTAGCATGTTCGAATTTCTTTATGTAGTAAGCAAACAAGTTTTCACGCTCATGCTCTTGATCTTTCAGTCTATTTAGTTCCAAATAAGGCATCCCTCTATAGTAACTGTGTGGTATAACCAACTCTGATTCATTATGATTCTCTACTTGCATAAAAATGTTTGCACGAGTATTATCTATTTACGGGTTCTGATAGCAGTGCAGAGAAGCTGTTTATCTTTTTCACGCATAGCATATTCAACTATGTGCTACCCAGCATACTTCATTAAAAATAACTAGTTATTTTGTTGCAAACTGTTCCATGCCTTCACTGCACCCATTCATCTCCCTGTTCTGCTTGTGGAAAAAAAATGCTTTTGTTATTGAAAAGGTTCCTTTAACAGTTCTAAGGGTGAAATCTATATGCAAGTGAACAGAATGACAATTTGGAGGGGGTGAAGGCAAACCTCATAACAGAGCATAGATTAGAAAATATACACTAATACATGCATTAATAATAAAATCCTTACTGCAAAAGCACAACTTGAATTTGTCTATTATTTCTATTTCTACACTTTTTTAATGTTTGCACTATTTCTTGACACAAATAGTCGAGGTTAGCAATAAAAATTTGTGGCTGGTTTAATGGATAGCCAGAGCAGTGATATTTAGGCTAAGGAATGTATTGATTGGTTAAACTCAGAACTTCAAGTGGATTTTCTTTTAGCTCAATCAACTAATAGTGTCGAGTATTTTCTGCATGGAACGTGGTAAGTCTTCAGATGTAAAAGATTCCACTAGTTGTTTGATTTAAATTTAGATAAATAAAGTTGTTTAGAATCCAAGGATCTGTACCTATTTTGGAATATCCCAAGATTCATGAGTTTGTTTCTGTTCGTAATCAAGGGTGCCCATTTCAAGGGGGATTTCAAGCTTCTGTCTCCAAACATAGAGGCAATTGCCTCCTCCTTCATGTTATAAGGTAGGTGGGAAATTTGCAGAAATTCTATAGAAATACCAGTTGCCCAGTGGAAATTCTAACTCTTAAAATAAGGTTCATTGATCTATTCCCTTGGTTTTGTACCCTAGGGCATTGTATCCCATTCTGACTTGAGGATTTTGATTTCCTTTCTAAAATGGAAGTATTTAGATGTTGTGCAGAATATTCAGGTGTTGCAGTTTGAGAATGATTTAATTCAGGATTCTTGAAGATAGTTTATGGGAGATAAAACACTATATACATTCAAATATTTTGTTTGGACTTTATTTCATATCGATGTTTACAAAGGAGAGATTCAAAAAGTCTTATTGTAGTATTTGGTGGATGTGTTCTCACAGAATAATGCTATCTATATGTTCAATAACTTCATTCACTGAGGACACCAAGTGCTGGCAAATGGGAGTAGATTAGGTTAGGATATCTGGTCAGCATGGACGAGTTGGACCAAAGGGTCTATTTCCGTGCTGTGCATCTCTATGACTCTAAAATTCACACTTGTCCATTTGTAAGTGCTGCTGTAAAACTGTGGCTAAATCGGATTAAGGAATGTTAAAGGAATTCATTATGGCTGTAGTTAACCTAAAAGTACTAGATGATGTCTGGGTTACTGAATGAGAGGAAAAAAACCTCCTGTACTGATCTGGATCCCACCATCCCATAATTTTTGGGCAAATATGAATTAGTTTACTACTACCAGCCTAATTCAAGATCATGTAGTTTAAATCTTCTGAGTTCCAAGCAAGACATAAAATTCATATTTGTTCATTGTAATCCTGAATATGATATAAATAAAGTTGTTTATGACACTGCAACTGTCCACAAAATGATCCTGGAGATATGCAATTCTATGTAAAGATTTACCAGACATAAGCTAACTTATTTAAATTGTGGTTTTGTGCACAGGCAGACTAAATAAGTTTAGCTGTAATTGTTCTATTTCTTGTTAAGATGAGAAGAGGGTAAACAAAGAGCATGAACCTTGAACAATGATCTAACTGTATTCTCCCTAGCAGATGCAAAGGCTCAAAAAATGAATAATTCTGAAAACTTCTATTAATCAAGAAATAAGTTCCTGACAAATTAATAATTCTGAAGAAGACACCCCTAAATCAATAAGGCATATCAAAAATGGAACATGGGAATGCATTTCCCTCAATATCTGAATGACTAGCCAACAGCTACTTTGCACAAAGACTTCCAGGTGCAGAATGTCTCAGTGGACTTTGAGCATAATCCAGCCCATTTACGTCTTGCCATTCTGAGATAACTTATGTTAGAATTATTACTCAAGCGTACATGCTTCACTGTAGATGATTGACATGATTCTGTTAACAGAGATGGATCAATCAACCAGTAGGTATGCATGGCCTGTTCACCTCATGGAAATTGTGTGCATACACCAGACCAGTGTAATTTCTCAAATTCATGGAATAATTTTTAAGAATTTGCTGTCCAGTTTTTCTTACTAGGTTGGGAAAGACCATGTATTTAGTGTTTAAAAGAAAAGTACCTTTATTAATGCCAGAACTAGGACTGACGTGCCTTTCAGTTTTCTGAATCCCATTATCTTAGTTGTACAGATACAAAGCAGTTGGCATGTGAACATTAAACCTCAATCTCTCCAAAAATGGTGTTGACTTATACCAATGATAAAACTGTTGGTTGCCTTCTTGAAATTTGAAATAAGATCATGACACCAGTAATTCATATTAAATCAACATGACAATGTAGTCAATAAAATATAAAGGTTATTTTAACTATCAAAGTGTTTTAAAACCCTCCCATTAAATGCCTTCAACATTCGACATAGTTAATTAACTTATTGAGTCACTTTGGCTCTTTGAAAGGATGCCAAGCTGAATCAGGTTTAGTACTTTAGGTTTCCAAGTCATCCACAAGAGTGTAAGCCATTGGAGAAGATGTAGGCCATTCAATTCTGCTTTGCCATTCAATTGTGGCTGATTTGTTAATTCCCAAGGCTATTTTTGTGCCTTTTCTCCATAACCCTTGGTTCCCTTACTAATTAAAAATCTCAGCCTTGAATATTCTCAATTACCCAATCTCTACAGACCTTTCCTGTGGCACAATTATTTGAAGACTTAGTAAATTTTACGATTTTAAACTTGAAACAAGCTTCATATTTCATTCATTTGTTGTTATTCACCATGCAGGGTCAGCTATTTATGGATGTATCTTAAACTCCCATGTGTCTTTTCAACACAGCCCATATAGACTGCTTCATCTTTTGCACCAGACATGCATTTGAGGTCTGAAAAAATTAAATTGTACATTGATTAAGTACATTGATCGGTCATATTGTGACTGAGGAGGGAGTCACTTTAATAAGTGAGCATGCACAAAAACATAACTTTATGGATGAAACTATGGAGTTGTCTTAAGTGCTGCAAACTACAATAGTTGTATTTTGTCACTCAGCTCAGAGTCAATACTATGGAGCTTTGGTAGAAATTTCAGTAGATCAGTCCAAAGTTGCAAGTAGGATAAATTTGAACTCTTTTGATGCCAGTACTCCTCTAGATACACAATTTTGTACTAAAAAAGACCATATCATCATCATCTCCAATTACGAATTTGAGAGATCTTGGTGCATATTCCTTCTGCAATCTCTCCTTCAGTGGTTTTGAGGCTGAATTGACAAAAAAAAGTTTGGATCTATTTGGTGGTAAATCACGTGTCCAGTTAATGTGAATGTTATCAATAGGAGTGGTCAAGTTGCCTCGTCTGAAGGATCTTTCAATAAATATTAATAGAAATTAATTTGGCCCTGTTATCCCCTGTAAAACCATGTGTCTACTGTTATATTTAAAGAAACAAATGATGCCTATCTTATGCACTGAAATATATTTGGCCTAACTGGGATCAAACAATTCAGGTCTGAAAACACATTGTGGTGATACAATTGCAGAAGTGAATGTATTGAAGAAAATTAACTAAAAAAGGGAATGAACCAAGCTCCCAACATCTTGAAAGGCACTGATAATGGAATTACAATGAATGCTGGTAACACAATGACGAACCTCGACTATGACTGCGGATTTAGAAATACACTGTCTTGACATCAGCACCATGCCCCTCCATTCACAGTTTTTGAGGATAGACATCCATCAAATGGTTGTAGAGTAATAGAAAAGACAGTATTGATGTGCCAGATAACATCTGGAAATTTAACTCCAGTCCAGCCAACATAAAGTTCCTCCTCAACAAGCAGTAGGATGAATGAAAGTCTTTGCACATGCAGCATTGCTAGATGGGGCAAATACCTCCCTTCTGCTTGGAAAGATCCTGCATTAATAGTCTTAATCCAAGCGCAAATTGGTCCAAATCCATGTTATAAAACTGCTCCAGAAAAGCAAACCTTGAAGTTCTCTCTTTCTCACTGGATCCCCTGCCCTGAAACTCTTCAGCCACATCCTGAAGTAGCCACATCTCTTTCCTCTGTGCCTGCCTACGGAACTGACTGATTCCACAGGGACAGAACCCTGATGAAGGGTTTATGCCCAAAATGTTGATTCTCCTGCTCCTTGGATGCTGCCTGACCTGTGTTTTTCCAGGACCACACACTCGACTCTGATCTACAGTCCTCACTTTCTACACTATGATTCTTGTACAGTAGGTATACCCAACAGTACTGTTTGTATGGAAGTTGGATGATTTTGACTCAGCCACTTTGAAGGAATGGTAGCATAAATCTAAGTCAAAATGGTGTCTGACTTTGAGGAAATTTCCAAATGATGGGGTTTCCTTTTGCTTACTGCTGTTTTCCTTGTAAGTGGTGGAAATTGAGCTTTTGGAAGGTATAATCAAAAGACCCTGGAGAATTGCTGTGGTCCATCTTGTAAAAAGTGTAGCTCCTACCATTGTGTTGGTAGTGAAGGGAAGGTAGTGGTGAAGGTCATGGCTGAGATGTTGATCAAATGGACTGCTTTGTCTTGGATTGTGTCAAGCTTCTTGAGTGGTGTTGAAGTGTGAATTATTGCATCACCACTGTTGATTTAGTTGATGGGCAGATTTTGGGGAGTCAGGCGATCAGGTGCCCACTTAAGAACTCCAGCATGCTCTATAGCCTTATTATTTATTAGACTAGAAAAGTAATCAAATATTATCTTGACGTCACTTGTGAAATCCAGCTCTTTTATCCATACTTGGATGAAAGCTATAATGACATCTGAAGGAAAGTGGTCCTGGCAGAACCCAAACTGAATATCGGTGAACATGTTATTGCTGAGTAAATGTCACTAATGGCATTGTTATGGACAGAGCAGTTATTCAGATTTGGTTTGGACCTTATGTCTCATGGACAGGATATTAGTGGAAAATGTCCCACTTTATTAAATAACCTCCAGTGTTGTAGCTGTTACAGGAACACTTTGGGTTGGGTGCAATTAGTTGTGGGGTACAAGTCTTCAGCACTATAATGGGAATGTTATCAGAACCTATATCTTTTGCTACATCTAGTGCAATCAGCTATTTCTCAATATCATATGGAGTGAGTTGAATCAGCTGAAGATTGACATCCGGTGGAAACAGTGATAGATCATCCACTCAGCAATTGCTAGACACTTCAGAGAGCAACTAAAAATCAGCAATATGCTGTCTCAACGTGACAGGCCAGATGGCAGATT
The DNA here is from genome assembly GCF_047496795.1 of Chiloscyllium punctatum. Taxonomy (NCBI): domain Eukaryota; kingdom Metazoa; phylum Chordata; class Chondrichthyes; order Orectolobiformes; family Hemiscylliidae; genus Chiloscyllium; species Chiloscyllium punctatum. Next base: position 46,305,348 of record NC_092786.1, read on the forward strand.
TTCTTACCTATAGGGCATCATGGATCAGTTGAGTTTCTATAAGAATTGATGATTGTTTCATGGTTACCATCGCTGAGACCAGACTTTTTATTCCAGATTTTGTTAACTAATTGAATTTAAATTTCAATTGAAGATTTGAACTGGTTCCTTTGGAGTTCAGACCTTTGGATTACTACTATAGTAGTACCACATCACTGGCCTTAAATTGGAATTCAAGTGCATTGTTCGTGTTTTACTGTACCTCTAATATAATCTTTATTGGATTTAAGCAGCTAGTGAACTATTCTATTTAATCTATGATTTTTAAATTGAATTCAAATTGCACCATCTGTCGTGGTGGAATTTGAACGCATATCCCCACAACCTTATCTAGGTCTCTGGGTTAACAGTCCAGCGATAATACCAGTAGGCCATTACCTCCCCGACAGTTGTAAAAAAATAATCTGGAATTAAGAGTCTAATCCATTGTCGATTGTTATGAAAACCCATCTGGTTCACTAATGTCCTTTAGGGATGGAAACTGCCATCCTTACCTGGTCCAGCCTCGATGTGACCCCAGACCTACAGCAATGTGGTTGACTCTCAATTGTTCTCTGAGCAATTAGGGACCGGCAATAAAAGCTGACGGAGACAGCGATGACCTCATTCTGTGAATGATTTTTTTTAAAAATTGGGATTGTTTGTTCTCTGAACAAATCCATTAGTAGTAGCATGAGAGGAAGGGCAGAAAGCTGATTTATTGTAATAATATGTAAGATTCAATTTTATTTATACGACAATATCACAAATCCTGTAAGTCCCATGTCCATCCTTTCATATTACCTGTGAAGACAGGGTTAATCGGAATTTTCAGAATTAGCATTGGAGATGGAGCCAATGAAGAAAACAATTGCAGGGCTTTGGGGAAAAGATGGGGGAGTGGGCCAGCATGGGTATGACGGCCAAATGCCCCCCACCCCCATCCCGTTCTAGCATTCCAGAATTCTTTTTTCAGGCCCAGTACAAGTGTTTTAATAACAAGTAACGGAATGCCGACAAAATCCCTCTCCCAGCCACTGCCTTAAATAGTCGTACAATTGAAATTCGCTGGTCGCCCCTCTAGATACTTCAAATCACTGCTTCCGATATCGATGCGGATTTGAAAGTTCACAACATGCCCTGGAGGGGAATATCACAGCAAAAAGAGACATTTCGGAACGCTGGGAGAACAGAATAAGGCTCATTAACACGCGTGGAACATCTTTTGTTTTTAATGGAGGTAATTGTGTTCCGCGGAGTTTGAAAAGTTCCATTCCGTGTGTAAAATACTTGGACTGTGTCATGAGAAAGACCACAGCTTTACCCTTCAGCTGAGAGTTATCTTGATACTCCTGCCTTTACAGTGTCTCAGAGAGAGATTTTTAAAACAAAGTAGACCACAACCTCCCTCTGGATTCATAGAAAACAATTTGCGTTTATATAACGCTTTATTCCAAAGTGCCAAGTACACATCACTAGACACATATACATACACTGGAGCTTGAAGACGTTGCTCTAATTGTAAATGCATCCTGACAAAACTGTAACTTTAGGCCTGCCTAATAACTTTCTGGGGTTTGGAAGTGGGGGTTGTGATGAATGAGAGACGATATCCTTCCTTCCTGCCCCGGGCACTCAGCCCGAGTTTGTGACCCTGGATGTCAAAGTGGCCCCGGGTGAAGTTGACTCTATCCACGGCAGAGCTCTGCGCTGTTGGTTCCCCTTCAGCCCTCGCTATAAATAAAGAGCGGAGCTCGCTGACCTGTGGATTCAGGCGAGTGCACATGGGGAGCCCCGACAGTATGTATGTTTGTTTGTATGCATGCATGTGTATGAGAGAGAAAGAGAGAGCAGCTCTGTGGCCGGAGGCAGCAATAAGGTGACTGCAGTTCCCCCCACCCCACCCCACCCCCTCCCCCTGATGGTGGCCTCTCTCCAGAGAGAGAGAGTGTTTGTGTGAGCGAGAGGGAGAGAGCGGGATGCTGACACGCTGTGATAGATGAGCATTGGACAACACGGCGTAAGCAGATCCACCCCCCCCCCCCTCCCCTCCACACACACACACACACACACACACACACCGTGTGCCCTGCACTATGACTGTCGGTGTGCTCCTGGCTTGAGGATTAAAGTGAGGACTGTAATGGCGTTGACGAGCTTGCCTATGCCCTGCTGCTGTTGCTGTATCCTGGGCTCCCTCCTGCTCGCACTCGGGGGTGAGTAGTCTTGGCTTTCCACAAAGTTGCATTCTCTGTTTTATTTTCCCATCTCTTCTTCTCCGCCCTCTCTACCCACCCCCACCCCACCAAAAAACACAAACAAAACAAAAAAGAAACCCCTCTTTTGTCTGCAGCCGCAAATTCGCCCAGTGACCTAAGGGGGCAAGTTGGCGGAACGAGGCTGGTGGAGACGGGTCGATCCCGAAAGTGCCTCCCCACCCTCGCCCCAAGCCAGGAGAAGCGAAATGTTTGTTTCCGCCTCTCTCTTTTACCCCCCGCCCCCCCTCTCGTGTTTGACAGATGGAGGGTACACTTCCGAACCATCTGCTGGTTTTAAGATGGAGATACACCCACCGACACTCTCTCTCGGACCCCTGGGGCATGGGTCTCCTTCACTGGAATCACACTGCTCCCCCACCGGGCTAGGATCGGGGAAAGGGGCTGATCGACCGTGAGCAGTACCTGCAGACTCAGAGTGGGCTGGGTGATTTTTAACCTGGGAGGGAGGATCCCAAAGAGAGTCAGGGGGTCAAAAAAGACCTATGCAATTTGCTGCGGTATGGGCAGCATCTTCCCCCTCCGGGGGGGTGGGGGAGAAACCCACCAGAAAGTCTTTGTTTAGTCGCTCCTGGGGCTTTTTTGGTCCCAGGGAGAGCTCATTTTTTTGCTCCTTCCCCCTCCTCGTCCTACCAAAAGTGGGAGGGTAGTGGGGGAGAGAAGAGTAGATCTGGTACAGAAAATGTAGGATTGGAGCTGGGCGGAAAGTTGTTTAATGTGCAGGGAGGTGGGGGGGGGGGGGGGGTTGCTCAGGATGTGGCTGCGGTGAGAGGCAGCGTGTGTGTGTGAGTTGAAGGCTGTGTGTGTAAACAAGGAGGCATCTCCCAGCCCCTGAGCGTGGCTAAACACAGCAAACAGCCGCTGCAAGGGGCTGGTATTGGGAATGAGAACCCAACCTCTCCCCATCACACGCACACACCCTCCCACGCAACACCACCGCCCCCCCCCCCATCCCCTCTGTCAAATAGCACCAGAATAACCTGGTCTCAAAACAGTTTTGAAAATAATGTTTTTCCAAAGATCTGAAAGACAATTCATTCCAGCAGGAACGCCCCTTCCAACCTGCTTTTAGGCTTTTTTTTAAATTTAAAGTTGCTATGGATACATGTTTAGTTTAAATCCTCGGATCACCAACAACACGTCGGAAGTCTTGCCATTTCTGCATCTTGGTTGAACTTGTTTCATATTGTAATCAACTTTACTAGTCCGGCGTCGGACTGGTTTCCTGGTCCCGGGCAACTCCAGACCCTGGGGCCGTCAAAAGTTGGAGGAGGTCCCGAAGGAGAGGGAGGGATTCTGGAGGATGTGGGGGTGGGTGCAGGGGGAGGGGAGGAGGTGCAGTGATACAGGAGGGTAGGTGCAAGGATACAGGAGGTGGGGGAGGGGCAGGAATTCAGGAGGGGGAGTTTTGCACAAGCCTATGGAGAGTGTTGGAGGGGTGGGGGCGAGAATGGTGAGTTGGGTGGGGGGGAGGTTGGTGAGTTGGGTGGGGGGGAGGTTGGTGAGTTGGGAGGTGGTGAGGGGAGGGGGAGATTGGTTAGTTGGGAGGTGGTGAGGGGAGGGGGAGGTTGGTGAGTTGGGAGGTGGTGAGGGGAGGGGGAGGTTGGTGAGTTGGGAGGTGGTGAGGGGAGGGGGAGGTTGGTGAGTTGGGAGGTGGTGAGGGGAAGGGGAGGTTGGTGAGTTGGGAGGTGGCGAGGGGAGGGGGAGGTTGGTGAGTTGGGAGGTGGTGAGGGGAAGGGGAGGTTGGTGAGTTGGGAGGTGGCGAGGGGAGGTTGGTGAGTTGGGGGTGGTGAGGGGGAGGTTGGTGAGTTGGGGGTGGTGAGGGGGAGGTTGGTGAGTTGGGGGTGGTGAGGGGAGGGGGAGGTTGGTTAGTTGGGAGGTGGTGAGGGGAGGGGGAGGTTGGTGAGTTGGGAGGTGGTGAGGGGAGGGGGAGGTTGGTGAGTTGGGAGGTGGTGAGGGGAAGGGGAGGTTAGTGAGTTGGGGTGGTGAGGGGGAGGTTGGTGAGTTGGGAGGTGGTGAGGGGAAGGGGAGATTAGTGAGTTGAGGTGGTGAGGGGAGGGGGAGGTTGGTGAGTTGAGGTGGTGAGGGGAGGGGGAGGTTGGTGAGGGGAGGGGGAGGTTGGTGAGTTGGGGGTGGTGAGGGGGAGGTTGGTGAGTTGGGGGTGGTGAGGGGGAGGTTGGTGAGTTGGGGGTGGGGCAGGGAGGGGGAGGTTGGTGAGTTGGGGTGGTGAGGGGAGGGGGAGGTTGGTGAGTTGGGGTGGTGAGGGGAGGGGGAGGTTGGTGAGTTGGGGGTGGTGAGGGGGAGGTTGGTGAGTTGGGGGTGGGGCAGAGAGGGGGAGGTTGGTGAGTTGGGGGTGGGGCAGGGAGGGGGAGGTTGGTGAGTTGGGATGAAGGGGAGGTTCGTGAGTTGGGGGTGGTGGGGGAGGTCGGTGAGTGGAGGGGGAGGCTGGTGAGTTGGGGGGAGGGGATGGTTGATGAGTTGGTGTGGGGTGGAGGAGGGGAGGTTGGTAAGTTGGATGTGAGGGGGGGGGGGAGGGGGGAAGGGTTCGTGATCTGGGTGTGGGAGCTGATGAGCTGAGCGTCTGGCCATCGCTGAGGGGTTTCTGCAGCATCCGAACTGGACGATGTCAGTGAAAGCGCAGCTGCAGCTTCAAGCGATTCGAGGGTTTCCTTTTTTAAATTTAAAATTCTGGGAACCACCCTCAACCAAGCTGGGGGAGGGAGGAAGAAGGGTATCAGCACATCCCCCGTGGGAGGGCTGGAATCCAGGGAGGGGATGGATGGGGAGACGGTAAAGTGCGTGGCCGGTGACCCTCTTTGTTAAAGCACATGGTGCCAGACCCTGACTCACTCTCTCCTTCTCAGTTCAACCTCTCAAACTCTAAACCCCACAGTGACACTGTCCCAACGATAGCACTGCCTCGCCCACCAAGATCTTGCACTTAACATGGTCCAACTTTAAGTTTCTCAACTCTCCCTCGTCATTTTATCCAGTAGTTTATTTTTGACCCGACGAGAACGGAGCCATCTGAACGTAGCTGTATGCACTGCCGTGTTTCTCAAACACTTTCTGCTCCTACATCTGCGCCTGCTCTAACGCTTGCTGCACAATTATGCAAGTTACCACACTTCAAAAGAATGCCATTGACTGTAAAACATTTTCGGGCATCCTGAGGTCAAGGAAGCTGCTGCTATGTAAATGAAAGTCTTCCTTTTGTTAATCATATAAATAAAAATCAGTGGGCAATGGTGACGTGCTGGGAGCAACCACTTTGTGGTCCATGGCCACTCTTGTTTAATGTAAGTCTGCAGTGAACATGCATTGCTAATAAATCGAGTTTGTGATTGCAGTTCTTTGCAAAGAATCACTGCATATCACAGGGCCTCGGGAGCACACTGTGCTGAGAGCAACAATGAGAGAGCACTACGTTGATAATCTGGTATTACGTAAAACAGGCAAACAAAGGATATAACCAGCAAAAACAAAGCAGAAAAACCCGTTAACACCCAGCAATTATTTTGATTTAAGAGTCCACACTCAAAATGTTAAGCACGCTGTTCTTTGCACAGATGTTACCTGACATACTGAGTGTTTCCAGCATTTTCTGTTTTTAGGTCAGACTTTCAGCTTTTGAAGATTTTTTAAATTTAAAGGATAGGGCATCTCAATAAAAGACAAAGGATCGTCAATCAGGGACAGTGTCCAACAGGAGTGCGTGCATTATGTGTAGATCCTGATTTATTCACATTCATAACCCTGAAGTATGATCTGTTAAAGATAACAATGGGTCCTATTCTACACAGTATGAGAACTCTGCTTGTGAATGTGATTCAGACCAAAGAGAGGTTTAGAGATCATTCCAAAGTGACCTGTGACACTAACAGAATCTCTTAATTGATCTACCTTTTTCACTGTCTTTTGGTTTCAAGCACATGCCTTGTTAAAGATGTTTTCTGGAGATTGTGACTTTCAACCTGGTTGTCATCTTTTGCCTTTGGGCATGAGGGGAAAGGAAGGCTTCCTGGGTTTAGGAGCTGTTGTTTAAATTGAGCTGCACTTCATGAAGATTATTCTGGAGAAGTGCAGTATTATAATTTTAGAGCCTTGTCTAAATCTGGAGCCAGAAACAAAACTCAAACATTGCTCTTATTGTTTACAGGAAAGAGAGTCTGAGAATATACGATCTAAAGCTGGATATTAATTTTTGGCGTATTTTACTGCAGTGCTGAGGGTAAAGGATTCTTGAGTATCTGGCATCTTGATGCCTTCTGGAAAGAAAAGTGGCCCAGAATTTTAGAAAGGAACAAGTTGATCATGTAGGGCTCATATTTCTTGTGCTAATATCTGGCATAGGTACTTCTGTGTGTGAGTTGTGGAGGCTGCTGTGTTAATGGAAGTCACATCCACCCTATGAATGGAGGAGGTGGTGGTGACGTTGAGGGGGGGGGAGTGGGGGTGGTGTTTGAAGTTCTGTTTGGAATTTTTAAAATATGTGTCTGAACACTATTAACATGTGACACAGGGATTGTAGGGGTTCTTTCTAAATGACACTTTAACAGAACAAATTAATGTATAAGTATATATAGATGTTCAAATGCACTCCAAAGCCTGCAAGGTAATATTTTTAAAAGACTTGAGCATAAAAAGACTCAGCTTTTCCTAACACAGTAAGTTTGAATGGGACTTGAAAAGGGATCCATCCTATTGATGTTGCGAGATGGGTTCAGAGATTTGTATGTACACTAAATTTACTGTCCAATTATGATCAAGCAACGTATTACACTTCAGGTGTTAGAGGGCCTTGAGCAGCGTTAAGACAAATTTGCACATTGTGATATTCATTTCACACATTGGTGAATAATTGCCACCAGTGAACTAAAATTCAGATTTAATCAGATATGAGGGGTCAGGCCCAATTAGTTTAAATAACATTGTACATTTCAAAGCCAAACATTGTTAGTCATATTTGAGCCAATTGTCATTCACTGGAATAAAACAGTGTGGTTCCTGTTCTCAAATACTATGTTTAATGTAAAGTGAGGACTAGTAACTGAGACATTAGAGTGCTATATCATAGATCATTTTTCAGCACTAGTGTCCAGTTGAATGCAAACTCTGGGAAAGGTTGGTCTGCAACAGTTGGAAAATTATTATACAGAAAATCAAGATCTTGTTTCGGTTAGCATGAGCCAAGTCACCTACTACAGCCAAGAGGGAACATAATGCATGCTGCATAACTGTACATGAAATGGGAATGGTGAACTGGTTCAGAGGACAAAAGAGGACACAGGATCTGGATGCAACCAAATAGGAATGCATTTTATTTGACATCTCTCAGGTTGGTACGCTGAGAGATTCTACCCCAAAGGAAGTTTAAGGAAGCATATCCCAAGAGAAGCAGCCACAGTCACACAGAATTTGATACCATTTCCCTCATCTATAAGATTAAAATGGCCATGATGGATAAAGCCAGTATCAATATTCTCAATGCTTACTGAATAATGCAATTTGTTTCAGAGAAACTCTTCTGTATTGTCCACCCTTTTCTTGCATTGCTGCAGTTGTACAGGTCAACTAGTTCTTCGCTTATTGTATTTGAACAATTTTATCTAAAATTTAAAGCTGGTGGGGATTAGTGTAGATTAGACAGCATTAATGCTATGTGCACAATTACCTGCATAAAACTATCTTAATTGTCTTTACATGCTGTGTGAAAGTGGGCTTGCATAGATCCTCACTGTCTGATCCACCAAACTTTATTGTGAAAACCTCACTGTTAAAATAAAGCAAGTTGTTGAGTTTGAGCATTACACTGGAATGCTAGCTCTTACGTCAAAGGGATTTAAACATCAGGCATGTTGTACATATTGAAAGCAGCCCCTGAGATTCCAATTTCAACCAGTTGAAATGTGGAGACTGTTTTCTTTCTAAGGAATGTTGAACAGATTAGATTTTGCCGACTTAATTGGAAGAGGAAGTTCTTCTTGTGCAAGCAGCAAGAATGAAAACTGCTGCTTAAGGCCAGCCTTAGTTAACTATATGTTTATAAAAACTGCTGTAATTGAACAATGTTAGGCATTGCCATCCAGGAATAGTTTCTTTCTCATCGATTGCCTGAGCACTTAACACAAGGAAAAATGAAACACAATTCTGTTATTTTACTCCATTGTATTTGGAAGGTGATGCACATTCATGATAAAACAATAAATTTTTGACATTTGTTGTTTTCAAATGTAACCAAATTTTAAATATGTATATGAGGCTTCCCAAGAATGTCAGCAGATGTCCGTATCCAGGCATCTGTTGGATTGCATGATATGTGTGGAAGCTGATAGGTAGTATGGACGTCTGAGAGTGTGTGTGTTTACCTATGACTGTCCATGTAAGATGATAGGGATGCATGATCCAAATTGCATTCAGCCTGAGAACATACCCCAGTATTTGCATAGGTAAGTGCCAGGTTTAGGTGCTGCATAGATTGCAGTCGCATTCTGCAAATTACTAGAATGTCTGCAGATACGCACATAATGTTATCTGCAATGTCCTGCATATGTTCTTAATTGTGCATATAATGGTCTACACTCCAATCATATATATATATGCAATTATTTGTGCAATGTTATCAAATGTGTGGTTGCAAATGAATAATTTTAATCTTGCAGATTCATGCAGGGTTCATCTGATGCAGAAAGGTGCAATCATATGTGGATACATGGATGCATAGTTGTTAATGTGTAACGTTACATTACATACAGCTCCTAGTTGTACCCTTACCCTTGTGTGTGTGTGTGTGTTTATACACATACAACTCCTTATAGTTTAGTTACAAGTACATGCCTGTTTGTAGTGAAGTCAGTGAGGAAAAGATGTAAACTGTGAACAGTTGCTAGTATAAGATGAATACCATGCAACATTCCCAGTGGCTCAATAGGTAATTACCTGAGCTGATGTGGGACTGAGTCATAATTGCCTCTCATTTTCTGTATAAAATGTTTTGAATTAACTGACTTCTAACATAGAAACAGAAGGGTTGCTACAATTGGCTTTAGCCAGGTTCTGGTGTAACCTGTGAAGATGGATTCAAAGTTTGTTTAGAGTTGTAAGGCTCCCTGTGTATACCTTAATGGCTACATCACACTGAATTGTTAATTTTATTGTGGATAGTATTCCTCTAAATCTGCAATGTTTATCTTTGGAAAAGTTCAGTGGATTTGTTGTTATTCAATATTGTCATTGCAACTAAACGTGTAAAAGAATTGAAATTGGGGATGATGCTATTATTTGTTTTGTTGTTTATATTTGTAGATTTAGGCCATTCTTCAGAATTGACGTTCACCCTGGAACCCAGTGATGTTGTGGCAGTTGAGGCACATCCTCTGAAACTGCACTGCCAAGTGGAAGGAATGCAGCCCATTAGCAAGTCGTGGAGGAAGAATGGCGTGCTGTTGTCTGATAGTGAACACATCTCGCTGCTCGCCAATGGATCACTCTACATCACAAAATTTCAGAAGCTGAGGGAGGATGGTTCCTCTGATGAGGGTGAATATGACTGCACAGCCCAGAACCACTTAGGATTACTGGTCAGTCGGAAGGCAAAAGTGCAAGTTGCAAGTAAGTGAACTAATGTTCCTCCTGAGAAGGGAGGGTTACATCAGAACCTGGCAGCATTTTGGTAAGATAATTCGAGAAGCATAGGAATTTTGTTACTAGAACAGACATTTGAATTTCTGTCTCTGTCTTGATGCTAGATCCATCTGGCTTCCCTTCCCCACAATATCAGAATTATCCATACTATTCCCAAATTCACATTCTTTCTCAAATGTCCACTTAAGTTTTATTAATTCATTTAATTTGAGTTGATGGTCGAATGATATTGTCACTAGACTATTAATCCAGAGACACAGATAATGTTCTGGGGGCCCAGATTCAAATCCTGCTATGGCAGATAGTGAAATTTGAATTCAATAAAAATCTGGGATTGAGAGTCTAATGATGACCATGAAACCATTGCTGATTGTTAGGAAAAACCCATCTAGTTCACTAAAGTCTTTTACGGAAGGAAACTGCCACCCTTACCTGGTCCAGCCTATACGTGGCTCAAGACCCACAGCAATGAGGTCGACTCTCATCGGCCCTCTGGAGGAGTTAGGGATGGGGGAATAAATACTGGGTAGCCAGTGATATCCATGTCCCGTGAATGAATGCATTAAAAATAAATTGACATCTGATAATTGTTCACTAACCATGGCATGTGCTTCAGCCAATTATAGTAATAACTGGAGCTAAAGTGTAATTTCACTACGGTGTTGAGTATGGTGGTGTCCCCACAAGATTAGGAAACCACCTCTGGTCAGCAATGACATGTCTCAGGGGTGCAGTTGCAATGAGTAGGTTCCCCTCCCCCTATCTTATCCCAGTTCCTAACTTCCAGCTCAGCACCATCCTCATGACCTGTCCTACCTGCCAATCTCCTATCCCACCTATCCACTCCACCCTCCTCTCTGACCTATCTCCTCCAACCCCACCCCCATTCATCTATTGTACTCTTTGCTACCTTCTCCCCAGCTCCCCGCCCCCCAACTCTCCACCCTGGAGGCTCCCTGCCTCCATTCCTGATGAAGGGCTTTTGCCCGAAACATCGATTTTCCTGCTTCCAGGATGCTGCCTGACCTGCTGTGCTTTTCCAGCCCCACTCTGATCTAGAGTCAGGCAGAATGGGCTGAATGGCCTCATTCTCTGCTGCAGTTACTCTGTGACTCGATAAGAATTGGGACCTAATATGTGACAAGTCAGAAAATGTCAGAATCTCCCAAATGGGATAAAGCGTTCTTATTGAAGGAAACCATGTTCTGAATTGTATCACAGGGATTATTGGATTTCATCCCAATGTATAATAGAGGCAAAATATGTGTAACAGTCGTTATATGTCATAAAAGCCCATGTGGCTCACTAATTTCCTTTAGGGAAAGAAATCTGTCTTACCTGATATGCCTGCCCCATCAAGGAGGCTGGCTCTAAGGGCCATCTCTTAGCGATGGGCAATATTTGCTGGCTGGACCAGATGGCCACATTGCATGAACAAATTCTTTTAAAACAGTCTCTGAAGGTCATGGAAAGGTTTTGCTTCCAATTAAATCAGTTCCAGAGAAAAGTTCACATGGTGCCACATGGTAAATTCTAATCAGAGGGATTGGTGCAAAAGTGCATTTGCTCAGAAAGATGGAAAGTAGAATGGTTATGGGGGGTGGGGAGTTGGATTGGTGAGGGACATTTGAGGGAACTTGAAAGGGAGAAGCCATATATTATCTATGTTTACAGGATTCAGAGCAGAGTGAACCTCCAGTATCTCCCCACGGCTCAGAAAGCTAACATGGTCTAAACAGGAAAAGCAAGAAAATTAAAACTTGCAAAACAAAACAGTATCTGAATATTTTCTGGTAATCAATGAATGGGAAGAAGCTAGGGGCAGGAGGTTCCAAGTTTCAACGTCACGAGCTGCTGATCTTTAATCTGGATAGTGGTCTGTGAGAGTGACCACTTTGAAGGTCATAATCAACTCGGAGAAGGTGAGGACTGCAGGCCCTGGAGATCAGATTTGAAGAATGTAGCGCTGGAAAAGCATAGCAGGTCAGGCAGCATCCGAGGAGCAGGAGAGTCGAAGGTTTAGGCAAGAACCCTTCTTCAGAAGATGAAGGGTTTATGCCTGAAATGTCGATTCTCCTGCTCCTTGGATGCTGCCTGACTGGCTGTGCTTTCCCAGCACCGCACTGTTCAACTTTGAAGGTCATGTTGAGTGAGTTGGAATCTGGCACGGTTTCCATAGCTCTTTGTGGCCTGTTGTTGATTTCATGTGGGACTGTATTGCCATCGCAGTAGTATAGCCACTTTAAAGGCTTTTTAAAAGAAATTGGCCTGTCCTGACACTAGAGTGTGTAATTAATTTACTGAAAGACCCACTTTTGAGTGGAATGAAACCTGTCAAGGTTACCATTAAACTGCTGCTTATTTAAACCTGACCTGAATTGAACAGGTCAGCCATTAGAAGCTGACCAGTGTATTGACTGCTTTTTGACCATTACTCCACTGGATTTATTGTGTTCTATTTGTGGAGACAAATTGGCTTAATTGCATTTTTCTATAAGAGCTCAGGTACTTCAATTCCCTGGGAATTGAATGGCCAAATTGCACTAGACTTGAACTGCTTGGATGGCAGTCATATGCTAATAGCCACCTGATATTAGGATTACATGATGTGAATTATCACTGGGATGCAAGTTATCAATAGGTGATTACTTACTGGTTGTCTGAACCATTTACTTAGAGTTAGAACTGGATAGAGTTCAGAACCTTGTCTTTGTTGATTTCATTCCATTTTATTTGTTGCTCCTTGGTGCTTTTTCTTTTGGCTCCAAGTGCAATGTGTCATTTTAATAGATGCTTCTTTAGATCAATCCTCTTCCCTGACCAGGTAAAAACAATGACTGCAGATGCTGGAAACCAGATTCTAGATTAGAGTGGTGCTGGAATAGCACAGCAGGTCAGGCAGCATCCGAGGAGCAGTAAAATCGACGTTTCGGGTAAAAGCCCTTCATCAGGAATAAAGGCAGAGAGCCTGAAGGGTGGAGAGATGAGCTAGAGGAGGGTGTGGGTGGGGAGAAAGTAGCATAGAGTACAATAGGTGAGTGGGGGAGGGGATGAAGGTGATAGGTCAGGGAGGAGGGTGGAGTGGATAGGTGGAAAAGAAGATAGGTGGGTAGGACAAGTCATGGGGACAGTGCTGAGCTGGAAGTTTGGAACTGGGGTGAGGTGGGGGAAGGGGAAATGAGGAAACTGTTGAAGTCCACATTGATGTCCTGGGGTTAAAGTGTTCCGAGGCGAAAGATGAGGCACTCTTCCTCCAGGTGTCTGGTGGTGAGGGAGCGGCGGTGAAGGAGGCCCAGGACCTCCATGTCCTCGGCAGAGTGGGAGGGGGAGTTGAAATGTTGGGCCACGGGGCGGTGTGGTTGATTGGTGTGGGTGTCCCGGAGATGTTCCCTAAAGTGCTCTGCTAGGAGGCGTCCAGTCTCCCCAATGTAGAGGAGACCGCATCAGGAGCAACGGATACAATAAATGATATTGGTGGATGTGCAGGTAAAACTTTGATGGATGTGGAAGGCTCCTTTAGGGCCTTGGATGGAGGTGAGGGAGGAGGTGTGGGCGCAGGTTTTGCAATTATTTATAAAGCTGCATTCTGTCAATTACAAGCAGCACACAGGTCAGCCACCTCATCCTAGTTTCAAACTTCCAGCTCAGTAACTGTCTCCTTGACTTGTCCGGACTTGTCCTACCTGCCTATCTCCTTTTCCACCTGTCCACTCCACCCTCTCCTCCTTGACCTATCACCTTCATCCCCTCCCCCACTCACCCATTGTACTCTATGCTACTTTCTCCCCACCCCCACCCTCCTCTAGCTTATCTCTCCACGCTTCAGGCTCACTGCCTTTATTCCTGATGAAGGGCTTTTGCCCGAAACGTCGATTTCACTGCTCGTTGGATGCTGCCTGAACTGCTGTGCTCTTCCAGCACCACTAATCTAGCATGTCCTAGGGTAGTTGAGTGAAAGCAAGCCAGATGAAGCCAATGCATAGCTTAGCATAATGACTACCTCTTCATTTGTTTGCCTACACTTGTTTCCTATTAACTGTAGATGGTATCCTAAATCTTCACATTTCACTTGTTCCTTAATGAAAAATGAAGAATCTGCGGGTAATTCAGTTTTAATGCAGCAGAGTACAGCCAAGAAATAGCCAAGTTAACTGGGTAGCTCACTCAGCCACTGGGGAGCAGATTAGAAAAATATCTTGGAACAATACAATTTAGTGGACCCTTCAGTGTTCCCATATTCTAGGGAATCCAGATCCATATTCAATGATGCTGCACCCAGCTGCCTAGTTTGATTGATTATAGCTACATTAAGAACATCCTTGCTCTTTGTGGAGGGATACATTACTACGCAAACGAACTGCACTATGGTGCTGCCCTATTCCATCACTTTCTGTTTAATAAATTAAAGAGGAGGTCACAAGGAACTGTATCATGTTCAACACACTGAAGATAACATCTTAAACAGTTTCCAGAAAAGACCAAAGAGGTCGGCTCTTGCCCTGAAAACCCACGGGGAAAATAAATATGTAATCGAGATGTGGGCTTGCGGAAATATTACTATAAAGAGAAATGAACTTTTGTGGGTAAATAACAGAGAGATGCCTTTGGAAAAACTTTGGACTGAGCAGAGTTGGAACAAAACTCAAAATTCACAAATTACTACGAAGGGCTTGCATTCAGAAAAAAAATTGTTGGTGTTTAAAAAATATTATTGCGTCTTAACCCTTTATTACATCAGAAAGATAATGGCATCCTGACTGAAGCCAATAGACCTGATTGACTTTTTTGGGATAGACTTCATAATGTGGAAATACAGATAATGGACAGTTGTGATTCTGTGGTAAATCCTGAAATTACACTTTCTCTGTAAAGTCTTCAACGTTTGTTTTAAATGAAGACCTCAGCTGAGATGACAGGTGTTTCCTCACTCGGTAAAATGGTTGCTTTAGACCTGCAGAAGAAGAGGAGCTCTTTGAAATGAAGTGACTATCTTGAACACCTATCTCCCATTCTATACAGAGCCTTGTGTATTTTGAGACTATTTGTAATCTGTTTCCCTTGGAGCTGGTTGGACAATCTACAACCTTGTGTAATTTGATGAAACCGTCAGTTCGGTTCGTAATTCACAGCGTGACCTCTGAAACACTTTCCTGATGAAGACCATTGATTGTGTCACTCAATAAGGTAGATTTATCACTTGCAAGATGACTGTCCTTCTGTCTGCCTTCATAAAGGGCAGCAGGTCTTTTAGTGTTGCTGCTGGTCTGTTCTGTTGCCTTGGCATTCTGAGTTGATAATGAACCTCTTCCTGATGGATGGTGAACATTTACTAAGCTCTAGTGACAACATCTTGTAATTTCTTTCCATTCTTTCCATGTTCCCATTGGTACTTGTATCACTTGTGCCCTTATTGTCTGAAGGTTCTTGGAAAATGGGAAGTTAGATGCTTGCTGAGACAATGCGGTGGTTTGATGGACTTTCATTTCACTTGCAATTCTTGTGAATTTTGAAATCAGATTCCATTTGGGCCTTTTCTGCTCTATGTTCTTAAGTTGCTCACCTGGTTTCCAACGATGTCACATAAATTCTTAGGAACAGGAACTTTACAAAGCAAACTTTGATACCAAGCCAAAGAAATAAATATTATAGAAAACTGACCAGGTACGTGATCAAGGAGGCAAATATGAAAGAGCACCTGAACAGAGTAAAAAGGAACAGAGAGTCAGAGTTTTAAGGAGGGAATTTCAGTGTTTGGGGTAGAGGCAGCTGAAAGTACAGAAACCAAAGGTGGTGCAATAACCATTGGGAATGCTCAAGCGGTTAGAATTCCAGGAGCTTAGAGCTTTTGGAGGGTTGAAGGGCTGGAGAAGGTGACAGAGGTAAGGAGGGATGACGCAGTGAAATGTTGTGCAAAGAAGGATGAGAATTTTAAATTTGAACCAATGTCTCATCTGGAGTCAGTTAATGTTGGTGAGAACGGTAGTAATGTGGTGGCCTGGTGGTCATCTCACTGGACTGTTAATCCAAAAACCCAGGTAGTGTTTTGCGAACCCTGGCTTGAATCTCACCATGGCAGATAGAATTTGAATTCAATAAAAATCTGGAATTAAGAGTCTAATGGTGACCTGTAATTCATTGCGATTGTTGGGTAAAACCCATCTGGTTCACTAATGTCCTTTAGGAAAGGAAACTGCTGTCCTTACCTGACCTGACCTGCATGTGACTTCATGCCCAGTGAAATTTAGTTGACTCTTAAGTGCTCTCTGGGCAATCAATGATGCCCATATCCCATGAATTAATATAAAAAATGACAGCACGGCATTTGGTGCTAGTCAATTCCCCAACCAGATTAAATGGTCATTCATCTTGTGGGCGGCACGGTGGCACAGTGGTTAGCGCTGCTGCCTCACAGCGCCGGACACCCGGGTTCAATTCCCGCCTCAGGCGACTAACTGTGTGGAGTTTGCATGTTCTCCCCGTGTCTGCGTGGGTTTCCTCCCACAGTCCAAAGATGTGCAGGTCAGGTGAATTGGCCATGCTAAATTGCCCGTAGTGTTAGGTAAGGGGTAAATGTAGGGGTATGGGTTGGTTGCGCTTCGGCGGGTCGGTGTGGACTTGTTGGGCCGAAGGGCCTGTTTCTGCACCGTCATGTAATCTAATCTAATCTTGTTTGCTGTTTGTAAAACCCTGTTGTCTATGAAATCATCAGTTACTATGTTTCCAAAGTGTTCTGAGGATGAGTAAAGTCTTATGTAAATGCAAGTTCTTACTTTCCAGTTGCTAATTAACCCCTGATTGTATGCCCATTAAGAATTTTATTGAGTCAGTTTATTTTCCCTTGTTTCAAACCAATCCGGGTATAATCCCCGCATACACACACTGCCAACTTTCTGCGGGCGATCATTATCTGAAGCAGTGCTTTGTTCTTGGGCGACTGGGGGAATGTTGCTGGACGGTGTACCAGAATGAGATGAGGCAAGGTTTTCACACCTCACATAGAGCTGCTGCTTTCCAATGTGTTGTTCCAGGCAATTGATAAGGGAGGCAAGGCTCATCGTTAGTTCAAGTGGGAAAACAAAACTGCCAAGCAGATAGCTCTTGACCTAACGTAGGTGCTGCAAGGAGGGAACAATGCTGAGTTCCAGCTCTGACAGCACGCAGCCAAGCAGCTTCTGAACAGAGGTCCCTGAAACAGAGAGAGCAGCAGATATACTGAGAACAAGAGTTGCCTGACGGGCTGATAACTTTGGTTTATCAGCCCTAAGTTGTAGGAGTCTTCTGTCTGTAACCACCCAGGTGCCTGAGTCTTTAGGGAACTCTGTGTTTTGTAATTGTTCTGAAATTAGCAGCTGTAAAGGTTTCAGAAGACATGTGAGGCGATATTAATTATTTTTAACAAATCTGATATAATGGCAGCTTCTATTTATCTCAAGAACCTTCTTTTACGTGATAAATCATATCAAGGCTATTCGCAAACAGTATATAACAAAATATGACACCCAGCTGCATCAGGAATTATGAGGCCAGGTGACCAATATCTTGGTCAAAAGGTTCAGGGTTTGGGGAGTGTCTTAATTGGAGGAGGTGAGGTAAAGAGGGTGAGCAGAGATGTAGGGAGAGTATTGCAGAGTATAGGGCCAAGCTAAGTGAAGACATGGTAACCAGAGTGGAGCAGTTGGGCTGAGGTGATTGCAAATATGAAGTGGAGATGGCCAGACCCTGGAGGGATTTCAAACTGAGGCCCACGAAGTGATGGTCCCGTTTGTGAATACAGAAAACAAAGTTTTGGTGTTCAATACAAAGGGCAGTGAATTCAAACCTGGGTTTAAATCATTAGGGGCTGTGCACTGGCTGTTAAATGCAAAGAGAAAAAACAGAAGTCACCAAGACAGGATGACAAATGTCAGCACTAAGGACAGATACCATTGAACAAGTAAATGCAGAATATGTAAGGCCCTAAAGTGTTATTAGAATCCATTGCTCTGTAGGTCACCTGAGGTGCTCCGTGTAAGTGGAAAGCAGTTGTCCAAAGTATAATAAATGAGTTGTTCTAATTGTTTTAATCTCTGGGATATCATCAATAATTTGGTGTGGCATGGAACATCAATTTTCTCAGTGGAGTGAAGGGAGGTGGTGACGGTAGTTTGCAAGTGATATGGTGTGTTGAGGGTAAATTGTGCCATGTGCTGTCAGAGCTCTGATACTGATAGGGTTTGAGATTGCTTTCGGTTTGTCTGTACTTACACTGAAACCTCAGTTGTAAAGAGAGAAATAGCTACCTTCCCAGTCAGAAGACAGCAAGGACAGAAAGGTGACCCGAGTTCATTTGGTTGGTGAACGAGATCACATCCAAGATGTGGTTTCTCCTTTCCACTGTTATCTCTTTGAAGCCTTTTTTTCTCTCATTTAGAGACCCTCAACACGTTTCACTCAGTTTGTCCCTGGGAAGCTATTTATCATCTCAATATCCTTACAGGAATAACTGTGGTCCTTGTAGGTCATAAGAGCAGTCTCTGACATTGTTCTCTCACAATCCAGTCACTAAGCAACCATGCTGTAGGGGAATGGGTCTAATTATCACCTCAGAAGAGCCCTTCTGCTTAAACTGTCATTGGAATGATCTGAAGTGGTGCAATTTGCAGTTGGATTTTTAAAGCCATTTGGGTTGAAATGAATCCACCGATTGAAAGCTTAATGTGGACCAATATCCGCATCTTTTCTGTCCAAGTGGCACCTAGCATCTGGTTTAATTTTAGAAAAGCATTGCTTAAAAAGGCAGACAAGATGGCAGAAAGCAAAATGTTTGGACCAGCCTCCTAAAAAGTGAAAGAGAAATTGTCTGTTTTTAGGGCTCTGACACCAATCTAAAACGCAGGCCTATTCATATTCAAATGTTGCCATTCAGAGAGAGAGAATAGGCTTCACGTTAAGGAGTATACAATACATGCAGAGGCCCAAACTGCTGTCTCTCATGTAATCCTCACAGATGTGGGTAATCTATTCTCCAGCAGCTAGTCTAAAACACACTGTTGGAATGCATTAATTGCGGCAGGCTGTTTATTCCACTGTTGTGATGAAGTTCGGGGAGTGGGTTGACGGTCCCACTGCCCCACATATTCAAAGGTTTTATATTTTGGAGAAATCATAGGAACGTGGGTGGGGGAGGGGGGGGCTATAATTCTGTCTTGAGACTGAGAGAATCTCACACTTTTATTCTGCTATAAATTAGAGTCGGTCAGCTCCTGCGAGATTGCATCACTTAGCTAGCTGTTGTAGAATTAAACCATTAGATATAAGTAGCAAGGGTAAATTTACATTGGCCAGCGTTGGGCTGAGAATATAGTTCCTATGTGTGGAAGGAAGGGTTGAAGAAGGTGTGATATCAGATGCCATCCTTTTCCTTTGATACACGCTGCATCTAGATTTTCAGGCTTTAATGTCACATGTAAAATATCATCAGTATCATTGGATGACTCATTCATTTTGTTCAGCAATATTGTCCTTTTCCAAACTCCTGAGAGATGAGGCTGTACTGCATTTATCTGCTGGAAGAACACGACCATTTTCTGTTTAAACTTGTTAACATTGTCCCCTAGTAAAACGGCAACTCATTCACTCACTAACGCATTGGATAGCACGACTATTTCCTCACATAAGGAATGCATCCAAGGGGTCATGTTGACATTATCAGCATCAAAGGGTCGACATTCCTCTGGGAACTGTGGAATTCCTTTCCTGGGGCTGGACAGCTCTTCACGGCAGGCTGCTGTGCTCCTGCAGGGATCTGGGTTTCTGTGGAGCAGCTCTGGATCACACGCCTGTCAAAGGCTGGCATCTCTTCAAAGTTCAGTGATGAATGGGTTTTCTTTGTCAGCCCTAAGAGCCTCCTATTATGCGCCTTTGATGTCACATTTTGCACTTGCTGCTGTCACCGAGCTGAATGGCTAATTTTCACAGGTCAGCAGAGAGTGACAATAGGTTTCAGTGTGCGCGAAGAAATAGCTGGAATTGTGATGAAAAGTTAGTTGCATTTAAAATATGCAGGATGAGAGAGAAGTCTGACTTTTACACTTGCAGCTTCCACGTTTGCAAAGATTGCCATCAACATCTTGAGTCTGAACCCGACTGATGAGTATTTCAGCCATTGATTTGAATCGAGTGTTTTCAAGGAAAAAGTTGGGTGCAGTGAATTTTTCAAATACTTCTTGCGGGGTGGAGGGGGAAGCAGGAGTCTGTTTCTGACACTAACTTGATAACAATGAACAGGGGTTGATCTTTTTGTCAGGTTTGCTAATCAAATGGGTTTCGTGGGTCGGCGAGAGTGGAGAAGTTTCCAGAACACTGGCATTGACCTGACCGGAAGTCTGGTTTTGTTGTCCACAGAGGCTGCCCACTCTGCTGAGTATTTCCAACATTTCCCACTTCTATTTCAGATTTCCAGCGCATTCCGTATTTAGCTTGTACCTGGAAGTTGCAACATGTTTGTTGGGCAGCATCTTAGGATCAGTACTGCGTTCATTTATGTAGTTACAAAGCATTAAGAAATGCTCAGACAAATATTTCCCAGAGGGGTACTGGGGTTGGGGGTGGGGAGAAACAAATTGCTAAACTGAAGCAGGTGGTTCCAGGAAGTCTGAGGGAAAAAGCTTGCAATGAGGTGGTTTCTGAGGTCGCTTTTGATGGAAAAGAGAGAGGTAGATACAGATTTTAAATTTTTAGAGTAATTGTAGCAGAGTGTATCTTAGGTTCTTGTGTGCGTGTTTGTTTATTGGTATTTTAAAGGTGGTTCATTTGTTATTTACATACTACTCCATGTGTAGCCATGTGTGAATTGATATATTGGCCATGGTATAGCTGGTATGTTGCATGGTGTTGGTTGTGATCTGCATGTGGCCATTAGTATATTGGAGTATGAAAGTGTGAGTATTGTGTTTATTAGGGTATATGTTTGTCTGTGTTTACAGTCTATGTTTTGCCTTCCTGAGAAACTAAAACAGTGCCTCTCCTCACTATAGTGCTGAAATTTACATTGTCTTTCTTAAAAATGTTAAAGAGAAAAGTGCATTAATGCTATGAATTATCAAGACAATTCAGCATGGCAGAACCTACTGATGTTTAAAGTGCTGTCCTGCCAGACTTGTTGTAATGTCATGGTAATTAAATGGTTGAGGGATGAGACATACAGAGCAATAATAAATCAGCTGTGATTAATGCTGTCTGCTGGATTATTTGATTTCAGTTGGGGCAACACATTTAGCTTCAGTCTACCTCGGCAAATGAAGAGAACAAACCAGCCATTGTTCATTTTTTTTTAGTTTCTGTCCAGTGACCTCTTGCAGGGGTACCACATATTGGTCGAAAGACCATTTTGTGACTGTCCTTCTCGGAGTGGAGGTATGTGGTGTCAAGATCCTCCAGTGGGACATGTTGGCTCAGAACCATGTCAATTCACCATGACAGATCCATTCTTCAGATGTTTGAGTAAGGATGGCCGACACTTCTCACAAACTATTAGTTGTGACTTGGTTTATAGCAATGTTCCCTTGAAGCCAGAGGTTCTTTCATCAGCCAAACACTTTCTGGGACTCTTGTCTCTTGGCATGATCTATACTGCTACAATGTGTTGCCTTCCTACAGTTTGAACATAGAACATTACAGCACAATACAGGCCCTTTGGCCCTCAATGTTGCACAGATTTATGGAACCAATCTAAAGCCTATCTATCCTACACTATTCCATTTTCATCCATATGTTTATCCAATGACCATTTAAATGCCCTTAAAGTTGGCGAGGCTACAACTGTTGCAGGCAATGCGCCCCTACTACTCTGAGTAAAGAAACTACCTCAGACATTTGTCCTATATCTGTCACCCCTCAATTTAAAGCTACATCCCCTCATGCTAGCCATCACCATCCAAGAAAAAAGACTCTCACTGTCCACACTATCTAACCCTCTGATCATCTTATATGTATCAATTAAGTCACCTTTCAAACTTCTTCTCTCTAACAAAAACAGCCTCAAGTCCCTCAGCCTTCCCTCCAGACCAGGCAACATCCTAGTAAATCTCTTGTGAATCCTTTCCAAAACTTCCACATCCTTCCTATAATGCGGTGACCAGAACTGTACACAATACTCCCAAGTGCGGCCGCACCAGAGTTTTGCACAGCTGGAGCATGACCTCTTGGCTCTGAAACTCAATCCCTCCACCAATAAAAGCTAACACACCGTATGCCTTCTTAACAGCCCTATCAACCTGGGTGGCAACTTTCAGGGATCTATGCACATGGACACAGAGATCTCTCTGCTCATCTACACTACCAAGAATCTTACCATTAGCCCAGTACTCTTTATTCCTGTTGCTCTTTCTAAAGTGAATCACCTCACACGTTTCCGCATTAAACTCCATTTGCCACCTCTCAGCCCAACTCTGCAGCTTATCTATGTCCCTCATCAAGGTCATTTATAAAAATGACAAGCAGCAGTGGCCATAAAACTGTTCGTTACGGTACCCCACTAGTAACTGAACTCCAGGATGAACATATCCGATCAGCCACCACCCTCTGTCGTCTTTCAGCTAGCCAATTTCTGATCCAAACTGCTAAATCACTCTCAATCCCATGCTTCTGTATTTTGTGCAATAGCCTACCATGGGGAACCTTATCAAATGCCTTACTGAAATCCATATGCATCACTCCAACAGCTTTACCCTTATCCACATATTTGGTCACCATTTTTGCATCTATTATCTTCCTGGGGATAATTTCTGTCACTGTGCTGCAGTGGGTGTTTCTAGGTCTGCTTTGGATTGGATCTCATATTGTGTTGAGGTTTGTATCCATAACTGTTCTCACAATTCTGTCTGTTTTCTGTGCAGGGGTTGGTATCATTTGATGGTCTGCAGATAGTACTGTACTTTGCTCTTTGTTAATGTGCTCGGAGCTGTTGTTAATTTGCTCATTCAGTGTTTTCAAATTTTAAAGGGTGATAGAATTTGTTGTCTCAGTAAAATGTCGACATGTCTGATATTTATACACTTGGAACGTTATGGTGGGGGCGACTGCATATGGTCAAAGAAACAAAACAGCACCAACAGTGAAGTGCCTGTACTGTCCAAGTGATTTGGAGAAATTAGACCTGAGACTTATGTTAGACAATAGACAATAGACAATAGATGCAGGAGTAGGCCATTCAGCCCTTCGAGCCTGCACCGCCATTCAATATGATCATGGCTGATCATTCCCAATCAGTATCCTGTTCCAGCCTTATCTCCATAACCCTTGACTCCACTATCTTTAAGAGCTCTATCCAATTCTTTCTTAAATGAATCCAGAGATTCTTTGATAGAAAGAACTATCCATTTTCTTCCAACATATCATCTACTGTAGAGATCACTGTAAGAGGCAGCAATTTGTTGGATCATTTTAAGATTTCTTTGAAATTCATTTTTTTAAAATTCAAGAAAAATATGGTGATTTGGTTTATTTTGGGCACCTGAACTTCTATTTTTTTTGGTGTGCGTACATTCATACATGAGATTTCTTGATTTAGGTTTCATATATTACAGACCTCTGATTGACAAGAGTTCATTTTTTATTCCTTCATGCTGTTAGAAACACTGGGAGAGGGATTTATGTGATCTCCTCAGTTCACCTATCTGTCTTGTTGACTGTCCATCAATGCAAAGTTGTCACTTCAATAAAGTACAAATCACTGAATTTCTGCCAACTTTCCAGGTTGGGGACGTGGTTATTTAGTGAGGTCTGAGACCCAATATATAGTGTTCATAAATCTCACTATTCTGTAGCATGTGACAGAATCCTGTGATTACATTTTATCGTGGCTAAAAAACAGTTAAAATTCAATATAATGAAACTACTATGTGCAAAGTGTCATCTGCTATTGAACAACTTGTAAATTCCAATATATTAAAATATCCATTCTCAGTATGACACTTAGCTGAAATATATCCTTGTAATTCTTTAATGTGATATTCTAATAGGATGTCTAATGTTAATCTGGTCACTGAACTGTAATGGCTGTCAGTAACCTGACCTCATGGCTTTATGTTATCTTTTTTACCCCACGCAATTATGAAAAAATACTTCTGAAGAATACATTTATTGTAATTTTTGTTCTCCGCAACGAAATTGTCCTCTGTGCAAATTAAGACACCAGACAAGCAAGTGTTAGCAATGCCACAGGTGAGTCACTAGTGATGCAGTAAGAGTGCAATACACTACCTCAATCTGAGGGATGCCATTAACAATGTTAATGGTATTTGCTGCATGAATTTACTGCTTCAATAGATACTGTCAGTGTGTGGGTGTTGATTTTCAACTTGCCACACGGGCATGAAACTGGAATTACAGTTGGTAGAATATTCAAGGAGTCTGTTTGTATTTCCAATGATGTCAAGCAATACTAAAAATAAGCCCTAGTTCGCTGGTTGATAATCCACCCCTCTGCTTGAAGCCCACTGTAGTTTTGGGGTTCATTTTGGTTTTTCTCCTTTCAGTATTAGAGTCTGTCCAAGTGCTGCGGTCAGTGTGTTGAAAGAAGATGCCTCTCAATGTTGGGAATGGGTGCCTGCAATTTCTGTGCTGGTGGAATGATGCAAAATACTAAGAACCTCCATAGTGCAGTGTTGTGCTAAAATCGCAACAAGGATTTGAGAGAGCTCTGTGGAAGCTCTGTAGCTGTATGAAGTACTCTGGTGTTGGACAAGCACAGTATCTATCTCTGTAGCGGGCAATGTCTCTTTTTTTTTGTTGAGGATACAGTATCCCAATGAAGGATAGGCCCACTATACTTCATTTGATTTTTATTTAGTAGCTAAACAGTAGTGGGCATTCAAGATATGGACAGAAATAAGAAGAAAAGTTTTGGAAGAATTCTTTCAGACTCTAAGTAACGAGGTGATAATGCTAGGTTGTAGCATCCAAACAAGGTAGGTGAGGAGTTCAGTGTTATAAAATCTCTTAACACTGTGCCATTACTTGCATGTCCTTAAGTGTCCTCTGATATTGCCCACTGTTAGTCGACAAATATTTTTCTGAGATGCAAGTGTCTCTCTGTCATTATTCTGACAGTTGACGTAACAAGATTTAATGGGAATTATTAGAAAAATAGTGGTAAATCTTGACATAAATGCCTGATTAAAACTCAACATAACAGAGATTTATGGGCTGGAATTATATATTGATGGATTTACAATAACATAGCATCAGGAATTCTGAAGGTTGAGAGAGTTCGCATTATTCTCTTATCATGTTTGAACAACAGATAGACTTCTCCAGGTGCTTAAAGGCCAGAGAGTTAGACCAAAAACAGAAATGTGCCAGAGGTTGGGTATTATGGCTGAACCACATACATTTCTGCAAAGAGGAGCAATTGAGGGGTATGATAAAATGGTGGGTAGATGGGGGTCAATGTATAGCTCTCATAGACTTTTTTTTTATCTTCAGAAAAGTGTTGTTTCAAAAATGTTTGGTGCTTTATGTTGTTTTGTGGTAACTGTCGAATGGGAATGAATTATTTAGATGCAATGGGATTCAATAAAGTGGAAATGGTGGAGTGAGATTCTATATAACTAAATGGAATCACACCCTGTGACTTCAGTTATAAATAAAAAATAAAGATTCACTTTTATTTTAACACTTCTCAAAATCATTGGATGTCTCCAAGTGCTTTACTGCCAATGAAGTGATTCTGAAATATATCCGTGGTTGTAATATATCTGAAATATATCCGTGATTGTAATATATCTGAAATATATCCGTGGTTGTAATATATCTGAAATATATCCGTGATTGTAATGTAGGAAATGTGGCAGTCAGTATACTCACCACAAATTCTGACAGAAAAGGCAACGTGATAATGACCTGATAACCTTTTTTTAAGTAATGTTGGTTTGAGAGACAAATTTAAACCAGCATCCTGAGGATAAGTCCCACCTCCTTTTCCGATTAGTGTTGTGAAATATCGAAAATCTACCCAAGCAGATAGGGATCTTTATTTTACTATCTCATTGGAAAGGTGGCACCTCACAATAGTGCAGCATTCTCTCAATATTGTACTGAATGTCAGTCACGATTTTTGTGCTTTAGTTGAAGTGGAACTTGAACCTTGAACATTGAGAGTGCTCCACTGATTCATGGCTGACACCAAATGGGCATTTACAATATGGCTGCTCTTCTTCACTGCTCAAACACTGACCCTTGATGATTACTTGCTGAACAAAGCAATGTACTGTGATTTTTATTTTCAAATTTGTGCAGAGCGAGAGGGCTGGTCCCAAATCTATGTCCAGAATGGGAATTGAATCCCTGGCTGTTGGCATTAATCTCAACTACACTTAGTAGACCAGCCAACTGAGCTAGCTGGCCTCCAGTCTAGCTGCAAGTAATAGATAAATTAGTTTGTATAATGCAATTGAGTGTGTAATTAATAGGAATGGTATACTGGGATGCAATTTGTTTTGTATATCGGGCTGCTGAATAGAAATGTGCTCTTAACCAGTTTATTGTTGGAAGAAGAAACATGAAAATCACAGCCAATGATACCTCATTGTCTGATTAAATTTGAAGGAAAATGGGAACAGGAATAGACTATTGGGCCCCTCAAACCTTTTCCACCACTCTGAGACAAGACCTTAAATGGTGCCCGTGTATATCTGTGATTTTGTATGTCCCACAAGGGACAGCCATCATATACTCCATGCTAACTTGATACTTCATGGAGATGATGTCACTCTATGATCCTGTAATAAATGTGTGGAAAGTGATATTGCCCTGGAGACTTGCTCAGGATGAAATCATTGTAATGTTGAT
Organism: Chiloscyllium punctatum; assembly: GCF_047496795.1. Taxonomy (NCBI): domain Eukaryota; kingdom Metazoa; phylum Chordata; class Chondrichthyes; order Orectolobiformes; family Hemiscylliidae; genus Chiloscyllium; species Chiloscyllium punctatum. The sequence goes on from NC_092786.1 coordinate 46,332,116, forward strand.
TAAACCTCAAATAGAGAGTGCCTCTGTTTAAAAAAAAGCCCATCATGCTACACTTCCGTAATGTGATGCATTGGAAAATGACTATTTTTGACCAATTATACACAGAGAGTATTTGGACAGTCCTGTTCTGACAAAAGTGTGATTTAAAAATAAATATCCATAAAAAAAGATTGAATATACAAAAGAGCCATGATCAAAAGGATAGTCACTGTAATTCCACAAGGGAATTTGGGAGATGCATCTTCATCCAGAGAGTATTAAAATATGAACCTCGTTACCATGTGGTAGTTGAGGAGAACAGCATTGAAGGGGAAGGTAGGTAAGTGTGTAAGGGAGGAAGGAGTTTAATAATATATTGATAGAGTAGATGAAACTAGATGGGAAAAGACTGTCATGGTGACAAAGTGCCACCATATAATTTGCTACAATAACACAAAATTTCATTAAACATCCAGCTAGAAAGGCAACATGTTGCTTTTTGACTAGCTGCTTGGTGGTGTCTTCTGAAATATTATAGATTAATGCAGTCAGAGGAGTTAGAGTCCTTTTCAAGATTAGTAAGATACTGCAGATGCTGGAAATCTGAAACAAACAGATTGCTGGAGAAACTCAATGTCTGTCGGCTTTTGTGGAGAGAGGAAGAGAATTAATATTTTAAAATTGCTCCTTTTCAAGCTTGGTGAACCTCTTTTTTTTAATGGGCTGGAAATCTGTTGCTCTTTGAGACACATCCTGTGGTACTTGGTGGTTGCCTTCTCTCCAGGGACTGCCTTCCCGTTGTTGTCTGGTGAGTCATTGCTCTTTATGGAGTTAGTACGCTACCCTTGATGAGGATATTGTGGCACCTATGTGATTGCTGTAAGTGACACCACTGTACTGTGATTCAGGCCCAAAGTGAATTTGAGCTTTGTGTGTGTCTCTGTTTCTGCTGAGAATCACAGGCCCCTACAGTGTGGAAGAGGCTGTTCAACCCATTGAGTCTGCACTATCCCTCTGAAGAGCATCCCATCCAAATCCAGCCCCTCACCCTATCTCCATAACCTTGCTTTCACCATGGACAGTCCACCTAGCCTTGCATGTCTTTGGACTGAGAGAGGAAACCGGAGCACCTGGAGGAGACTCACGCAGACATGGAGAATGTGCGAACTCCATACAGACAGTCACTGGAGGGTGAAATCAAACACGCAGCCCTGCTGAGTAGTAGTGCTAACCACTGAGCCACGACGTCAATCATTTGCTCATTCAGAAGGTTACAAGGGAATAATCCTTCAGTGAGTCCCATACTTCTCTCAGCAGCTTATCCTGAGATTACATTGACATTGACATGACTGTGAAATTTATAGAAAAATAGCAGAAGTGTATGCGCATATTTCAGATTCAAAATCCCATTGTCAGAATTTTGATCAAATCTTATGTCAAAATTTAACATCGGAACAATTCTCATAATCATTTTGAATGAAAATTCTGCTTTTGAACAGTTGCCTGTTATGAAGGAGTTGCGCCCAGTGGTGCTTAGATTTTACAAAGGAGCACAGAGAATTCTCATCAGACAGCTGAATCCCATGGACCAGATACGACTCCAGTGGAGAGTTTTTCCCGATACACATTGATTCCAGTTTTGCTGACGTCTCTTGATGCTATACTTTTGTTTATTACCATTTTTAAAATCATTTCATCAAAAGATTGTTTTAACAAGGTGGTGCAGAGTCTTCAGTGTAAAGCTGGATTCTGCCATCACAAGGTACAAGAACTGAGGTTTTACTTTGTCCAATCATGGCGTGTGGGCATCACTGGCTGGGCCAGCATTTATTGACCATCCCTAATTGCCCTCAAGAAGGTGGTGGTGTGAGGTGCTGCTTTGAATAGCTGCAGTCCATTTGGAGATATACCCACAAAACGGTCAGGGAGAGTGTTACAGGAATTTGACCCAGTGAAACTGAGCAAAAAATACTTCCATGTCAGGATGGTGAGGGGCTTGGAGATGAACTTGCAGGTGGTGGTCTTCCTATGTATCTGCTGCCCTTGTCCTTCTAGATGGTAGCATTTGTGGGTTTAGTAGGTGTTGTTTGTGGAACCTTGGTAAATTGTTACTGTACATCTTGTAGATAGTACACTCTACTGCAACTGAGCATCGGTGGTGAAGTGGGTAGACGTTTGAGGTGTCAAATGCATCGGTTGCTTTGTCCTGGCTGGTGCCAAACTTCCTGAGTGTTGTCGGAGCTGCACCCACTCCTGGCTTTGGGGAGTCAGGAGGTGAGTTACTTATGTAGGATGTTTAGCCTCTGACCTGTTTATGTATCCACTGTTATTTATGTGGTTAGTCGATTTCAGTTCCTGGTCAATGGTAACCCCCAAGGGTTGACAGCAGGGGATTCAGCAATGATGATACAATTGAATGTTAAATGGCTATCATTGGATTGTCTGATGTTGGAAATGGTCATTGCTTGGCACTTTTGTAGCAAGAATGTGACTTGCCATTTATCAGTGTAAACCTGGATGTTGTCTAGATTCTACTGCATTTGAGGAATCACAAATGGTGCTCGACATTGTGAGATCATCAATGAATATTCCCACTTCTGATCTTAGGAACTCCTGTAGAGATGTCCTGGAGCTGAGATGCCTGACTTCCAAAAACCACAACCATCTTCCCATGTACCAGATACGACTCCACCAGTGGAGAGTCTTTTCCGATACACATTGATTCCAGTTTTGCTAGCGTCTCTTGATGCTATACTTGGTCAACTACAGCCTTGATGCTTTACTGAAGGTTGAGAGTAGACTGAGGTGGTAATTGTCTGTGCTGGATTTGGAGAAAGTGAGGACTGCAGATACTGGAGATCAGAGTCAAAACGTGTAGTGCTGGAAAAGCACAGCCAGTCAGGCAGCATCCGAAGAGCAGGAGAGTCAATGTTTTGAGCATAAGCTCTTCATCAGGAATGTGTTGGATTTGCCTTGTTTGTTTGTGTACTGGACATACCTGGACCATTTTCCACATTGTCAGGTAGATGCCAGTTCATAGCTATAGAACAATTTGGCTAAAGGTGTAACAATTCTGGACCACAAGTCTTCAGTACTTTTGCTGGAATGGTGTCAGGGCCTATAGCCTTGGCCGTATTCAGTGCCAGAATCTCTGTCTTAATGTCATGTGGAGTGAAGACTGGCATCTGTGATGCTGAAGACCACTGGCTGATGCTTCACCCTTTCATTTTGTCTTGATGTACTGGGTTTTCCTATGATTGAGCATGGGGATATTTGTGGAGTCACCTCCTCCAGTGAGTTGTTTAATTGTCCACCACCATTCAAGTTTGGTTGTGGCGCTTTAGGTCTGATCCAATAGCTGTGGGATCACCCTAGCTGTGTCTATCAGTTGCTGCTTATGCTGTTTGGAATGCAAGTAGTCTGTTTGATAGCCAAGTTGATGCCTCATTTTATGGTACAACAGGTACTGCTCCTAGCATGCCCTCCTGCACTCTCAATTGAACTATAGTTGTTCCCTTGGCTTGATGGAAGTGGTAGAGTTGGGGATATGTTGGGTCTTGAGGTTGCAGCTTGCACTGGAGTACAATTCAGCAGCTGCTGATGGCTCATAGCATGTTATGGATGTCCAGTCATGAGCTAAAGTCACCTATGAAGTCTGTTCTGTTTAGGGCAGTGTTGGGTGGGTGATCTCATTGTGAATGTGAGACCTTGACTCCACAAGAACTGTGTGGTGGTCATTCTCTTTGATGCTATTATGTTCACACAGGCTTTGGTTCACCTAACTTTGGTTGGCAGGAGGTTCTGAAATAGTAAGCCGTAGTCCTGTTTGGACAAGGTGGGCCATAGTGGTATAATTGCGCCCAGAGTCATCATGGTGTCCTTGCAGATAACATAGTCTACTTGCCCTTCATAACAGCTCTGCCTTTGACTTGATGTCCTTTTTTTGTATAATTCTCTGAAACAATTTGGGACTCTTATTGCCTTAAAATATGAGATTGAATTGAATTGAATTGAATTGAATTAGCTTTATTGTCACATTTACTCAAACGAGTACAGTGAAAATTACAGTACATTGCCTCATACGGCATCAACGAAGTTACAAAGGTACAGCTTCTTTACTTACAAGATATTAGAAAATAGAGAAATAAAATGTCCAGCCTTGCAGAACTGAAAATCCAGAACAGCAATCTTCCCACCCATACTACACTGGCACCTAGTGTACAGTCACCCTGACTCCAGACTGCGCTAGGCTTCAGCGTGAGGATCACGAGGCTGGGAGATCGCTCCAAACTGCCACTCTGGGCTGAGAAGACGTTACGCCAGGGACTGTGCCACCTGGCAGGGATGGCGCCATGCAAGGTCGCCACAAAGGCTGGAGGCTGCTGTGCCGTGCCATGCCATGCCAGGAGAGAAGACAGCAAGAAACGCCAGGAGGAGAAGAAGAAGAATGGTTGGAGTGAATGAGCTCTGGCTGAAGGGTCCTACTCCAGCTTCATCCTGGACCAGAAGTCCAATGTATAGTTGTGGCCAAACTTTTGTCTGCTTCGTCTGTTTGGACACCCTTCTGCAGGCACCTCAAATCTCTGGCGACCCTTAATTAATGGAGCCTTGACAAGTTCCACTTTGCCTGCTGGCAAGAAATGTGGTCCAAAAAACAACCACCTCTCGCAAGCTAGCATACCGAACATTGATAGGCTGGTCACGCGTGCATCACTGTGCTGGGATGGACGTGTCTCTCAATAACTGGACACCGGACTCTCTGAAACAGCTGCTCTACTCAGAACTCAGTCATGGCAGCAGATTCCCGGGAACCCACGGAGAGATGTTTTCAGGGGCATGCAGAGGTGAAGTCGAGGTGTCAGAGGGCACACACAAGCCTCCAGACCACCCATCTCCCCAACCCTTCCAGCACCACCGGCCCCGTGTGTGGGAGAGACTACATTGGACTGATCAGCCAGCTCCAAACCTATTGAAGTGGAGTGAAAGCTGGTCAAACTCAATCCTGGGGGACTGCCGAAGGGAAGATGGTAACCGAAGGGAAGTTGGTCGTCTTCACCAACAATAACAAATAGAGCCTTCCCACATATTGGGCACTAATTTTCCATAGAAACATAGAAAATAGGAATAGTAGGAGGCTATTGGCCCTTTTGTGCCTGCTATGACATTCAGTGTGATCATGGCCGATCTTCCAAGTTCATTGCCTTGTCCCACTTTCTCCCCATAGTCTTGGATCCCATTAACACTGAGATCTACATCTAACTCCTGTTTGAAAGCATTCAAATATTTTTGCCTCAATGACTTTTTGTGGCAGAGAGTTCTGCAGGCTCCCTGCCCCTCTCTGGATCAGGCTGTCTTTTATTCCTTGGGCCACACAGAGTCGCTGACCCCAGCTGGAGAAACAGTCAAGTTCAGTGCAGCTGGTCTTTAGTAGCTGGCTGAAGATCTGCTCTCAGTCCTAACGACAGAAACCTTTCACAGCTGGTAAAGAGTCATCTTACCAGAGGTTACCCGACATTAGTCGTGTCCCAGGCCCGGAGATGCCCAAGGCTGTAGTCGGGATGTTTGTTACTGAGGAGGTTGCTTTTGGACCACATCTCTTGTTACTGAGGGCCACCCCTCTCAAATAGATGAGACTGGCACTGTCCCTGGAAATTACGTGGAGGCTTGCACAGGATTTAAACAGGTCCATCAGTGTTGGAATTCTGAAACGAATTTGAAGCCTGAGTCTGGTTGCAACAAAACCTGTGGGCTGTCCATCCCAAGCAACGGATTCATCCATTCGCACAGTGAGGGCAGTCCTCCGAGGTGGCTTCTTTACACAGGGCACAGGAACAAGAGGAAAGGCCTGTCTGCTTTTGAGGATTCTGAATAAACCCGATATGGAATTACATAGCATCAACACCAGCCTGAGCGAAGGAAGCGTGTTTAGGGGAAGGGAATGCTTAAAAAGGCAAAAAAAAATCCGACCTCAATAAAGCAAATGCATTTTTACCGAGTTACTTTGGTGCTAATGGTGCCTGAATTTAATGAAGAATTTGAAGTATTTGTTTGAAACTTAATGCTCCAGAGGATCAGGTCAGATCAGGGAGCTGTAGAGAGAGTGGGATAGATCAGCGTCACTCTGGCTGATTTTAGACCACCCTGATTAGCACAAACAGATGAATAAAAGCACGGAATTCCAGTTCGGTTTTCAAGGCTCCTCTGGGGAATTCCTGAATAATAGAGAGTAAAGGTCACCAAAGGGTAGGACAGAATAAATCCTCCTGTTGGCTTCCTGCAGTCGTGTCAACTTTGGTTTAAGGATCACAGAGGAATGCTGGGCCACAGCACAGTGGTCTTGTGCAGTTGTTAGAGGCACATCAATCCCAAGGGAGCTGTACCGTCCTCCTGAAGCGACCTGGGGTTGCTGCCAGTAGCAATGGGGCTATTCAAGATGGTGACAGGCAGCCTTTTAAGAGGCCCTGCCTTTTGAATTGTCGGCTGTTTCCCTTTCCTTCAGATGGAAGGTTCTTGCCTGTAAGCTGAGACACGTTAAAAATTCAGGCACGAAAGTGATTGCCAGGGTTTCACACTTTGTCAGGGTCTCGGAGAGGGTCCACATAGTCTGATTGTTTATGGGTAGCAAGCTGCAATTTCCTGTGAGCAATATGGCTTTCAGGGCAGCACAGTTAGTACAGTGCTAAAGTAATGAAGCCATTGAGTTTAGTGCAGGCTTTGCCCTAAGGAGACAGGATTTCACAGACTATTAATCTGATGTGGGTGTAAAGCCCCTTTGAATGACATTAGGGAATTCACCACATTTTAATCCAGGTGTGAACTGAAGGGAATGATTTTTAACCATTGTGTTTTGTGATTTGGCAGATTGCAAAATATTACGAAAGCTATCAAGGGTTCTGAGGGGCAGATGGGAAAGTGCGGCTGAGACCACCATGAGGTCAGCCATGATCTTGCTGAGTGGCAGAGCAAACTCAAGAGGGCCAAGTGATCATCTCCTGCTCCAAAGAGAGGCAAGTTAGCTTCACGCAGCACCTGATGGGCAGCATTGCAAACAAGTTAAGGATGATTAAAAAGCATTCCCCGCAGTTCACGCCTGGACTAAATGAAGGGAACCCCACAAATGTAACTGAAATGGGCTTTACACCAACGTCAGATTTCTGAAGATTTCTAAAATTGAGAACTTGCTGAAATGGCTACTGGGTAATCCTTCCCTTTCATGCCTTCCCTGTTTCTCGTTAACAAATTCAACTTTGAGCAGCATCTGGGAGCCCTCAGAGGCCCCTTTTTATCGCACTTTTCTTTTTAAAAATCATGAGAGAGCTAAAAGGCTCAGGAGGCGGGGATGGAAGGGGTGACCTCTCTCGCAGCAGCAGAGCAGGAGGTCACGGCCTTTCCTCTGAGATATTCTCTCATAGCCTGGGGGGAGGGCGACTTTGACCCCTGCTTAACCAAAAAGGCCAGAACTCTGTAACCATGGCGGTGACCTGGCCTTCACAGCTCCTCATTGTCATTGTGCAGCAGCTGAAAAACAAGTCTCCAACAGAATGAAGTTAAATGAAAGCATTTTGATGCATAACCAAGTCATTTGTGTGTGTGTGTATTTATTTGAGAGAGCCCTGTGTGTGCGCATTTGCATGTGGGTGTTTGAGAATATGTGCGTATTTGGGAGTGTCTGTGTCCATGTGTGAGTGTGTGTTGAAATGCATTTCCATCCTCCTTTTAACAAATATTTTACCAGATTTAATGTAAATGGTTTTGGGAGAAGGAACTATTCGAGACTTAAGGGTGAGATGTTGTTTGGGGAATGTTTAATCACTGAAGCGCTTTTGTGAATTTGATGTAAAAGAGTATTCCACATTGCCATGTGTTTGAGAGATCTAAACACCTTCCGAACTTGTGAATCAAAGAAAGGATCATATCCTTATTTATGAATCTCTGTTGCTTTGATCTCGTGAAATTCTGTCCTGCAGAGGTTTCTGATCCCTGTGCTTAATTGTAACCAGTGTGACAATTTTATTTCTTTCCCCTAGCATTACCTCCAGAGTCTGTTTTCTCCATTCTCCAGGGAGCAGCCTGGGTCATCAATACTCTCTTTCGCAGCCTGTTTCCTTTCGGGGCAGTCCATGTCATTACAACCTCCCCCTTACCACACATCATCCATCTGGAAGTGCACAATATCTAGGTCATTGAATTGAACCATCTGTTTCTTTCTTCCAGTCCCAGCTTGATATCTGAGGCACTTACTGATCCCAGCCTGGTACAGGAACATTTACCAGTCTGGCATGGGTGCTTTATAAATCCTAGTCTAGTGGAAAATGGCACCAGTTGAATTTGCTATGATAACCTACTGGTATTTCAGTCCAGATCTGGCACTTGAACTGTGCAGCTGATTTGGTCAATTCCAGTCCGATCAAGTCTGAACCAATTTAATTAATGAGATTAGAGTGGGGTGGGGGAGGGGTGGGGGAAGAGAGAGGGAGAGGGAGAGGGGGAGAGATCCTAATTAATAAGAGCTTATTTTGTTGTGGATGCTGTAGCAGCCTATTTCTGGGGTTTGGTATTACAGAGAATCGTTTATTTTGGCTCAACATTTTTTTTTGTCTCTTGCTATTTCCAAAATGCCTTTATTATTTTGAATCATGAAGTTGATTAGCTTTGCTGGTTTCTTCTTGTCAGTACGACTTGTGTTCTGAGATTGCTCCCAAGTGGTCACTGATGCCAGACTTTGGAGGGGTGTGGGTCTGGGGCAAAGTAGAACAGGAAGCCCCCAAAAGAGTGCCAGGTGTTGGCGCCATTCTGGGGAGTGCCCGCCTGAACATAAGAACAGCTGTATCTTAAAACGAAGTGAGGCTCGGAGCTTACACTCTGCTCGCTTGTATTGTGATGTCTGACTGCATGTGAAAGGTTAGCAAACAATATCTCCATCCCCCACACCCGTTCAAAAGACAAATCTTGTAGAAGGTGAGAACTTTTACAAAGAAACAGAAAAAAAAATCCTGCAATTTATCAAAAAGAAAAGAGTTTTTTTTCCCCCTCCCAGCCATAGTCTCATCTGCTGCTTTCTAAACATTTGACTCCATGAATAGCAGCAGGACCCTTAAGGTCAAGTAAAGAGGCCCAGTCTTGGGATGTTTTCTCCGATTTTGTATTTTGAGTTGCTTGACCTTGGCATTCTCATTCAGGGTAGTGAAAGGGGTTGGTGGGGTGGGGGGAGCGATGTCTTAGCAGTCTTCATCTCGAGATTGTTGTGACCAGCACCACATGGAGGTACATTTATTTACATATTTACAGAAAGGGATATTTGAAAAGACATGAGCAAGAGTTTTTTTTAAAAGTTCTTTAGTGCAATTGGCAAAGCCAGTATTTGCTGCTAATCACCACATTCTCAAGGGCATTAGGCAGGCGTGAGCTGAGCCACTACAGTCTGTGTGACATAGTTACACTCACTGTTAGGGAGGGAGTGCTGGGATTTTGACCCGGTGACACTAATGTATTGATGATCTGGCTCCAATGCAGGACAGTGTTTGGCTTGGACGGAAGACTGCAAGTACTGAAGCTCTGATGCTGCCCTTGTCCTTCTAGGTTGGAGGGTTTGTGAAGGAGCACTGGTGAGCTGTTGCAGTGCACCTTGTAGTTGGTACCACACTGCTGCCAATGTGCATCGATGGTGGAGAGAGTGAATGTTGCAAATGCTGGATGGGATGCCCATTAAATGGGGCGCTTTGTTCTGGATGGGGTTGAACGTGCCCGAGTGTTGTTGGAGCTGCTGTTGTGGAGATTGGTGAATTGCTGAGTTCACTGTCATACTTCTCCTATTCATTATTCTCCAGCTGCCGCCCCCTAGTTCTTTAATCAGGTTGAACGGTGACACTCAGCAGAGAGGTACACAAGGAGAAAGATTAGATGTAATTTTGCATTCTGTCTCTGTAGCTCACTGGAATAGGTTTTAATTGCAGCTTGCAAATAATTATTTTCGTCAAATAAGTTGTTTGAAATACATATGCATGTAAAAAGTGCTTTCACATCATTCCACTGTGCCCTATTGTGTTGCATTACAGTTCTATAGTACACCTGTTATCACATTTTCACTCCTCTGTCATATGGTAACTACCCTGTTACATCAATAATATTGCACCAAATTATTCTTCTGTTACAATCATGTTCTATCACCCCTATTATACAGTACCAGTTATAGCCCTTGTATACCGCTGTCATTATGTTCCATTATACTGCTCCCATTATGCTGTCCCTGCTACATCCCTCGGGCAAAGGGTTGTTATGAATGGAAATTACTTGGTGTGGAGGTGGGCTGCTTACTGGTAGAGTCCCGCAGTGATTTCTGCTAGGAGCACTACTCTTTATCAAGTGTATTAATGATGCAGATGAAGGTGTAGTGGGTATTGCTTGTGAGTTCATGGACGTAAAAGCCTTGGAATAGTTTGAGACCAAGTTGGATATTGTTTGAGTACTGTCAGCTTTTATTCTAAATGGATGAGCTAAATATGGCCCTCACCCTTACAAGGAATCTGTTAAACAGATGAGGAGCAAATAGAAAATATATTACCTCATTTTCTAAAGATATGTGAATGGTGAATGTGTATAAGAAATTGTCATCTTGGAGGCAGAATTTAATGGTGTTGGTTAATTAAGAAAGAGGCAAAAACAGTTGGAAATCGAGCAATTTTTCAAACTCTTGGATTTAAAATCTTTGTTGGCTGTGATTATGTATCATGCATTTCAAAAAGATCACTACTCTGTTCTCGATAAGAGAAAAGTAAATTTGCATCTTCTACTTGAGTGGAGCTCTGTGTAATTAGCAAAGTACAGATTTTAGTTTCTCTGTCAATCTGTTGTGTAATGACATTGCTTGGTGTAGCACTGAACAGTAAAGATTAACAAGCCTGATATCTCTCTCCCAGTATTTGTGGAATTTCTTTAGAACATAGGAACAGGAGTAGGCCATTCAACCCCTCGAACTTGTTCCACCATAGATCAAGGCTGATCCCTGACCACAGTCCATATATGTGCCTTTGGCCCATATCCCTTAATATCTTTGTTTAACAAAAAAAATCTATCTCAGATTTAAAACTAACAACTGATCTAACATCCACGGCTGTTTGAGAAAGAGAATTCCAAACGTCTACTACACTTTGTGTGTAAAAGTGCTTCCGAACATCTCTCCTGGACAGTTTGGCTCTGGGTTTTAGGCTATGTCCCCTTGTTCTAGAATCACCAACCTGTGGAAATAGTTTGTCTTTATCCACTCTGTATTTTCCTGATAATTAATATCTCGGATTTGACCGGCATCCTAGAACAACTTGATGGGCAAATGAACAGAGTGGTTTCTCCTGATTAATTGTTAAGTAGTGATTCCACTGGAGTCTGAGAAGAGGTTAGAATTCAGTTGTGATGTTTTTTGCTATTGGAGAGCTCCTGGAGATAACTTTAATTTGCTGAGTGGGAAGAGCATGGGATTGGATAAAAGTTCTCTTTTACAACCTGCTCACTGACTTCAATTGAGAGCAACATTGAGAGGTTGCAAAACCAGCATTGTATCCAATCCTGCCAGCTTCCTGTGTTTGGGGGGGGAGCTCACAGGGGATCGAGTGGAGATAGGGTTGGGGGAGGTGGATGATGTTAGTGTCTGATTCCTACCCTTCTCAAACATAAATGGCCAATTTCTAGAAAATTCTGGAAAGTTTTCCAGAATTTGGAGCTGGCCTGATGGAGGTTTATTGTTTTGCCTGGCTTCCTCTTCCAATATACCCATTCAACCCAGGAGTTTCTCCTTCCTTTGGATCATTTTGGGGCAGGTTCATTGGGAAGTGATTGATGGCTTGGAGTCTTTCTACAGACTGTTGTACTCCAAGTACATCTCAATCACAGGTTTTCAATGGGAAAACATTATCCATGTACTTCTGGTGACTGACAACAGCACAAGATTGAGTGTCAGAAACAGAGTCTGGGTGACTACATCTGCATCGCGAACAAAGCCAGAATCTAATGCGCATCCTAATTGCCGTTGAGAAAATGTTAGAGAGCCACTTATTTGAACTGCAAGTTGGTACATCTGCAGGGAGAAAATTTCATGTCTTTGATCCTGTGATAGTGAAGGAACTCAATATAGTTCCAAGTCAGGATGCAGTGCAATCTAGAGGGTATCGTGCAGTTGGTAGTGTTAGCTTGTGTCTGCTGGCCTTGTTCATCTAGGTGCTGCAGCTTATGGGTTTGGAAGATCTATTTGAAAGAGGTTTTGGTGAGTTGTTACAGTGCACCTTGAAGATTGTACGTAGTGCTGCCATTGTTTGTGGTGATAGAGACTCTGAACATTTAAGGTTGTATCAGTTAGATGAACTGCTTTGTCCCGGGTGTTGGTGAATTTCTTGAGTATTGTTGGAGCCGCACTCATCCAGGTTACTGGGGATCAATCTGATGCACTCCTGACCTGTGCCTTGTAGATGGTAGACTGGCTTTGAAGAAACAGGAGGTAAGTTAGTCAATGCAAAATTCCCACACTCTGGCCTGCTGTTGTAGTATTTGTATGCTTGCTGTGAAGAAGAGTCATACTGGATTTGAAATGTTAACTGTGTTGAGTTTTTCCAACATTCTGTGTTTGTTTCAGATTTTTAGCATCCACAGTATTTTTCTTTTATTTATGTAGTTGGTGCTATTCCATTTCTGGTTAATAGTAATCCCCAGGATGTTGCTAGTGGGGAATTAAATTATGGTAATACCATTCATACCAAGGTAATGCATCTTCATCCTCAGATGGCTTAGGAAATTTGACATGACCATAAGGACCCTCACCAACTTTTGTAGATGCACCATTGAAAGCAGTCTGCCTGAGTGCATAACAGCCTGGTACAGCAACCGCATCTTCCCAGGACTTTAAGAAACTACAGAAGGTTGTGTGCATAGCCCAGACCAGCACGGAAGCCAACCTTCCATCCACAGACTCTATTTACACCTCTTGTTGTAGCAGAAAGGCTGCCAACATCATCAAAGACCCATCCTATCCCAGTAATGCTCTCTTCTAATGCCTTCCATCAGGCAGAAGATACAGAAGCTTGAATGCACACACTAACAGGTTCAAGAACAGCTTCTTCCCTGCTGTTTTTTGACTGCTGAATGGACCTCTCTAACTTCAAATAATGTTGATCTTGCTAATGATGATCTTGCTTTGTGCACCTCCTGTGCAGCCATAACCTTGTATTTCCCGTGCTGTCTAAGCTCCCTATTATCTGTATGTCCATGTAATCTGCCTGTACAGCTTGCAAAACAAAGCTTTTCATTGTACTTAGGTACATGTGACTACAATAAATCAAATCAAATCAAATCAAAATGAATGTTGTGGGGAAATGGTTAGATTCTGCCTTGTTGGAGAATGGTCATTGCCTGACACTTATGTGGTGTAAATATTACTTGCCACTGGTCAGACCAAACTCAAATGTTATCCATGTTTTTCCAGAAGCAGACACAGACTGCTGCAGTATCTAAGAACTGGTGATTGGGACTGAACACTATGCAATCATTCCTTCTGACATAAGTTAGCATAAAGTAAAAAGAGGGAATATGAAAGCAAAGTTTTGTAGTTTTGAGCCCATTATTTCCTTCGTTTAGATACAATTCCCTCTGTGCCCAATGAACAGTGAAATCATAAATATGTTCCTCATTAACATGCTTATGATTCTGTAACATGCAGTGCACAGAGGAAACCTTCCCCCTTTAGTTTTGTTTCCGTTAGCCACTGGGGAGAAGTTTAAAACATTCCTGAGCAGTAGCAGTTTAAGACGTTAAGACAGAGCAGAGGTCCATGTGTGTTTATTTTATTCTTAGCTCCTTTGCAAACCACCCTGACTCTTATAAATACCTAATCCCACCTGCCCCTCTGAAAAAAAATCAAGCAGCTCTCTTCCCTTTTATAAAGTCCTGCATTTCTCTCTCAACAGATATAGCTGTAACTCCCATTAAAGCAGTTATTTGAGACCATTTCTGAGAGTTTGTTCCACCTCTATTAATCCTGTGTCAAAAGAAGTTTGCATTATTTTCGTACCTCGCCCGCCATTTGTGAATTTAATTCTGCCCACCCACTGTCCAAGTTAAAGAACGACTAACTATATAGCCTTCTCTTTACCTTTTAAGAATGGTGTTAGTGAATGGGGTGTTATGGAAGATCATGTTAGCTGTGCCTCATCTTTATCTTGCATATGGATAATGCTGCACTATCCAGTGAGGTCTGAGCAAGACATGTTTGACACCTAAACCTCAGTGATACCAGCATGGAGCAGTTCCGTGCTGTAAAACCACTAATCATCCAAACAAAGGACCTCATATTGGGCAAATGGTGTAATTACAGGGATTGCGATGACTGAATAATTGTTATTTCAAATAATTAGTTAGGGGGCTCTTTATTTTGTTATTTATTATGAAATTGGGACCATTCCTGTTCTGTTTGTGATGAAAATACGGCTGTTTCAGAAAACGTTTTTAAAGGATTGATTAGTGTTATCTGCATCCCAGCCTTCGTATAATTGAACCATGTTATTTCAAAGCACCGCCATCTTTCACAGGAACTTGTTAGTGGGTGAGATGTGTAATATATGCTGGCCTGAAAACGTACAAACTGCTAGACGAAGAAAGCATCAGATAAGAGGGAGCGTAGCAGATATGTCTTGGGTTTATACATTTAGGTTTTATGCTTGTGTAAGGCACGTTGTCACAGCCAGACAACCTGACTAAACTACAATCATAGAATCCCAACAATGTGGAAGAGACCCATCGAGCCCACACTGACCCTCTTGAAGAATATTCCACCCAGACCTAGCCCCCTACCCTATCCCTGTACCCCTGCATTTCCTATGGCTAACCCACCAATCCTCCACATTCCCTGCATACTACGGGCAATTTAGCATGGCAATCCACCTAACCTGCACATCTTCGGACTGTGGGAGGAAACCGGAGCACCTGGAGGAAAGCCAAGCAGGCACTGGGAGAATGAACAGTCACCCCTGGGTGGAATTGAACCGAGATTCCTGGTGCTGTGACGCAATAATGCTAACCACTGAGCAACAGTGCGACCCAAGCTAATCGTGATGTTGGCTTACAAGAATATTTTTAAACACTTGCTAAGCTGAACTCAGCAGAGCAATCAGTATCACAGGATGTCCCTGATCCTTGTGTCTGATGGGATTCTGTTGCCTTGTTCTACAGGACCTGCCTATACAACAGTGTCATATAGCCACTAAAACAGAAATTGCTAGAAAAGCTCAGCAGGTCTGGCAGCATCTGTGGAGAGAAATCAGAGTGACCATTTCAGCGACAGTGACCCTTCCTCAGAACTTCAGACCTGCTGAGCTTTTTCAGCAATTTCTGTTTTTGTTTCTAATTTCCAGCATCCTCAGTTCTTTCTGTTTTTATTTGGTGCCATATAGCTCACTAAAGAAACAGTACAGCTTTCAGGAGCAATACGCCAGTGTTCTGTCAATACGGGCTTCGGTGTCCCAGGGCATTAGAGATCCCATAACCTTGCCAATGCAAGCCATCATACGAGAGATGTTCAGTAGCTGAGTGTGCTGTAACCACAGACTTCCTGCTTATGGGGGGATTGGCTGATCATTTCAGACGTAACACTCCAAATTCTATCCAGGTAAAGGTAAAGTCACCAGGGACCATGACAGTGCTTGTTCATTGGAGAGAGATGACTGGTCATAGCTTAAACCTGAGGGTTATCATGCATCAGCGAGGGGAGCGCTTGAGAAGGGGGTGCCTTCATGATAACCTCAGCAGGAGTGGGAATTGAACTGATACTGTTAGCATTACGCTGCATCACAAACCAGACAGACAGCCAACTGAGCTAACTAACCCCCAACTCTATCTACAGGAGAGCCTTTTATCCCATAGCACTCTAGGTTCAGGTTCCTTCTGCAGTCATTTACCAGTCAGCATTCTGTGTTGGGTTTCTGTACGGGACGGAATCAATTATATTATAACTTGATCTCACGAGCATGAAGGAGTCCACCACCAGCCTTGGGGAAGCTCTCTCGTTCACCTATTGCTGAAAATGCCAACTGAAGAAGTTTTCTTTTGAAAAAAGAACTTTATATACATACATAGTCACTAAAGCAGTTCAGTCCTGTCCAGTCTTTGCACATGGAGAACAAACAGGCACTGGAGTTTCACTTGCCCGACAGCTCCAACAAACAGACCTAAGGAATTTCTCACTTATGCAAGTTTTTTATTAATTTCAAAAATATGCTTTATTAATAAAAAAGCCCTTTTATTTATATACATGGTCACAAATGCAGTTTTTGGTTATTTGTAATAAAAGAAAACAAGCAAACCTTGCAGTTTGACTCTATCCACCAAACAAATCCAAGGCTCCTCTCATCACTGCTTTTTTAAAAATTTCAAAAATGTTCTTTATTCATTAACAATATCTTAGTCACAAACACAGTTTGACTCTGGACGATGGCACATACTTATTTTTGCTAGTGCAGCTTACATCCTTGAGGAGTGGAAAAGCTCTGCCCTGAATTCACCAGCCCTTTCCCTTTAACTCCTTTGAAACGTGGTGCCCGCTGTCCCCTTGCCAACTGCATGCATCCCCGAGTCGATTTCATAGCATTGGTGCTCAGAGCGAGGGGTCTTGGTGATTGCATCTCTGTGTCCTGCCATTGTTTTATTTCTCTGAACTGTACTTGTGGTTGTAGCTTTATTTCACAGTTGTAATAGATCCCATCAGTGTGAACTGTCTGTGTGTGTAGAATGAGCGAAGAAGTAGCTGTTTAAAAGTCGAGCAAGGCTGTTTGCTTGAGGAAAGAATAGATCATCACCTGTGCTGCAGCTAAAATATGATGGATGAATAAAGTTGATAATGAACAAGTTATTGGATGTACCATCTACTTAATTAGAAAGGTCTAATTTACTGGGCTAGATTGATTAGTACACTCTCCCAGGTACAATGCAAGCCAAGGAGTCCAGGAGAATTCTCCCAGGAGTGAGACATTTAAATGAATCTGTGTGTGTCTGTGTGTGTGTGTGTATGTGTGTATATCTGTGCAGATGTGGTTCCTTCTCTGTGATTTCCCCTGTGTTCCTGAAGTCAGCTGGTTGCTTAGGGGGCCTCTGGTGAGCTGCCTGACCTGGCGCCAGATGGCAAACCAAAGCCTGCGTGAGCCTCAAACCCGGGGCCCTGACATTTCCATTGTGCACTGTCACAAAAGAGAGCAGTTTGTCTTCTGTATCCAATTAATTCAGTGTTGGGAGAGTAACTGATAATCTCAGCGGTCGTGAGGCTGTTTAATTTGCTATCAACATGAAGGTTTTCAGAGCTGAGTAATGCATTAGTTACGTAAAACTATTTGTCGACCCCTGTATGAGTTTCAACTCAGTTATGATGTGTTGCCAGATTTAAAATTACTATTTTCACTGCATTAAAAAGGGCAGAATGCTTGGAGCGGGAACTGACTGTACCATACAAGCATGTATGTAATTTGCGCTGTAAGTAGGGGTAGGGTTGAGAGATTTAATTTGCACCCATACAGAAATTAGCCGGAGGAGTTTGAGCTGTAATGAGAAACCATAGGCTTTTAAATTGTGCTCCTTGGACCCTGGGGGTCAGAGTGGGGGAAGGGTAAGGGTCAGTGACAATAACCCAGGGGAGTCTACAAGGTCGTGAGATTGCTCTGCTTTGTCCTATGATCTTTTGATATGTCTGGTTCTGTTTATACTGTATTGCCCTTTTCCAGTTGTTCTGTGCATACATTCATTGAAATAGAATTGTCCAGCATTAGTGTGACTTTATTGTGTGCAGCCAACAATGGGGCCATAACTCCATAAGTTAAGGCATGGATCTTGAGAAGTTTGATGTTTTTAATTAATTCTTTGTCTGCTGGGGATGGGACAAATGTGAATTGCGGTTAAATGAAAGTAGTCACATCACTTAAAAATAGGGAGGGATTCACTGTGTACAAATGTGTTTGTAACCCCTTAAATAATGTTTTTCTTCCACTCTGAAATCACTCAGTGTCTTTTGAAACTAAAGTTTTAAGATGTTGGTCCTGGTTTCACACAGGGTTATGTTTTGGTGAGCCTGATAGTCTTCCATGAGCCCCTCAAAAAAGGGCTGGTGAGATTATGGAACTGTATAAAAGTATAGCCCACAGAGACCATTCAGTCCATTCTATCTGTGCTGGCCAATGGGTGGGAAAACACGAGTAGGTGAGGGTTTACGTTTTGAGCATAAACCCTAATCATAATGGGCTGGATACATTATCAGAACTTTACCTGAAGTTCCACCCATACATGGCCAAATGAAAGAATGAGAGTAAGAATGGTAGCCAACATGTAAAGGTATGCCAAAATCACCTACTGGCATGTAAGTAGTAAGTGAACATAGTAAGAACATAAGAACTAGGAGCAGGAATAGACCATCTGGCCCATCGAGCCAGCTCCGCCATTCAATAAGATCAGGGCCATCTTTATTGAGGACTCAGCTCCACTGACCACCTGCTCACCATAACCTTAATTCCTTTACTGTTCATCTGTCTTTGACTTAAAAACATTCAATGAAGTAGCCTCAGTTGTTCCACTGGGCAGACAGTTCTACCAATTCACAACCCTTTGGGTGAAGAGGTTCCCCCTCAACTCAGTCCTAAATCTGCTCCCCAGTATCTTGAAGCGCTTCCCCTTTGTTCTGTGGGTGGTACTTAGTGCAGCGGATTGTATCAAAAACAAAGGCTGAGGGTGAGGTTAGAGGACTAATACTAATATTCATCATCACCAGTAATCATTACAGGAGAGGAAACTGCCTTGAAACTGATTTTGGGGCATTCTCACATATTGGCTGCTGTCCTTATTTGCATTTCTTCAGCTGGCCATGTATGAGTGGAACTTCAGGTAAAGTTCTGATATGATACCCCATCCATTATGATTAGGGGCATATAAAAAAACAACAGTGGTGGATGTGGGGCGATGTCAGAACTGAGATCTGACCAATGTCGGACTGGGTTTCCAAGGTCAGAGGTCAATGGCTAATTCAAAGGATATTGAATGATGCCACCTGGACAAGTCACGTTTTAGGGTGTGGGACATTGTCAGACCCTAAGGATACTGGTCAGTGTTGAAAACTGGGCACCTGGTTGACATAAAAGCCCAAGAATCTAGTGACATAGTTTTGATATATTTGCAATTCTCATTGACCTCAAGAATGGAAGTGTAGTACAGACTTGCTTTTGTATGGCGCCTAAATTCATCACTTCAAGTCAACCCTAAGTATTGAAATGTAGTCAATCTTGTAGCACAAGTCCCCTCAGCGAGCTCCTGCAAACAGCAATGCAACAATCACCAGCAAATCTGTTTGTGTGACCTGGATTTTGTTGCATCTGCCTGAGAGCTGTGGGGAGGTGAGGTGGGCCGAACTCCATTTTTAGCAGCTCACTTGAAAGGTGGTAGTGCAGGACTCTCCTGAGCAGGGCAGTGCTGGGTCTGCCCTGAATATTATGCCCCCACCTCCAGTGAGGGGCTACCCCCATTGTTGCCCAGGTTGCCTCACCAAGCGGCACTGAGACTGGCGTTGGCCCTTGTTTTAATCACAATCACAAGCCCTGCCACAACACATGGGAGACGCTGCTGTTCAGCTTCCAGGCTTCTGTCTCAGATGTGACTTTCCGAGGCTGACGCAGCACACGTTCAAGGTAAAAACAATGACTGCAGATGATGAAAACCAAATACTGGATTAGTGGTGCTGGAAGAGCACAGCAGATGCAGCACACGTTCAGTCGAAACGTTGGTGATGGAGAAGATGATCTCTGAAAGGCCTGGGATTTACAGCTGGTCTGCCGCAGGACTGAGTTTTGAAACATGAATAATTTGGCAGGCTGCCAGGCACAGAGGAGGGGCAGAAGGGTGGGGTGTGTGTGTGTGTGTGTGTGTGTGTGGGGGGGGGGGGGGGGGGGGCTCTTCCCGTGCTGAGCTATTTACAAGTCTGAGGGCTTCCTTCAGGCGTGACTCCGAAGTTGGCCCCGTTCCTGGAGAATGTCTGTTGATGTGACTCGGGTTTCCTTGGAGCGGAGCCAAGACTTTTCCAGCGAGAGGTTGACGCTGCGGCTCCCAGCGGTGGGGTTTTTTTTGTGTGTGTGTGTGTCGGGGGGGGTGGGGGGAACAGTGTCACGGAGCGACTTGCTGTAGGCCGAGCTTTCCAGGGAACTGCTTTCCAGGAAAACGCAGCCATCCGAATGACTGGAAGCAGAGTAGCCTCAGCGAGTAGCCTCGAACGCAGCCCGTCCCCACCCCACCCCAGGCTGCTGCCAGCTCCATGGTCTCGCACTTGCTCCCTCACTCTCCCCCACACCAAGCCCCTTGTATAGCCATCTCTGGGAATTACTGCTCCCCACCTCTCCCCGAACTTCAGTCCTACATTACGTGATCACTGCTAATTTTTCGTCGCCTTCTCCTAATCTCTACCTTGAAAGCCAAAGACCAGCAAGACTGTAGAATAAACATTAGAGCAGTGCTCCATTAAGTTCATTTCGAGTTATTAGTGTTTCTCAACTGCTTCTCCCATTGGTTACTGGTTCGGATAAAGCCAGAGGGAAGAGTCACTTAGAGTGTAATTCTTAGAAATTGATGGATATACTGGTGCTCGATTTTGATGTGTGCAAAGTTTTATAACGTGAACGGAAAACAAGTTTAAAAAAAAGTTAATTTTCTTTTGGGTCGTTATTACTCGATGTAAAAATTTTGATGAGCACTCCACACTAACTGCCTCAGGATTTTTTCCCGAAAACTCTCCCCCTCCATATCGATGGTGCTGCATGGAAAACAAGAACTTTTGCTGAACTGAGCAATGTAACTGAGGAGCTCCCCAGGCAGTCCCATTGGCTAAAGGACAGGCAGGTTACTCCCTGCTCCCCCGCCTTCCCAAGCGAGGGGTGTCAATGGACAAGAACCACCAGACTTGTATTTGTAGCCTTGCTCCTGGGAGTGTAGCAGACACACTGCCTGACCCGACTCTGACCTCACACACTTATATACTTGGCTATGGAATTTCAAATAGAAGTTTGTGGTACTTCAGTGCCCTAGACTCCCACATTGATATTGTGTCTTATGTAGTTTTCAAGTCTGCTTCGGGCGGTGGGGGGGTGAGTTGTGATGCAGTGGCAGTGTCCCTGCCTCTGGGCCATGAGGCTCTGGGTTCCAGTCCCTATTTGCTCCAGAGGTGTGTCCCACCAAGTCTGACTGGGTTGATTAAAAAGAAATCCAGTCTGCTTTCTGCTGTAGACCTGTGACATTTTGGGCTCGATTTTTCAAAGGGCGATAAGAATGGGGGCCTGATCTGGGGGGAGATATCAGTCCGGGCAATTGACATTTCTGCGACAGCTGGTAATTATCAATGGGATGGTGAAGGGGGTGGAAATGGGAAATCCTCTTGCCAGCAACTACTGGCACATTAGATTATTTAAGGAGTTTATTAAGAGGTTTGTCCAGTGCAGGTTGGAAGTTTTAAACTTTAAACTTGCTGAAACCTGAACAATCTGTTTATATTGATGCATAGATGGCAAATTCACATTGGGACTGAAGGATGTTTCTTTTTCAATGTTAAAACTCCTTTCCAGTGATGTAGTTGTGCCAGTGTGAGCACTGGGCCTCCATTACTCCTTTTCACTCCATTGGGCGCTGTTGGTCCGTGTAAGGCTGCCATCTGCCTTTGTCCTGAGTGCCAGGTTGGCTGCTGTCTCCTTCCAGAGGCACTCACCACTGTACTTGGGCAGTGGTCCAACCAGCTGCCCATTGGCATTGAGAGTGCAGGGTAGACACCTGGAATTCACCAGGATGTTAAATTCCTGATCCCATTTTGAAAATCTACCCCTTTCTTCTGCAAGTAGTCCCACCAGTCATCTGCTCAGCAGTTCATACCAAGCTCTGCTCTTTATTGTAATTTGGCTACTGCTAACCACATTTGCATCCCACATAATTTCCGTTCCAAAACTAAAACATTTTGCTTCTTCCTTTTAAATCTCCAATGTGAAAGCCACATCTAGGGCAAAAAAGTGCTACATGATTTGATGTCAAATTAGGAGGGCCATGCAAGAGAAGATGCCAGGATTAAATGATTAGATTAGATTCCCTGCAGTGTGGAAACAGGCCCATCAGCCCAACAAGTCCACACCAACCCTCTGAAGAGTAACCCACCCAGACCCATTCCCCTACACCTACCTAACATTATGGACAATTTAGTATGACCAATTCACCTGACCTGCACAGCTTTCGACTGTAGGAGGAAACCGGAGCACCCGGAGGAAACCCACGCAGACAGGGGGAGAATGTGCAAACTCCACAAAGACAGTTGCCCGAGGCGGGAGTTGAACCCAGGTCCCTGGTGCTGTGAGGCGGCAGTGCTAACCACTGAGCCACCATGTTGCCCTGAACAAATTATCTGTCAGGTTTCCAGCTTAGATTCCCTACAGTGTGGAAACAGGCCCTTCGGCCCAACAAGTCCATACCGACCCTCCGAAGAGTAACCCATCCAGACCCATTCCCCATATTCACCCCTGACTATGGGCAATTTAGCATTACCAGTTCATCTGACCTGCACATCTTTTGGATTGTGGGAGGAAACCGGAGCATACCCACGCAGACAAGGGGAGAATGTGCAAACTTCACACAGTCAGTCACCCAAGGCAGGAATTGAACCGGGTCCCTGGCGCTGTGAAGCAGGCGTGCTAACCACTGAGCCACCATGCTGCCCTAAATGTTCCCACACACTACCTATAACATTTAAGTAATGCAGTCCATTCCTGTTTGTGAATGATAGTAGGGAATAAACAGGAGAAGACTCCATGGGTATCTCCATCCTCTGGGACTTGGCTGCCCACCATGTCGGTGACTTGTATTTGCACCCATGTTCAGCCAGAAATGCAGCCAAAAATACCAGGCCTCCTCGCATAAGCCCCTCATATTCCCCGTGTCAATCTATGGCCTTTAATCCATCCCTTGCATCATGACAATAGTCCCTGTTGCCAACTTAGTGCAAACTCATGCCAATTCATGGAAACCACCCTTTGCCCTTATAAATAATGTGTCAAATCATTCAGTACTTCATATGGACTAGCTTCATAACTCATGCTGAGATAAAATCACATCAACTTTCAATTTGTTTTATGAACACACTTATTCAGGAAAGAATTGAATTACCTAAAGGACATGAGATCTCTTCTAAATTGCTCCTCACTTAAAGATATCGGGGGATCATGTCCAAAGGTGTACCTGACTTCTCTAAAAGGGACCTGCTCCTATCCCATGTAAAGTTTAAAAAGTCATACAACGCCGGGTTATAGTCCAACAGGCTTATTTGGAAGTACTCCTTCATCAAGTATCTAGTGGGGCAGGATCATCGGACACAAAATTGATAACAAAAGATCATAGTGTCATCCAACTGATGCAAGATATTAAACAAACCTAGATTGCTGTTAAGTCTTTTATCTTTTAGAAGGGGTTGCAGGTTTTGCTTCATTAATATGTAAATTCCAGAACTTCTTTCAAGTCGCATTCCTGAGATAACTTAAGGTTTTATAAAAAAAGAGGTGAAATCTCAGCTCAGACAATGGGTTAATGGTATGAGGTTAGAATCTGTATGTATTCCAATCTTGAGCCAGACTAGTTCTGTTTCCAAAATAGGAATTTATAAAAAGTCGCATGGATTGATTGCCTGCAGATTGTGTGTGTTTTTGAACAAAAAAGAATGTATCCGCAAATACAATTCGTGTGTGTGTGTGTGTGTCTGAGAGAGGGAGAGAGTCTGAGAGTTTGTGCGTGAGTGTGATGGAGTACAGTATATGCCTATGAGAGGGTGTGCGCATGGGTGCTCTGGGATTTACATATTAATGAATCTGAACCTGCAACCCATTCTAAAAGATGAAAGACTTAACAGCAATCTAGGTTTGTTCAATATATAACATCAGTTGTATGACACTATGATCTTTTGCTATAAATTCTGTATCCTATGATCCTGCCCCATTGGCTACCTAACAAAGGAGCAGTGCTTCAAAAGCTTGTACTTTCAAATAAATTGGACAATAACCTGATATTGTGTGATTTGTAACTTTGTCCACCCCTGTTCAACACTGGGCACCCCCACATCAATAATCCGACGCCAGGTCACCAGGTTGTATAGAGGTGGAGTCAGCTGCTCATTTATTTGGGTAGCTACTTCTGTGAAATGTCCTGGCATTAAGTGCGACCCTTCCTTTTCTTTCCCCAACCCTGTGAAAAAAGGGACAAGATTTCCCATTTTCACTGCACCTCATTTTTGCCATGACGGAAAGACTTGTCAACATTGCGAAAAATCTAGGTCATAGAAACCAAATGTGTCAGAATGAATAATCAACATCAATTTCAAATAGAGAAACCAAAGAACCGTGGATTACTGAAAATCTGAAACCAAAACAGAAATTGCTGGAGAGACTGAACAGGTCTGACTGCATCTGTAGAGAGAAAGTTAATGTTTCAAGTCTGGTGACCCTTCTTCAGAACTTTTTTTCAATTCTTCAGATCCTTCTTCAGTTTCAAAATGGTTAGTCTTGCTTGATGTGCCTCATTGAGTTCTGAGCTAACAAGTAGAGTGGACAAAACTGTAGTTTTGGGACCACATAATGGACGAATGAATAAGGTCAGAGTATGTGGAGTCAGAGATAAGTAGCAGAATGGATAGCTGTCTGAGCAAAACCAAACACAAAGGTGTACAGTCCCACAAAAAATAATATTGGAAGAAATCTCTTTTTCGCAACTGATATCAATAATTTAGGCTTCAGAATCAAAATCATAATTTATGAACAGCACCAAATTTAGAGGATGGCAACAAATAACAAGAAGACTTAATATGTTTGGAGAATCAATATATAATTGGGTATTGAATTTCAGCACAGACAAGGCATTACATTTCAGTAAGGAAAATAAGGAGATCACTTATTGCTTAGAAAATGATACAGTTCAATAAGTTCATAACATAAGCAAACCAAGTTTATTTTCAAAGCAATAGAATTAAAAAATAGAGAAGTTCTGCTGACCTCGCACTGACCTGCCTTTGGACCACACTTGGAGTACAGTGTGCATTTTGATTGCCATATTATAAAAGGATAGAGAGCCACCGGAGTGGGTGCAAAAAAAAATTTACAAGGATGATTTCAGAACTGTGAACATGTGCCTAACAGGAAGGGATGGACAGGCCAGGATGCATTTTCACTCAAAAGAGAAGGCTCAAGGCTATTCTAAAAGAGGTCTTTACACTTATGAGAGGTCTTGGTTGGATAAGTACTGAGAGTGTGTTTCCAATTAAAGCAAAGGGCAAAGCTACAGGCCATCAAGTTAACATCAGTCAACAAAAATGCAAGAATACAGAAGAAACTTGTTCAACCAGAAAGTGGTGAGAAAGTGAAATGTGCAACTATAGGGAATGGTGGAAGTGAATATAATAGATGCATTTAAGGAGAAGCTGCATGAGGATGTAAGGGGGAAGAGTATTTCCCGAGTCAGGTGGGGAAGGATGTGACTAGACTCGAGTGGAACCTAAACACTGACATGACTTGGTTGGGCTGAATGGCCTTTGCTATTTTATATATCCTATATAATCCTGGTCTATTCTTGATCAGTTTGCAAAGGTGGGTCAGTGAGTGCAAGTGATGGAACATTGTTTGTGTCTGTCCTTCAGACCTTTAGCTGGAGAAAACTGCTGAGTGAGCTGCAGGGAAGAAAAAATACAAGGGAATATAAAAGTAGATGAAAATCGGCAAGATGTTGCTATGTGATTTCTAGGTAGTCTTGACAGAAATCCAATAGGACATCATGCATAAGCAGACTGGAATGTGATTCCTGTAAAAATGTATTGATTATTTGGATGGTGAAGGTGTACACAAAGACTTTATAATGAGCACAAAGCTTTTGCATTTTTTCAGACTTTTATCTCCGAGTACTATGGAGGGGAAGCTTAACACATATCCATTCTTGTGAAGCTTAATCCCAAAAAAGACCAGTTTCAGCCTTTTCTCCCATGTGATATTTAGTTTGATCCTGTTTTCAAGCAGCTACTGTGTGAATCAATTTTACTTAGCAATTCCTTCTCGCCCCAGCCCCCACCACCAGCAATCTCTGGTCCTTCTCCCCAGTGAAACCTTAACTCTCTCCCATCTAGTTCATAGTTGATGTTACCTTAGTCTACAAATAGACATGATTCTGAGGTGCTTGACAGGGTAGATACTGAGAGAATGTTTCCTGACTTAGGGGAATTATAGAACTGGAGACACAGTTTAGATCTAAAGGGTCTCCAGTTTACGATGGAATTGAAAAGCAATGTCTCCCCTGAGAGTGTCACTAACCTTTGGAATTCTCTACATTAGAGAATTGTGGAGGCTGGGTCATTGAATGTTCAACTCTGAGTGAGATGTTCCCTTTACAAGTGAGTTGAGGGTTCTGGGGGAGTAGACAGGAGAATGGAGTTCTGGCCACAATTTGATCAGACATCTTCTTGAAGGCAAATGGTCTACACCTGCTCTTATTTCTTAGTGCTAGGTATAACCACATTTATAAGCATAACGGCAAAGTGTGTGGTACCTCTTCAAAAGAAGATTGTATTAACAGTCTAGCATTCATAATCCCTGTACAGGATTTGAAATGGATTCATCTGGCTCTGTAATCTCATTAAGACTCTCATATCTGGGATAGATCAGAGAGTCTCTGAAGATCCATTAAGATTATGATCAGTAATACAATTAAAACTACTGTATTGTTTTTATGGGTTTTGCTAAATTGCTGTGTAGCATTGCTAAAGTAATAAATTTTGTTAGTTGTGCTCAGTAAGTTGAATGTTCTCTGAAAAGTACTTGTTATATCTATGTATATTAAAATTAATATTAACCTCAGAAGTGGTGAGCAGTCATTGAGACCACTGAGCTGGTGTGTTGTTGTGTAAGTGTGTCATATATGAGTTCTGGCATATATCAAAGTTTTAAATGAGAAGTGGCATGTACTACAAAGTGCTTTTGCCTTGCCAAATCTGGGGAAGGTCAGAACAAATATTGTGCTAAAGTTTGTGGCTGAAAGTGTATCATCTCTGAGGATTGGAGTATATTTAAGTGTAATGCAATGAAATGTGGATTGTATCTGAAAGTATTATAGCAAGATACACCGGAGAGTTACTGTATAGTGAAGTGTGTGGCATTTATTGAAAGGTAGTAAAGTCAGTCTGTGAGGCTTATTGAACAGTTACATAAAAGTGTGTGGGATATTTTAGAGAGTGTTAAAGTGCTGTCTGCCCATTATGTTGAAGAGTGTCACTGAAGTAAGTGATATATTGAAAACTTACAATATTGCATATGAATTATATTGAATATACTACATAGAATATACATGAGTGGGTATAGTGAAATGGAGTATTGTTATAATGTATGTAGGGTACAGTACAGCCTTTAGAAAATAAGGAGCAGGAGTAGGTAATTCAGTCTCTCCAGCCTACTCTGCCATGTTACATGATCATGGCTGATCTCATCTCAGCCTCAACTCTGCTTTCCTGCACACTCTCCATAACCCTTCAACTCATTACTAATTAAACATCTGTCTATCTCCGTCTTAAATTTACTCAAATGTCCCAGCTGCCTCCACATTCTGGGATCCTGAGTCCCACATAGTCAAGGTCCTTTGACAGAAGTGATTTCTCCTCATCTCTGTTTTATATCTGCTACCCCTAATCCTAAGTCTATGACCTATCTTCCAGATTGTTGCAAATGAGAACATAGCCTCTCTTCGTCTACTTTGTCAATTCCCTTTCACATCTTATATACCTCAACCGGATCTTCACTCCTTCTTTGAAGCTTCAGAAATATAGGCCTGATCTGCTCAATCTCTTCTCATAAGACAGATCCTCACTTCTGAAATCAATCTCGTGAACTCTTCTGAACTGCCTCCAGTGCAACTATTGCCCTCCTCCATTAAGGGAATCAAAACTGTACGCAGTATTCCAGGTGTGATCTCACTAATGCCTGTATGGTTGCAGTAATACTATCCTACTTTTATATTCTACAATTTATACTTTGAGAAGATTATTAATGGTAGCTTTCTGAGATGTAAATGTTGTCATAATTTGATCACTATCAGTAGATATTAAATGGGAGTGAAAGTTGCAGTTCAGTTAGTCATTACCATGAAACCCCTGTGATTTTCTACATACAACTTGTTTCTCCATTCTAGTATGAAGAATTGAAGCTAGTTCAGATTGACCACTTGTTCCAGTTACAATTTAAATAATGGGTAGGCTCATATCCAAGCTCATTCGAGCAACATTGTCCATTGCGGCAAACAGGTAATGTGGTCTGATATTGAACAGCCTCTGATGAAGAATGATGTTAAGGCACAAATGCAGCTTTCTTTTAAGCTAGTGAGAGCCATAAGTATTGATGAGAATGTTTTTCAAGGATTTATTGTGCTGATTTAGTATTACCCAGACAGATTGAGGTAAATACATTTCCCTTCAACAAAACATAGATGTCCTTTTTGTTTTTGAATTGGAATAATTGTTGAATAGGTACCACTTGAATTTATTTTTGCTTTCTATAATTTTTTAGGGGTTTGGGTCTTGTGACAAATCATGAACCTCAAATTATTTTGAAATGTATCAATGAGAGAAAAACAAACTTGCATTTATGTAGTGACTTTCACAGCATCAGGATGTACTGAAATGTTTTAAAGTCAAATACGTAATTTTGAAAGACAGCTATTGTGAAGTAAATATGGTAAATAATTCATGAACAGCAAGCCCCAAATATCATGGAAGTAATTGGTTGTGGGATACATGCTGGTTACAACACCGGGAGACCTCTTCCACTCTCCTTTAAATTGTGTCATCAGATTGATTGCATTCAGTTGAGAAGGGATCACAGTTTAAGGTCCAGTCGGAAAGTTAGTATCTCTAACTGCATCTGGACGCACCTTCCTACTCAAATGCAGGTACTGTAATGGAGCCAAGGCTGACAAGTTAATGAAGATGGTGAATCTTTCCATGACAAGGTATTTCACCTTGTACAGATTAGAGGAGCCAGAGGACATGACTTGCACCCAAAGGGAGATGCATTCCAAACTGAAATGTGGGTTCAGGTAGGATTTTACAGTTTGTAGTAGGGCAAAGGAGGGAGAATAGGGAATGCTGGATCACAGGGAATGCTCCCACCCTTGCACCTGTCCCCAACACATCACTAGAGTGAACCAAGTGCCAGCCAGTCAATCAACAGCTGCCTGGTGGGAAGGTGGCCAATTAGCATTGGGAGAAAAAGTTCCATCCTCCTCAACTGGGTGCCCCATCCTCCTCAACTGGGTGCCTGGGCTGGGATGTCAGGCGTGAGTGGGGTCAGTTCTTAATGAGAAGTTAGTTACAGTCAAACGAGATGAAGTCTTAATAACATTGAACCACTGTGACCTGTGTGCATGGTCCCATTTGCTGGTTTTTTCATTCACCCTTGTGATGCCTTCTCATGCTTGGGGTAAATCTCTCCCACCCTTTTTCCCCTTGTGACCTCTGCAAAATGGAGTGGGTGATGAGAAATTGGAGCCAAAAGGGTCTTTGGCCAAGCTCAATGGCTTGTTCAATTTTTTGTTTCAAAATGGCTGTGAGCTTCTGAATTGGGTGTCTGATTTTCACATTATCGAACTTGGAGATAGGAAGATTCACACCGAAACGTCGACGTTCCTGCTTCTCCGATGCTGTCTGACCTGCTGTGCTTTTCCAGCTCCACGTTTTATCGACTCCACATTATTGCAGATTGACAGAGTGATGTCAGTTTAATAACCTGATCTCACTATGCTGTATTTTACATAAACACAGTGGATAGGCCAGCCGATTTGTAGCTGTAAACATTCAACCCAATATTTCATTGCTGAAGCAACACAGCAACCTGCATTGGGAGTCCTGAGGGAGCAGCTCGCATTGATCAATTCAAACACAGACTTGACAGATTTCTTTCAGGAGATACTATTTTGGGATGCAGTTTCTGAGTAATTTGTGTGTGCTTTGTGGGGCATGCTTGAGAGGACCACATGACTTTAGACCAATGGTTTCAAAGTTCACCACGACTGGAGTTTTCACACATTACGTCAATTGTGGTCTAATTGATCAAGATTCACCCCTGGTCAACAGCTGCATTCACATTGCATCCTGCGGCTCCCTGGAAGGAAAACTAGATGAGCATTTTCTTAAGTCACCCAGAAATGTTTAAACCTATTTATTTGTACATCATCAAATCCTGAATCAGTAATTGGAAACAAACGGTTAGTATTAGAGTCATAGAGATGTACAGCACGGAAACAGACCCTTCGGTCCAACCCGTCCATGCCGACCAGATATCCCAACCCAATCTAGTCCCACCTGCCAGCACCCGGCTCGTATTCACCCAAATCCTTCCTATTCATATACCCATCCAGATGCCTCTTAAATGTTGTAATGGTACCAGACTCCACCACATCCTCTGGCCCTTTTGCTGGTTGGGAGTCTGGGATTTGTGACATGGTTGTGATAGTTAGCAACGTCCATGCAGTCTCTCTGAAAGAGTTAACAATAGACCTTTCCTCAGAAGTGTTAACTTTTCCTTTCTGATTTGCGTATCCACTTGTCTTTTAGACCACTTGACATTTAAAATCTATTCTGATTCTGCTTCAGCCTCTGTATTCTGTAAGACATCCCACATTCTAACAACTCTGTGTGTGAAAAATATTCTTCTGCTCTTGCTGAGAGATTGAAGAGGAAATTGTGATCATTCATCTTAGTTACTGTTTCCCTGCTGTTGGATGATCTTCAGGTTCTGATGCTAATAGCCCATAGCTTTATCCTGCTTTGCCTTCTGGTGTAAGGCCTTGCCAAGATACATATATAATCGTATCAAATAATCTAGGTGTATTGAAAGTGGGAACCAAAAGTCTGACAAAATATAAACTCAGTAATCTGTACCCATTCATACAATATTTGACTGTAGTCAACATTGTAAAATTGCCAGTAAATTCTCACGGGCAACTCAAAACCAGAGTGGGTGATAAAAATGGTGTATGGCACTGTACAGTGAGAGAATGGCTAGCTCTTGTATCCAATGTTTTCAGAACTTTCTTGGGTTACTTCCAAATAATGCATTAATAGGTTAAATTGATGCCATTGTACATTATCACCTTTCCCAACTCTGTGGTATGCTAATGACCAATTCTTTTGATACCATACTGTAACAGATTAAGTTAAAAGTCACACAACACCAGGTTATAGTCCAACAGGTTTATTTGGAAGCACAGCTTTCGGAGCGCCGCTCCTTCATCAGGTGGACTATAGCCTGGTGTTGTGTGATTTTTAACTTTGTCCACCCTAGTCCAACACTGGCACCTCCAAGTCATGGGACCAGATTCAACAACTCTTAAAACCTTATTTGCATAGCAAACTCCCAGTTTTCCTCAATCTGCTCTATTGCTAGGGATCACAGTCTAAGGATGCAGGGTAGGCCGTTTCAGACAGAGATGAGGAAAAATTTCTTTACCCAGAGTATGGGGAACCTGTGGAATTCTCTGCCACAGAAAGTGGTAGAGGCCAGAACGTTGAACGTTTTCAAGAAGGAGTTAGCTATATTGCTGAAGGGGTCAAAGGATATGGGGCGAAAGCAGGAACAGGGGATTGAGTTGGATGATCAACCAATCATATCAAATGATGGAGCTGGCTCAAAGGACCGAATGGCCTACTCTCACTCCTAATTTTAATGTTTTTATATTGCCACTTCCCAAAGGTCAACAGTTCTCAACCTATGTGGTGCCACGAATATATCTATGTATTATTTCCATCTAACTATCCACCCTTTCAAATACATTACTTTTACGTTTTCTTTCTCCTCAGCCCTTATTATTCTTTCCCACGTTCACCGTTACAGTATCCTCAGTGAAGATTTAACTTAATTAAATGCAAATGTTGAAAAGACAGAATACATTACAGGAGACGTCACCGAGGTGTCAGTATCTCTCTGAGATCTGTGTTCCACGGCTGCTCCTCTGCGATGCTGTTTGAGGAATTCATGTTAATTTGATAGAGCAGTGAGCTGTTGTCGATTGCATCCTGGTCTAATTAGCTGTCAGCTTTTTCGCCCATGAATGGCAGATTGTTTCTGAGCATTGTTTTGCCTTTTATGGCTCCCCCATTGCAGAAGCTTAAAAATATTTCAGGATAGTTTTCAAGGAGACTTGCTCTTTGTATAGGGGCTGTTTTCACAACTGAAATGCTGAGTGGGCCTGCTGTTCTGTCACTCTGCATATATTTCATTTAATGCCTTACTTCACCCATTAATTATCTCAGAACCTCCTGTGCCAACTGTTAGTGATCTATGAAGCACTAGAGATAGATGTCTGTTTCGATCAGTGTTACAAGACAGACAGGTGGTTCATTTCACCTCTACCATGAGTTTATTTTTCCTCCACCCTCTATCAAGAGATGACATCTCTCATTTATGTTGCTTAGGAAAGAGCTAGAGAATTTCATGTTTTGAAATCCAATGAGAAAGTGGCCAAGTTACAAATAGCCATTGAGCAACAATTTTGAGTTCATTCAAATACCCAATGCATTCATGTCACAGTTGCCCTTTGCACAGACCATGAGAAGACAATTTCCCTTTCACCACAGTTGCTTTATATCTTTATATCTGATTACTAGATCATAAATTCCTTTCAGTCTATATTGCCAAGTTTCTATATTTTCATCACAATGATTATTCAACTCAAATTTACACAGATGCAGTAGATAATCAGGAAAGCAAATGGAAAGTTGGCCCTTGTTTCAAGGAGGAGAAAGTGAGGACTGCAGATGCTGGAGATCAGAGCTGAAAATGTTTTGCTGGAAAAGCGCAGCAGGTCAGGCAGCATCCAAGGAGCAGGAGAATCGACGTTTCGGGCATCAGCTGAAGAAGGGCTGATGCCCAAAAAGTTGATTCTCCTGTTCCTTGGATGCTGCCTGACCTGCTGCGCTTTTCCAGCAACACGTTTTCAGCCCTTGTTTCAAGGAGGTTAGAGTATACGAGTAGGGAAGCCTTACTGCAAGCGCAGCAGGTGCTGGTCAGACCATGTCTAGGGTACAGGTCATTTTGCTATAATGTGTGTTTTATCAGCACAAATTGGCTGTAACGTAATTGACAAATTGTGGACATTTTTGGATAATGCAAAATTTCTACTGAATGAGTATAGTGATTTTTCTATAAGTGATTTTGTTTAGCAGCTTTCCATAACGTGATTTTCTATAGCACGGGGATGCAGAGCAACACATCTGTTGCATTATCGCAGAATGACCTGTACTGTGAGCAGTTTTGGTCCCTTTATTAAAGGAAAGATATCATTTCATTGGAGTCAGTTCAGAGAAGGTTCACTAGGATGATTCCCAGTATGGATGGATTGTCTTATGAGCAAAGGCTAAACAGGTAGGGAGTGTACATACAGCAGTTGAGAAGAATGAGAGGGGATCTCATTGAAATGTAAAAGATTCTTTAGAGGGTTAACAAGGTGAATGCTGCAAAGATATTTCCTGTCAGTGGGAGGGTCTAGGACTAGAGGGCATAGTCTGAGAATTAAAGGGTGCCAATTTAAGACTGAGATGAGGAGCACTTTCTCCTCTCAGAGGGTTGAGGGTCTTTGGAATTTCTTGTCACAGAGAGCTGTGGGAGTAGAGGCCTTGTGATTATTTAAAGCTAAGGTAGATAGATTTTTGATCAGTCAGGAAATCAAGGGTTGTGGTGGAAAGGCAGGAAAGTGATTGTGTTGAATAGCAGAGGGGTCAAGGGGTCAAATGGCCTATTTGTGTACCTATTTCTTATGGTCTTAACACTATCAGCAGATCAGTCCTCTTCCTCCATGATGATTGTCTAAGGTCCATCTATACTCCGTTTCACTCAGAACCTTTTTGTAAATTGGCTTCAGTGCAGAGTGTGCTGATGTTCATATTACTGATAGAGAAGTCTCAAGTTGCAGACTTTGAAAAAAACCTGACATTCTTCATGTACAATGGATTGCTTTGAATTGTGGTCAATATGGCCATGAATGATATTGAAGTTGATATTTTGCACGTAACAGTGTCATTTTGAACAATGCTAAGATAAGGCGATGCTGGTTGAGGGAAGGACAGGGCATAGAGCATAGAACAGAACAGCACAATACAGGCACTTCAGCCCTCGATGCTACTCTAAGATCAGACGAAACTACATATCCTTCATTGTACTAACTTCCATGTGTCAATCCAAGAGTTGCTTAAATGTCCCTAATGGATCTGACCGTAGTACCATTGCTGGCAGTGAATTGCAAGCACCCACCACACTCCCTGTAAAGAACCTACCCCTGACATCTCACTTAAACCTTCCTCCAATCACCTTAAAATTGTGCCCCCTCATGATCGCCATTTACACCCTGGGAAAAAAATCTGTGGCTGTCCACTCTATCTGTGTCTCTCAACATCTTGTACACCTCTATCACATCACCTCTCATCCTTCTTCGCTCCAATGAGAAAAGCCCTAGCTCCCTCAACCTTTCTCCATAAGGCGACCAGAACTGAACACAATATTCCAAGTGCAGTCTAACCAGGGCAGCATAACCTCACAGCTCTTAAACTCAAACTCCCTGCTCATGAAAGCCAACACACCATACGCCTTCTTAACAACTGTCATCCTGGGTGATAACTTTGAGGGATCTATAGACATGAACCCCAAGATCCCTCTGTTCCTTGACACTGCCATCAGGTGACATTTCTGCTTGGCTTGAAATTATGCCTGGCAATTGTTCATATCCAGCTGAACCAGAAAGACTAGCT
The DNA here is from genome assembly GCF_047496795.1 of Chiloscyllium punctatum. Taxonomy (NCBI): domain Eukaryota; kingdom Metazoa; phylum Chordata; class Chondrichthyes; order Orectolobiformes; family Hemiscylliidae; genus Chiloscyllium; species Chiloscyllium punctatum. Next base: position 46,366,935 of record NC_092786.1, read on the forward strand.
TAATGGCTCACCCCATGGATATCACTTTTGACAATGTAGCATTTCTGCTGTCGTATCTTGGGGATAACTTTACATAACCACCTGATGGGGAAGAACCTCCTAGCTGGAAAATATAAAACAAAACATCAAGTGTCTGCTGAACATGACTTTCCAATATTAATACACCATCATAACTTTGTGAACAGTGCATGGGTGAATGTGCTGACAACAGAATATAACCAGCAGCATCCACTAGCAAGATCATCTTGTGTGTTTGTAATACCCATGCAGTTTTAGCCTACCACCTCCTTACTCTCAATCAGATAAAACACTTATCTTGGCTAGGCTGTGTTTCCTGACCATTCTGTAAAAGGGAGTTTAAGCGTGGATATTGACAGAAGTTGACAGTTGAAAATTGGGTCCTTAAAAGGATTCTGTAAGAAGTCAACGTGCAGACTGGGACTGTGTTCCATATTGCTATTTGTTCCTAGTGTTGACCTTTCTTGGTCGGTACTGATGTGTCCTTAGTTTAGCCTTTCAAAGCCTTTCTTAAAATAATTATAATTCAATTTTTACATTACATGACTGTTTACAGGGAGCCTTTGAAATTGTTTTTTGTTCAAATTAGGGGCTGATGTGGATATAATGCTGTTAGTTTAATAGAATTAGTCTTTCCGTTTATGCTGAATTCAATCAAAGGCTTGCGTTTTTACTTGCTGTTGGTGAACTGCCTTTCAGGATAGATCTTTATGCTGCAGGGCAACTAACATTTTCACCATTGATCTGCCAGCAGACTCCCAATCATTAAATGCCCCAGGATAGAATAAAACATTCTCAACTATTCTATGTCCCAGATAGATTTAAACATTCCCAATCATCGCATCTCCCAGGAATGAGTTATAAAGATTCCTGATCATTCTGAGTCCCAAGATAGCATTATAAATGTTCCCAATCATTGTGTCCCAGGATAGATTTAAACATTGCCAATCATTCAATATTCTAGTATTGGGTTATAAACATTACCAACCACAACTGTTCCAAAGACAAGGTCATGCACATTTCTTCAAGAATATAAATGGAAGATGATACATGTTGGCTCCTACTGAGGACAGTAAGTCTATCAATCACATTTTGAGGCCATTACTACTTCAGCCATGCCACTTTGACTAGGTGCCCATTAGTCCCAAAGAGTTAAAGTGATAAACTGAGTGTGGTGTATATCAGATGACAATAGTGGGCAGTGTGTTATATACCCAAAGGTTTTACAGTGAGTGCTATGCTTTGTTCCTTATAATAAATGATGTGTGTACGTTGTCTTCATATTGTCTTCCCCAATATGGCTTAATGTCTCAAAGCCAATGTTATTGTGCAATGTTTCCCAGTGTGTATTTTCTTTATCCCAATGCTATTTGATGCATTTTATCCCAATCCTACAATTTCACAGTATTTTCCATCCGTACCCCAGTACTCCTGTGTGTAGACTGCGCACAAACGTATTGCAATTTTTATCTGGTTTGGAACTCTTATAATATCTCCATAACTCTGAGACCTTGCTAGTTAAAGTATTTAATTCTTTATTGCCTATACTTATTGTCACTGTAACTGTAAGGGTGCACCCTTAGCCATTCACTTGTAGATATGTCACTGCCAATTTGCTGCATCAAAGAAAAAGGAGAAAGAAAATTAGTGTTTTGCAAATATTTTTGATGAATTTAAACTAGGAGTTGTATTTTGCTGACTGCCTCACTCGAGATACTTGTCTGCCCTGCTCCAGGTCACCTCTACCCCTCACCCCGGCACACTGACTCATTATTCCCCATCCCTAGCAGTGAGGGAACAAGGCAGCGAGTGGGGAGGAGGCAGTGATGGCTAAGGAGTGGATCACCAGAGGGGCACTGAACGGAAGGGGGTGGTGAGGGCGACTGAGTTGACGAGCAGGGAGTCCGGGAGGGGCTGGGGTGCAAATGGAGCCCTAAGTAGGCAGGATGGGGTTTCTGAGGGGAGAAGGAGAGCAGATTGACGGAGGCTAATGTACAGAGTCAGCTTCTGGTTATCGGTGATGCTGGCAGTGCCATCTTCCCCCAGAGCAGTGGCAGGAGAAGGTTTGCATTCTCTACTGGTTAGCCTTCCCCGTGGCAAGCAATAGGAGAGAGTTGCCTTTGCTTTTTCAGTGAGTGTTTCATCTGAATTGGGCTGTTGCCGGTAGTAATGGACCTGGAGCAGGGAGGTTTGCGACTCATAAACCGCTCTCTTGCGATTCTCCAATTTTTTCAATGTCCGTGTTCTAATCAGTTGGAAATGATTGTTATTGAATGTTCAGTGAACCTGTATGTAAAGGTTGCAGCTAATCACTGAACTGCAACTCTGAAGGCAGTTGCTATTATCTCATAGGTGTTTATAATCTTTGTAACTTTGATTGTCACTAACTTTTACTGCAGGGCCTCTGATAGGGAGAGTGAAGATTTTTACATGTTTTCATTTGGGCTTTGTTGGCTGTGTTGGCATTTATTGCCTATCCCCAATTGCTCTTGATCTATGTATCTTGCTTCACAGAGCAGTTAACAGTCAATCACATTGCTGGCAGTCTGGACTCACATGAAGGCCAGACCAGGTAAAGATGGCACATTCCTTTTCCCTCAAGGATATTAGTGAAGCAGATGGGTTTTTGTGTTATATGATCGTCATTAGTCTAATATTTGATTCCAGATGTTTTAGAAATTGAATTGAAATTTTACCATCTGCCATGATGGGATTTGAATCCACGTTCACAAAACACGAACCTGAGATTCTGGATTACTATCCCAGTGATACTACCACTGCTACCTCCAGTGACCCTCTGAGACAGCTGTAACTGAACGTTGAGTGGCCATCCTTTCTGCTGTCTAGGCCCAGAGCTGTGGAATTTATTCCCTAAATCTCTCTGTAATCTTTTGAGACATTCTTTAATGCCTACTTGTTGAACAAGCATTCGGCCATCTACCCTAATACTACCTTGGCCTTTAAACAGTCTTTTGAAGTGCCTTGAGACATTAAAGATGCTACAGGAATCTTACTTCTGTTGTGTGATGGGCTTCCTGTTGAAAGGCTAATGTTGACACATGCGCTTTCAATGTATGAAGCATAAAAGGCACAGCCTGTGCATTCCCACTTTTCTCTAAGGTTTCTAATGGTGATGTTTTTCTTCATTTCCCCCCCAGCTCTGTCTCCATTTCACGTACAGCCCCAGTCGATGGTGGTGGAGGACGGTGGTGTTGCCAGGTTTCAGTGCCAGATTCATGGTTTACCAGAGCCATTGATCATGTGGCTGAAGAATCGCAGGGCTCTTGAGGCGAGTGATGACAGGTATTGTGCTTCCTAGTCCTTGCTATCCCTGTTCCATCAGCAAGTTCTCATTTACTGCGATCAATCAGATGGCCATTTTCTTATTTCTTTATAAATTTCAACCAAAAAATCAAAATAGGAACTTCATAATCCTTGAGAAAGAGTGCACATCCCTTCAGAAACTCAGTCATCCACTTAGAATCTGAGCAGTCATTTCAGAATCCTACCATACATTTACAGCTTAAATGCCTGAAGAAAATTGCATGGGTCTTCACAACTGGCAGGGCACAAGAGCGCCATTTGTTGGAAGAAATTGTTACTACATCACCTTGTATTTGACTCTTCAAAGTGGAAATTATTCATAAATGTGAAAATTGAGTAGAGCAGTCTTCAAAGGACTTGCACCTCGTCAGGGAGAGCCTAGGCATCAAGTGTTCACCTCGTCTGAGATAGTGTGGAATGAGTCGCCTTAATATTAGGCAGGATAATATAGGGCATGACATTGGGGTTGGAGATTGGAATGATCATTTGGACCTAACATCAATAGGAACCATTCAGCAACAGAAGGGATGAATCTTTGGTTTTACAGGGAACTGAAAATCCATTCCTTACTGTTTATTTTCCTTTTTGATGGGATGGGATGTATGAGGAGAGATTGATGAGGTTAGGATTGTTTTCACTGGAGTTCAGACAAATGTGGGGGGGGGTGGGGGTTGTGAATCTCATAGAGATTTATAAAATTCTAACAGGACTAGACAAGGTAGATGCAGGGAGGATGTTCCTGATGGTGGGTGTGTCCAAAACCAGGTATCACAATCTGAGGATTCGGGGTGGACCATTTAGGACTGAGATGAGGAGACATTTCTTCACCCAAAGAGTGGTGAACCAATGGAATTGATTAATACAGGAAGTAGTTGATGCCAAAACATTGAATGTATTCAGGAGGTGACGAGATATAGCATGTGGGGCAGATGGGGTCAAATGTTATGGGGAGAAGGCAGGATTAGGCTATGGAGTTGGGCGATCAGCCATGATCGTGATGAATGGCAGAGCAGGCTCGAAGGACCGAATGGCTGCCTCCTGCTCCTATCTTCAATGTTTCTATGTGACCAATTGCCCTTGAGAAGGTGGTGATGAGGTGCCTTCTTGAAATGCTGCAGTCCATATGCTGTGGGAACACTCAAAATGCTATTGGGGCAGGAATTCCCGGATGTTCATTCAGTGACTGTGAAGGGACAGCCGATTTAATTCCAAGTCAGGATGGTGTGTGGCTTGGAGGGGAACCTGCAAGCAGTGGCATTCTCATATACCTGGTGTCTTTGTCCTTTTAGGAGATAGAGGGTTTGGACAGGACAGACTCTCTCCACTTTAGAAAGAAAACCCAATCTCTCACTGTCCAACCAACTGCTGCCTTTATCTTTCAGATTCACCTTTCTGCCAACGGGGGTCCTTCAGATTACACGAGTGGGTGAAGAAGACAGTGGAATATACCAGTGTGTGGCAGCTAACACTGCTGACACAAGACATAGCGAAGAGGCCAGTCTCACTGTGTCAGGTTGGTGCTGTTTCTCTCCACGCAGAGTGCTCAGCGGAAAATGTAACACATGCCGCCAACTGCAGAGACTCCTCCTTGCCTCTTGAACACAGGCAAGCAAAACTCTTCTGAGAAAGTAAAGGAGTCGAAAAATGCATGTAGACCTGCCAAGTCTCAGACACAGCTGGCAGAGGGACGTTGTGGTGCGGTCCATTGCTTGTGACTGCTTGACCACAGTCTGACACGGCCCAGAGCTTTGAGCTCTTCAGCACAGCTGGAGCCTGGTGCTGTTTGCTGTGTGACATTTGCATTTTTTATGCGTGGCACCATTGCAAACCAGTGTATACTCAGAACCCTTCAGACACAGGTTACAGTCGGGGAATGGCTTCTTTGTGAGCTACTTTTACAGGAGAATTCATATTGGCTCTGTCAGAATGCATCTCATCAAATCTGCACTTACCTAATTCCCTGGGGTATTTGATTTGAGAGTAGTGCTTAATTGTTTCTAATATTAGAATTTCAAAGATGAGTGCAGCGCATTACCAAGTCATTAATATTCATATTCTGGATTCTCTGCCTGGCCCAGCACAAACACCATGGTTCCACGTGGCTTAGAAAACTGTCGTCTTACATTCAGTGTTACATGAAGACCCGCTGTTCCACTGCTGAGGTTGTCAGAACAGAAGCAGCAGAAAACGAACTTTATAATCACTGGAGGAAAAGAGCAGTGTAATAGACGCGGTCCGTACTGTATAACTGAACACTGCTCGATGAGAACAGCACTCTCCCACACTCCTGTTACACAAGCTGGTGGCTTATCCTGTGCTGCTTCTCTCCTTTCCCCAGCTTTGCGATACCAAATGTGACCCATGAGTACTCCTCTCACACATCCCAGGGGATTTCATATTGACCTGCGCCTGCTGGTTCCTACAGCCAGTGACCAGTCCAACGTAAAATGGCCAAGTGTTTCTAGACCAGGCAGTGATGAAGATGTATTTTTTCTGATGGGGTCGAAGTGCACACTGCTGGAATTGGGATGTACTGATGACCATGTAAGCTTGTTGGTTTTAGACACATTCCTTGGTCTTTGTTGTGACTTTACAGACCTTTGCAACGTTCAAGATGAACCTCATGACAGTCAGACCCCAATAAATGAGAACCTCCTCTATAAGAATGGCTTGCATTTATATAATGCCCTGCATGTCCATCAAGCATCTCAAAGTGCTTTACATCCAATGTGATACCCTTGAAGTGCATGCACAATTGTAATGCAGGAAACACAGCTGCCAATGTGCACACAATATGGTCCCAAATCAGCAATGTAATAATGATCAGGTAATATATTTTTGTGATGGCCAGGATACTAGGGATTACTTTTCAGGATAATGTCATGGGATCTTCGATGCTCACCTGACAGTAAATAGGTCTCTCTCTCTTTCTCTCTCTTCTTCTCTCTCTCTCTCACACACACACACACACACACACACACACACACCCCCGAGAGACGATTAGTGATTCCTTAATCCTTGTACTCAAGTCTTTGAGTTGGACTTGAACTGAACACTCAATATTATCTCCAGTTCTGGTCTTCCTACTATAGGAAGGATATTATTAAGTTGGAGAATGTTTAAGAGAGGTTTTCCAGGATGTTGGTGGGAACAGGGGATTTGAGTTATAAGGAGAGGTTGGATAGGCTGGGTCTTTCTCCATTGGAGGTAAGAGGTTGAGAGGTGACCTTTATGAAGATTTATAAAATCATGAGGGACATGGATAAGGAGAATGTCAAGGGTCTTTTCCCTAGGGTGGGGGATTTCAAGACTGGAGGACTTATTTGTAATGCGAGAGAAGAAGGATTTAAAAAAGACATGAGGGCAATCTTTTTTACACAGAATGATTTGTGTACGGAATGAACTTCCAGAGGAAGTGGCAGATGCGGGTACAGTTAAAACATTTAAAAATCTTTTAGATAAAGTATGTGAATGTCTGAAGGGATATGGGCCAAACACAGGCAGGTGGGACTAGTTTGGTTTGGGATTATGGTCAGCATGGACTGATTGGACTGAAGGGTCTGTATGTCTCTACGACATTGTGACTCCAAGGTAAGACCCACTGAGCCGTAGCTGATATTAAACTTCAGCAGTAAGCAGCAATGAGCTCTTATGGTGCAGGTTATATCTGAACTGAACCTTGAGAGATTGGGCAGATCCAAGATCTATCAGCATCCACTTTTCAGCAGGACTGAGCAATGATTTGGAGTTAGGAGATTTCTTTCCCCTTTCTAGCTTAGTCTAAAGATACTGAGTTTAATCTAAAGCATTCCTCCATTTCCTCTGCTGAGGTCAGTGCATGCTACCAGTATTGTCTTTTAGTCTGCCGACCCTTTATGAGTAAAATACACCTTCCTCCTTGTTTTCGCATAGTGCCATAGAGTTGTATAGCACAGAACAGACCCTTCTGTCTAACTCTTATGTACCAACCAGGTATCCTAAATTAATCTAGTCCCATTTGCCAGCATTTAGCCCATAATCCTCTAAACCCTTCCCATTCATGTGCCCATCCAGATATGTTTTAAATGTTGTAATTATACCCATCTCCACCATTTCCTCTGGCAGCTCATTCCATACACACAACACCCTGGGGAAAAAAAACCTTAGCTATTCACCCTATCCATGCCCCTCATGATTTTATTAACCTCTATAAGGTCACCCCTCAGCCTCTGAAGCTCCAGGGAAAATAACCCTGAGAAAGAGACAAAGAGAGAGAGTGAGAGAGAGAGAGAGAAGAGAGAGAGAGAAAACTCAACCCCTCCAATTGTGGCCACAACCTTGTAAATCTTTTCTGAACCCTTTCAAGTTTCACAACGTTCTTCCTATAACAAGGAGACCAGATGTAAAAACATTATTCCAAAAGTGGACTAACTGATGTCCTTTTCATGACTTGGCTTGTCCCCATCTACAGCCCAACAATCCTTTGAAATTCGTGTGATCCACCAAATCTAACCTCTTCCACATCCACTGATTTAATCGCTCCCAATGTTGATTTTATTTTCAGCTCTAACAAAAACTCAGCAGGTCTGGCAGCATCTGTGGAGAGAGAAGAACAGAGTTAATGTTTAGGTTGCTGAGCTCTCCTCAGAACTAGAAAGGTCATCATGTAGCCTCTTTCTGCACAGATACTGCCAGACATGTGACATGTGAGGTGCTGCATTTTGGGAAAGCAAATCTTAGCAGGACTTATACATTTAATGGTAAGGTCCTAGGGAGTGTTGCTGAACAAAGAGACCTTGGAGTGCAGGTTCATTGCTCCTTGAAAGTGGAGTCGCAGACAGATAGGATAGTGAAGAAGGTGTTTGGTATGCTTTCCTTTATTGGTCAGAGTATTGAGTACAGGAGTTGGGAGGTTGTTTTGCGGCTGTACAGGACATTGGTTCGGCCACTGTTGGAATATTGTGTGCAATTCTGGTCTCTTTCCTATCGGAAAGATGTTGTGAAACTTGAAAAAAGGTTCAGAAAAGATTTACAAGGATGCTGCCAGGGTTGGAGGATTTGAGCTATAGGGAGAGGCTGAATAGGCTGGGGCTGTTTTCCCTGGAGCGTCGGAGGCTGAGGGGTGACCTTTATAGAGGTTTATAAAATCATGAGGGGCATGGATAGGGCAAATAGGCAAAGTATTTTCCCTGGAGTGGGAGAGTCCATAAGTCGAGGGTGAGAGAGGAAAGATATAAAAGAGACCTAAGAGACAACCTTTTCATGCAGAGGGTGGTACGTGTATGGAATGAGCTGCCAGAGGATGTGATGGAGGCTGGTACAATTGCAGCATTTAAAAGGCATCTGGATGGGTATATGAATAGGAAGAGTTTGGAGGGTGGGGATATCTGGTCGGCATGGACAAGTTGGACCGAAGGGTCTGTTTCCATGCTGTACATCTCTATAACTTCCTGCATTTTCTGTTTCAATTTCACATCCACAGTGTTTTGCATTTGTGATATTCAGCTGCGTTGGCCCTAATCTCTGGAATTCTCTTCCTAAATCTCCCTGTGCCCTCCACCCACGAGATCACTGATTAAATTTCAGGTTGTGCACATCAGGCTCCTGGGAGGAGTCTTCGGGCATTTTGTTTTCCTGTGTTAAAGGCAGCATGTACCTGTAACTTGTGGCTGAAATGAATTCACCCAGCATGGAGCAGGAAATCCCTGGGATCTTCCTTGGACAGGGTGATACAGAGCAGGGTATTTGTCAGCTCAGGCATCAGGGAAACACTACTCCAGCAGCAGAATGGAAGAGATCTGTCACAGCCAATGAGCTGCAGCATCTACCAGTCTGTACCTGAAAAGGTAACACTTCACTCGTATACTTGAGGCCAGATTCTGTTGTGTGCGGTCAGCCTATGAAATTGCATTTTATTGGAACGTGCTTTTGAACTTTGTGTTGGATGATCAACAATAACGAGAGCCCCAATGTTTCAATCAGCTGTTATTCGTCTGCAAGGAATTCAGAGAAAAATGGATGAAGGTGGTATTGGCATTTATTATTCAAGCCTTACTTGTCAACCCCAGGAGCCTGTAGACTGAGTTAAACATGCTGAAGTCTGCTTATTGTGCTCCGTAGGCTGTAGCATTTCAAGTGGCGTAAATAATTCAGATGATTCAATGAGCTTGACAACAATGTGATTTTAATTTACCCACGTGAAGATTCTACAGTTTCATTATTTTAAAGCGCCTACTGCAAATGTTAGCAACCACTTCCAATCATTACCTTCCTAGTGTTTGGTTAGATTGATTTGCAGTGTCTCAGATTTCATTTATCACACCTCCTGGCTCCAGGATGATGGGTGAGGCACCGTGTCCTGTATTTGCTGATTGGCTTGGGTTTGTGGATGGGTTCAAGCTGTAGAGGGTGCCTGCTAGTAAGGCGATGAATCCGTGTATCAACAGGTAGGGAAGGTGATGGCCTAGTGGTATTATCGCTGGACTGTCAATCCAGATAATGTCCCAGGGGCCAGGGTTCAAATCCCACTATGGTAGATGATGGAATTTGAATTCAATGAAAATCTGGAGTTAAGAGTCTAATGATAACCATGAATCCATTGCTGATTGTCAGGAAAAACCCATCTGGCTCACTAATACCCTTTAGGCAGAGAAACTGCCATTCTTACCTGGTCTGGCCTTCATGTGAGTCCAGACCCACAGCAATGTGGTTGACTGGATGTACGTTTGCTCCCTGAGCTGGAAGGTTCATTTGCAGATGTTTCGTCACTATCCTAGGCAACAACATCAATGAGCCTCTGGTGAAGCCGGAGTTATGGTATTATGACTTGTTTTCTATTTATATTTTTAGATTTCCTTGGGTTGGTGATGTCATTTCCTGTGGTGATATCATTTCCTGTTATTTTTCTCGGCGGGGGTGGTAAATGCGGTCCAAGTCAATGTGTTTGTTGATAGAGTTCCAATTGGAATGCCATTCTAGGAATTCTCATGTGTGTCTCTATTTGGCTTGTCCTAGGATGAATGTGTTGTCCCAGTCGAAGTGGTGTCCTTCCTCATCTGTATGTAAGGATCCTAGTGAGAGAGGGTCATGTTGTTTTTTTGGCTAGTTGGTGTTCATTTATTCTGGTGGCTAGTTTTCTGCCTGTTTGTCCACTGTAGTGTTTGTTACAGTTCTTGCATGGTATTCTGTAAATGACATGAACATCAGGATACATGAGCATGACCAAATGACATCACTACAGGAAATGACATCACAACTCAAGGAAACCTAAAAACATAAATAGAAAGCAGGTCATAACACCAGTGCTTCACTGGAGGCTCACTGATGATGTTACTTAATATGGTGACAAAACATCTGAAAACAAGCCTTCCTGCTCAGTGAGCAAACTGACATCCAGAACCTCAACCTGAGCTACTCACTCATGTGGTTGACTCTTAACTGTCCTCTGGGTAATTAGGGATAGACAATGAATGCTGGCCCAGCCAGTGATGTCCCCATCCTGTGAATGAATAATTAACCAAAAGGATAGGTTTACTCCCACCAGGTGTTGGTAGGGCAATCTGAGGGAAGGAAAAGGTAGGATAGGGAAGAGGGGGCAGCTAGTTATTGAGAGTTCTGGGACCCTGACATAAGGACTGAATAGAGGAACGTGCCCTTGAGGTGTAGGGGTGGTGGAGGAGGGAGATCATTAAATTCTTCTCCTCCAAGTGTAGGACTGAGCGAGTGGTATATCATCAGAGGTACTCATTTTCAAATGGAACATTAACTGTGAAACCCTCTCACTTCCTCAACTGAATTTAATGGCTGCCATGACACTATTTTATAGCTGTTCCCAAGATCCTGGTTTTTCAATCCCTCAATCACCAAACAAATTCTCTGGTCAGGGACACGTAGGAGCATGCCTGATTATCTACTGCAGTACCACTTTCTCAGTCTATCTCCACATCCCTCAATGTCATTGCTCTCCAGAAATCTCTTGATCTCTGTCTTGCTGACGCTCAGTGACTAAGCTTCCACAGCCCTTTGCATTAGAGAGGATCCACCCTTTGATTGAAGGAATTCCTTCTCGTCTCAGTCGTCAGTGGCCTGCCCCTTCTCCTTACCTTGTGCGGGAGACTCACCAGCCTGAGAAAACTTCTTATTTTTTCCACGTCCTGTGAGAATTTTGTAAGTTGCAATCTCTACTCATAAAGCAACCCTGCCATCCTAGAGTAATCTGATGAACCTCTTTTGCACACTGTCTAATTCAAGTTTATCTATCTTCTCATAAGGGGTCAAAGCTGTGTACACACAGTACTCTCAGTAAGGCCTCACCAAGGCTGTACACAACTGTAGCAAGACATTTGTGTTCAAAGTACTTGAGTACTCCTCTACTTAAATCCTCTTGCAATGAAGGACAACTGTGCATTTGCCATCCCAATTTCCTCCTGCATTTGCATGCTACCTTTTAGTGACTCATGACAAGGACATGCAGGTCCCTTTGGACACCTGCATTTTCCAGCCTTTCTCCAGTTCAGAAAGATTGTAGCTTTCTGTTTTTGCTCCAAAGTATTCAAGTTGTATTCTGAAGGTTCCTTGCACCCACCTCACAACTATTATAAAAGGATGTGATAACTGAACATTTAGAAATGAATGGTAAAATTAGGTAGAGTCAACATGGATTGACTCACCATTTAGGTTTTCACATTTAGAAAGACCATTGATCCCAATATTCAAATCATTTGATAAAGATTGTGAGCAGGTATGTACCTAGCATGAATTGTCACAATTCTGCATTAGTAAAAACCTCTCATTCTCTATTTATTCTGCTGGTCTGCTTTCTGTGAACCAATTCTCCACCCAAAATAGTTTATTTTTCTCCAATCCCATGTGCTGTAATGTTATTTACTGAACTCCTGAATGAGATGTCTTCAAAAATCCTTTGAAAATCTAAATACACCACATCTATAGGCACTCCTTTATCCAGGTTACAAACAATATCCTCAAAAACTCCTGAGTTTGAAAAAACATGGCTTCCCTTTCATAAATCCAGGTTGACTCTACCCTTTCATAAATCCAGGTTGACTCTACCTAATTTTACCATTCATTTCTAAATGTTTTAGTTATCACATCCTTTTATAGTAGATTCTGACATTTTCTCCACTTCTGAAGTCAATCTAACAGGTCTGTAGTTCTGCCTCCCCCCTTCTTAAATAATGAAAACGCTGACGTTTGTGGGAGCTTGCTGTGTGAAAATTGGCTGCTATGTTTCCAAACTCACTAAGCACATAACAAGTTTTAAAAGAAACATTAAATAAAAACCAAGAGAACTGCTGGAAATCAGAAACAAAAGCAGAAATTGCTGGAAAAGCTCAACTTTTTCCTAGCTATCGTCAGTTCTGAAGCAGGACCACTAGGCCCGAAACATGAATTGTGATTTCTCTCCACAGATGCTGCCAGACCTGTTGAGCTTTTCCAGCAATTTCTGATTTTGTTTGGAAAACACTTACTGGCTGTAAAGCATTTCAGATGATCCTGAACTCATGAGAGTGTTACAGAAATGCAATTCCATCTTCATTTCGATGAGCCATATTACTGTGTTAGTCTGAGCTCCCATAGCTCCTCAGAACCAAAGGTATCGTGACCAGTTACCTTTTTTTTAAATTTCATGAGAATGGTTTTCATAACCTCCTCCTCCCTTTTTCATTCCTTCTGTTGCTGAGTTTTGGAACTTTAGATTGTTTAGAATGAGTGGTGCCGCTGTCCCACTCATAGAAAGTTGTTAGTCTTGTGGTATAAGTGCACTTTGGGTTCAAACCAACTCCCTCTGTTCCCCTCCCTTCCTCACACAGGGCTGGATGACTAGTGCAGCAGTTTACCGTTTAACCATAGTAACTGGAAAATGATAAATGGAAATCTGACTTGCTGCATTCCTTCCAACTGGTCAGAACTAAACCTTCAGCTTGAATTGTGAAGATTCATGTGCCAGTCTTTTCGCCACCTGAAGCTCTTAGACACTTCTGCTGCCATACCATTTTATTTTCAGACATCGACATTTGTGTCAAGTGATATAACATTGAGTTAACATCTTCTTGTTGAAGTATTGCTGAGGCCACTTCTAGAATACTGCGTACGATTCTGATTGCCCTTTTACAGGAAGTATGTTGTTACACTTGATACGGTGTAGAAAAGATTTATAAGGATGTTTCTGGGATTGGCGGGTTTGAGTTATAGAGAGAGGCTGGGGATTTTTTCACTGGAGTTTCAGAGACTGACGGGTGAACTTAGAGATTTATAAAGTCATGAGGAAGGTACAATTGCAATATTTAAAAGGCACCTAAATGGGTATATGAATACAAAGGGTGTAGAAAGACATGGGCCAAGTGCTGGCAAATGGGACAAGGTCAGATTGGCATGTCTGGTCAGTGTGGATGAGTCAGATTGATGTGTCTGTTCCGTGCTGTATAACGACTGAAGATGAAAACAGAATATTGGACCCAGTGCTCATCCTCATTCTTTGTTGATTTAATCTATGTTTACTGACTTAAACAGTATCAATGACCAATTCCTTTGTCAGAAGCTCCTCTTTGGCCAAGCACACACAAAGAAGTAATCCCCTGAGGAGGGGTTTTGATTGTGAGCACGCTGAGTAACTCTCTGTCATGGCTAAATTTGAGCATTCTCACCTTTAAGTCACGATGTTCTGAGTTCAATTCCCACTCTAAGACTTGAGGAAAACATCAAGGCAGTCATTTCAATGCAGTGCCATGGGGAGTACTTGGACCCAATCTCTTATATTGTGATAAAGGTTTATAAAATAAATACTATTATTGGGGAACTTAGATACAAAAGTGGCAGAAACATGGATTTCTGGTTGGAATTCTCTGATTTCTTTAAACTTTAAACAGGGAGTTCAGATCAGCCTTTCCAAGAAAGCGTGCAATGTAAGCTAAGTGACGAGGTAAGCTAGCTGCTAAGATAATCACTGGGTAGTGCTTCTTTAAGCAGCCATGTTGCAGCTAAGAAGCACCATGTGCATTCCCATCATCCTCCACTGTATAACCTCTGCTCTGGTTTACATATGCCATGCATAGAACTCTGAAACCTGCATCAGAACAACTAAGATTAAACTGAACGCTGTTGCTGGGCTCTTTATTAAATGGAACATTGACGACCTATAGAGATAGATGGCTGGTAGCTCCAGGCAGGTTGAGTTCAGGAGAAAAGATCTATTCTGGTAGGAGGGCAGTTTTCAGTTTGTGGATGTCTTCAGGCCATCAGGGTGGAAGAGAAGTCTTAAAAACTGTTTTAGCAATTCAAGTAGACAGGGCTGGAAGAAGCCTTTTTCCTGGAGTTTGGTGATGAAAAATCAGTTAGCCTGCCTGTTTGTCTCTGGGAGAAACACAGAGAATCACATCTTGTGAATATGCAGAAAGTTGCCAATAGGAAGGTTTGCTACCATGTCAGTTGAGTAAGAAAGAAGAGTGAAATTTGGTGTGATACTTCATTGGAGATGAATGTCTGTAAAGGATATTGCTGAGTAAAGAGGGTCAAATCTTTCTGGTTTACTGATCATTATAAGGTATTTCTAAATTTATCTTAAATGAGTACACATATATGTAGCTTTGTTTTATTTATTTTCTTTTGTGTATTAAACTTGTGTTCTTTTTGTGAAAGGTACATTGGCAGATTCACACGAGTATGTTCAGTGACTGAATTCACATGGTAACCAAACTGCAAAGATTAAACTTACGATCTATCATTTTGGAATCTAACTTGTCCAATACTACCATCAGTTGGGATCATAAGAGACTGAAACATTGAAGTGAGGCATCAACTGTCTGCTCCAATGGAGAGAAAAGATCCCACCATGCTATTTCGAAGAAGAGCAGGAGAATTAACCATGACATCCTCCCCAGTAGAATCTCTTAACCAAAACCATAAAAATGGCTTAAATGTTCATTATGTTTGTGTTCGTGGGGTCTTGCTGAGCACAACTAGGCTGCTGCATTTCATGCATTAGTGATTATAGTTCAGAATTGGCTACAAAACCTTTGAGATATCACATGGTCCTGAAAAGGTGCTATTTCAATGCAGGTTTGTCTTTTTTTTCCCTCTTTGCTTGTTACATATTGCCTTTTGATTCTTTCCTCAGGGTCTCACTCAAATGTTTATAAGGAACCAACAATCCTGGTTGGCCCTGAGAACCTCACACTCACCGTGCACCAAACAGCCGTCCTGGAATGTGTTGCGACCGGAAACCCTCGTCCGATTGTATCCTGGAGCCGTCTCGGTGAGTTTGAGAATGTCAGTGATTCCGTGCTGGGGCCTGTTGGGGTTATGACTTGAGGCATGCCTCTCTCTAGGGAATGGTTACATTTGGAGGAAGGTTTATCAAGAAACGCCACTGTCAATAAAACAAGATTTAATTGAAAGGGAGGAAAGAGAGGTGTAGAAACTCTGCCTGAGATTGTTTGTGTTGGGATAGTGTCAGAATTGCCTGGGTAGCAGAAGAATCCCTCCTTCAGTCTATTCTAGTACTGCGCGTGGAGAATGAATTTTTCATGTTGGATTACTTTGGGAAATACTTGATGATTTAATGTGTAAAGTAAAGGATGAGGGAGTATTGATATCAAGCTCATCCCAACAGCAGCATTACGGTCACTAATTATCATGAACAATGTGTGTATTTGAACAATGTGATGGGAGACGAGAACCAAGTTCTTTGAAAGGACTGGATTAATAGTGAGTCATGTTTGTCTTTCACAGTCGTGCTTCATAATTAGACAAAGCTTACTGGAGTGTATGGTTAATTCCTTCCAGTCACATATGTAGTGATTGACCAGGCTCAGAAGGGAGATCATGTGCTTTAATGGTCACCTTTACAGACACACAGAATATCAACATTGCAGCATGTCAAGGTCAGACTCTATTAGAGTTGGAGAACAGTGATGTGACCCCATCAGTGTGCAATAGAATTACTTAGTTACAACCCCCTGTGGATTGACCCTGAGCAGTGTAGCTGCCCAGGTGCATTCATGTCATGGTACCTCTATCTTAGGTACATTGACCTTCAGTTATCTCTGCACTTGCTTATTAAACCTGTATCATCAGTGGATGTGCATTGATTATTTCCTCAATGTATCATCCTCAAGATATTTGTGGAAGAATCATTATATTGACGTCAATTTCTTGGCTTGTGTCCAGTTTTGTTGATATATTCCTTTCAGCATGAAATGGATCCTAATTGTCTTCACTGGAGCTCCAAGTCCAGGCCTCAGATGATAATGCAGTCCTTGAGGTTTTATTGAGACATAATGACAGTTCAGGAACATGCAGGACCAAAATAGAGTAATAGAAAATCCTCATCAACTTTCGGTGTTGGTTTACTTGTAATAACAAGCAACTTTGTTTCTCATTGGAGAGTAGGATCCTCCAACCAACTGTCATTCTGGTCCTAGTCTTGTACTCTGTGATTTGACTCATACCTTACTCGTTTCTGTCTCCAATATCAATGTACCACAAGCTGAGTGAATGAAGCATTTGATTTCCAGCATGAAGCATGAGCAGTCTTTATCAATGGTTTATTCTGGGCGGTAAGTCGCCAAATATTTCAGGATTTGTGAAATTGTGGTTCATACTCCACAGACCCACCTGGACAGTGCAATTGTAATGCAAGAGGTATTGTTCTATTTGCCTAATAAAAACTGGCAGAGTATAAAATAATCAACGCTCAGTATGTGATTCACTGCCTTCCACGCATCAGGTCGTCAACCAACCGAGATACACTGATTGAGACACATAGGTCAGATGATTACAATGCCGAGACACTGGGATAAACACACTAAGGCAGATGCACTCAGGCAGAAATACTGGAAGGTGTAGAGACTCAGAAATATTGACCTTGTTATTTTATTCTGCCCCAGCACCCTATGATGCACTGGAGAGTGTTGAGGAAGGGAAGGGTTAATCCATCACATGTGCAAAACACAATCCTGAACCACTCTGCATGGTGCTGTTTTTACACGAGTGTGTCTCATGGCGTTTGAGTGTCTTGCCTTTGAGAGGCAAGAGTCTTTATTAACATTTTTAAATCCGCTTTCTACATTGAAATGGGGAGTCCAGTTCAAAGTTCACTAAAGCTGCATTGGGGTCAGGAGACCAAGCAGTAACATGTGAAGAGGATAAATGCCAGCTCCACAACATAAATGCATGGCCCAGCACTCATTGCTGGCCAAGATGATCGAACACCGCAGGAAGATTCTAGAACCACCCTCTCACTCTACACTCTGTGGTCCAATGCCCTCTCTAACACACAGATCGACCTTCAGCCATTCCGAGTGGCAGGAATTCCAAACTGCGTGTTTTTTTTCCCTCCATGCCAGTTTGATTTTGTTGTAAAGCAGGAGGTAGATCCAGAGAATGATGGTGAGATCCTGCCCAGGATCTTTGGTAGATTCTTTCATTCTTTTCACTCTTCATGCCTCACTGTAAAGATCAGGACTATGATGAGAATTTTTTACATCCCTTGCCTGTTGTGGTGATGAAGTGCTTCCAGTTCCTCAGCTCTGCTGGAGAAACAACTATGGTTTCTGTTTCTGTGCTTCAGAAATTGTTGTAAGCTTTGGAATTTACCAATAAATAAGAACACATCAAAATATTTAAAAGTAAAACTTTAGATCAGATCAGCTGAGACATGAAGGACTGGAGTTGAAACCCGGGATTCTGTCAATCCAACTAACGAAGAAATTTATCAGAGGAAGATTTGAACTCAATCTTCTCATAGCTATTAACTGACAATGATAAATATGAACTGAACAATATTTTCCTAAACTTGGTTATCTCATGTGTTGATTGAAATTCGAATCTGATTCTTCAAGCTGATTTCTAATAAAATTGGGTTTCTAAAAAAATTTTGTTCCCAAAATAATATTTCGAACTGAGAGCTGTTAATGTGCAGTACTAAATTAAAGGTTGCTATAATGGTTGATGATGATATAGTTATAATGGGGACATTGAAGATATCATTATAGTGGAAGCACATTTATAATGTATAATGCTGTAATTGAATTGACTAAAATATGGCTCATATTATAATATGATTTTGTTTCTGTGCCACATCAGATTTATGTCTTCTGTCTGGTCACTAATCTATACAGTTTTCCAAATGAAAGATCCTCCCTGAAGATTGTGATTTTTTGCAAGTGTAGGACAGGATGTATGGCATAAAGTACACTATACAATATATGTGTGCATGTGTTCTATATTATATTTAATATTAAAAACGAGAATTTTGCGTTTGTGGAATTACTATATAGTTGAGTTTGGAGATTCTTATAAGACAAGGCACTTGGTGATTTACTTTGTCCTCTATCCTTTCACACTAATTCGTGAATCTGAAACCAGGCTAAACTGAAGACTGAAGAGGTTTGGTGTGAAGTGAGATTTGCAGTTTCCACATAGTTCATTCGACTTTGATCGGCAGCACACGACTGCACCACTGTGCCACCGATTTGCTTTAAACAGTTGGTCATGCAACTGATGCTGGAGAAAGATTGCTATTGGATAGAGTAGGGAGAACCTTTCTCACCGTTGCAACATTGGCTGGTTGCTTGAGTTTAGAATCAAGTCACATCCTTCTATAGTCTCGTGCCTCATTGGCAACAATCGGTGGGACTGTTAACCTCTGAGTGGTGGAGTTGCAAGTTCAAGACCCAGTGTAGGTTTTGCCTGATAATTGGCCTGTCACCTTGGTGCAGAGTTGAGGGATTTATGAATTACTGAAGATGCTGATTGTCAGGTAACATTTTAAAATTAAGGCAACCAGTCTTTGCTCAGGGAAATGTAAAGAGGCATTTGAATAGGTTTATGAACATAATCTGTTTAATTTTCTTATGTCAATGCCATTCAAAAACCAACCAAGCAACCAGTTCATTTGCTGCCTCCATCATGACAGTGACTATACTTCCAGATACAACCCATCCATTGTAAAATCTGCTGTGGTGTCCAGAGGAGGCGCTACATGAATGCAAGTTTAATCCTTATTGCAGTTTATCACCAGTGGTGCTGATCTGGGAGTGATACTGAAACTAAGGTCAAGTCATTTAACCTTTAATAGATTAGATTAGATTCCCTACAGTATGGAAACAGGCCATTCGGCCCAACAAGTCCATACCAACCCTTTGAAGAGTAACCCACCCAGACTCATTCCCCTAACTAATGCTCCTAACACTATGGGCAATTTAGCATGGCCAATTCACCTAACCTGCACAACTTTGGACTGTGGGAGGAAACCGGAGCACACCCACGCAGACACGGGGAGAATGTGCAAACTCCACACAGACAGTCGTCCAAGGCTGGAATCGAACCCAGGTCCCTGGCGCTTTGAGGCAATAGTGCTAATCACTGAGCCACTATGCTGCCCATTGTGCATTATGCAAATACACAACATGCTTGGTTGGGAGAGGCTAGTACCTGGCAGGAGCAAAATGGGTTCAGGCCAAATGAGACTGAGACTGTTCCATTCCAATTTGGATTAAACTGACCCACTGAGTGGTAACTGGAGAAGAAGCTGTGGAACATTCCTCTTAGTGAGTCACTTGCTTGTGTGTTCAGCAACCAGATATTATTTGCACATTCGGCTTTAATGGAAATTGGATGTGCAGAGCACCTGGCCAGTAGGTTTGCATAAAGTTGGAGGGAGATTTCTGAGCTTTACCCAAGTTAAATGAATATAATTTCAATGAGGTGCATGTTATTGTTTGATAAAAGCAGGGGCAGTTGGCTGACCACATTCCAGCCTTAGGAAACTTCAGTCCAATCGTACTCATAACATCTATCACTCCATTTGTTTCCAAGTGAGAATGAAAACGGTTGCTCCGAAATGAGATCTCAGTTCAACTGTACAGTCAAAATGATAACATGCACCATGCCCACAAGAACTATCTATTAGCTTGAGGGTTTAGGAGTAGATTTATTGTGTGCCCAATGATGGATTTCAGACTCGTCCGCATTAATCAACTTCACAAAGTTAACAAAAGAACTTGCCTTTATGTAGTGCCTGTCACAATCCCCTGACATCCCAAACCATGTTAAAACCAAATAAAGTACTTTTTGAAGTGTAGTCACTGTTATAGTATAGGAAACAGCAGCCATCAGGGCAACACAGTGGCTCAGTGGTTAGCGCTGCTGCCCCACATCGTCAGGGATTCAGGTTTAATTCCAGCCTTGGCTGATTGTCTGAGAGCATGTCCTCCCCATGTCTGTGTGGGTTAGGGTGGATTTGCCATGCTAAATTGTCCATAGTGTCCAGAGTTGTGTAGGCTAGATGGATTAGCCATGGGAAGTGCAGGGCTACAGGAATAGGGTTGGGGAGGTGATTGGGATGTCTGGGTGGGCTCCTCAGAGGTGCAGTGTGGATTTGATTGGCTGAATGGCCTCCTTTCACACGGTAAGGATTCTATGATTTCTGCACAGCAAGCCCCCAAAAACAACAAGGTCATAATGAGTAGAGTTTAGTGATATATGTTGAGGGATTAAATGTTGATTGGATTATTGGGGAGAAATACCCTGCTTTTCTTTATAATGGTGCTGTGGGATTTTTTACATTTACTTGAAAGAGTAGGAGGGACCTCTCACTTAACCTCTCATCCAAGAAGTAGCCGGGGGGCCCCCTCAGAGTTGTGTGGTCAGTCCCCGGCTGTTCACCCTGCTGACACACATGACTGTGCAGCAATGCACAGATCAGATCACATGATAAAATTCACTGTTGACACGAGTGTAGTGGGTCTCATCAGGAATGGTGAGTCAGCATACAGAGAGGAGGTGCAGTAGCTAACGGACTGGTGCAGAGCCAACAAACTGTCTCTGAACATGGACAAGACAAAAGGGATGGTCGTTGACTTCAGGAGGGCATGGAGCCAACATTCTCCCCTGGGCATCGATGACTCCCCTGTGAAGATCGTGAAGAGCACCAACTTTCTTGGCGTCCACCTGGCAGAGAATCTCACCTGATCCCTCAACACCAGCTCGACAGCCAAGTAAGCCCAGCAGCGTCTCTACTTTCTGTGCAGGCTGAGGAAAGCCTACCTCCCACCCCCCATCCTCACCGCATTCTACAGAGGGTTCATTGACAGTAGCCTGAGCTGCTGCATCGCTGCCTGGTTCGGGAATTGCACCATCTTGTATTGTAAGACCTTACAACGGATAGTGAGGGCAGCTAAGAAGATCATCAGGTCTCTCTTCCCTCCATGATAGAAATTTACACCACACACTGCATCCAAAAGGCTAAGAGACTTGTGGAAGACCCCACACACCCCTCACTCAGACTCTTCTCCCTCCTGCCGTCTGGTAGAAAATACTAGAGCATTCAGTCAGTCACAGCCAGACTGTGCAACAGTTTCTTCCCTCAAGCCATCAGGCTCTTAACACAGTAGGATTGGATTTTTTTTTCCATCTGAAATTCTTTGCGCAACTCAGAATTGCTGCTCGAACAATGTCTATTAATTATCATTCTCTTATTACACTGTAATTTGCGTGTTTTGCACTTTACGCTACCCTGTGTATGACCGAGTAGTTTGTGTTGTCCATGTAGCACCATGGTCCTGGAGGAACACTATCTCGTTTTTACTGTATCAGTTGTATATGGTAGAAATGACATAAAAAGTACTACTCTACTCTCTCCGACACTGCAGCACTCACTCAGTGTGGTACTGAAGTATCAGCCTAGATTTTACACTGAAGTTTCTGGGCACAGCCTGTACTGGGTCAGCCTCTCGATACTAAGGTGCTACCCACTGAAGCAAAGCTGGTGATTATTCTAAAAGAACAAAGAACAAAGAAAATTTACGGCCCAGGAACAAGCCCTTCAGCCCTCCAAACCTGAGCCAATCCAAATCTACTGTCTAAACCTGTCGCCCAATCCCTAACCATCTGTATCCCTCTGCACCCCACCTACTCCTGCATCTGTCCAGACGCATCTTAAATGAATCTACCATGCCTGTCTCTACCACCTCTGCTGGCAACACATTCCAGACGCCCACCACTCTCTGTGTGAAGTACTTACTGCGTGTATCCCCCTTAAACTTTTTACCTCTCACCTTGAAAGTATGACCTCTCGTCATTGAATCCCTCACCCTGGGAAAAAGCTTATTTCTATCCACCCTGTCTATACCCTTCATGATTTTGTAAACCTCAATCAGGTCCCCCCTCAATCTCCTTTTTTCTAGTGAAAACAAACCTAACCTACTCAACCTCTCTTCATAGCTAGCACCTTCCATACCAGGGAACATCCTCGTAAACCTTCTCTGCACCCTCTCCAAAGCGTCCACATCCTTTTGGTAATGTGGCGACTAGAACTGTATTCTAAATGCGGCCGAACCAATGTCTTGTACAATTTTAACATGACTTGCCAGCTCTTGTACTCATTACCCCCTTCAATGAAGGCAAGCATACTATATGCCTTCTTGACCACTCTATCCACCTGTGCAGCCCCCTTCAGGGTACAATGGACCTGCACTCCCAGATCTCTCTGCCCATCAACTTTTCCCAGGGCTCTTCCGTTAATTATATAATTTGCTTCAGAATTAGACTTGCCTAAATGCATCACCTCACATTTGTCTGGATTGAACTCCATCTGCCACTTTTCCGTCCAACTCTCCAGTCTATCTATATCCTCCTGTATTCTTTGACAGTCCCTTATGCTTTCTGTTCCTCCACCAACCTTTGTGTCATCTGCAAACTTGCTGATCATACCAATAGTGCCCTCTTCCAGATCATTTATGTCACAAACAACAATATCATAAACAACAGTGTCCCCAACACTGACCCCTGTGGAACACCATTGGTCACCTTTCTCCATTTCTAGAAACTCCCTCAACTACTACTCTCTGTCTCCTGTTGCTCAACCAGTTCTTTATCCACCTCACTAGAACACCCTGCACACCATGTGACTTCACTTTCTCTATTAGTTTACCATGGGAAACCTTATCAAATGTCTTACTAAAGTCCATGTATATGACATCAACAGCCCTTCCTTCATCTATCAACCTGGTCACTTCCTCAAAGAACTCTATTAAGTTGGTAAGGCATGAATTCCCCCACACAAAACCATTCTGTGAAAAGTGAAGCCACTGCTTGCAAATAGAAAAAGTAAAGGTTTTGTCACACTCCATTTTACCTAACTTCAAGCACAAGGTAACAGCTCAAACCCACAGTCTCACTCTGTAAAAATCCGCATCCTTTGTTCCTCAGTCTTTAGAGAATTCTGATATAACCTGAACAGTTGAAACTCTCAGTCATGGATCCGAAACAGCGCAGAAGATACTTCCATAGGACCCAAGTCTTCTTTTTGAAGCAAAAACACTGAACCATTCCATTGTAATGTTTTCACCGTTCATTTCTTCACATCTCTAGGTATTTCTTCTTCATCTAAGTTTTACCAGTGACAAAGTCATGGTCCCTTCTGTATAATAAGCCCAAATGTTTAATATCCAAACTATTTCCATCAAGTCAGCCTTGTATCAAAAATACAAATACAAAACTAATCCCTGCCTTTCTGTAATTCCATGCTGGATTTGCCAGCAAGGTTTTATGCAACAGATGAAACAGAATTGTTTTCCCACAAACTAAATTACTGCTAATCTCTAAATATCTGTATCCACAGATGGCAGACCAATTGGTGTGGAGGGAATCCAAGTGCTGGGCACAGGAAATCTCATGATCTCTGATCTATCGGTGCAGCACTCTGGAGTGTATGTCTGTGCAGCTAACAAACCAGGGACCCGCGTGAGGCGTACTGCACAGGGCCGACTGGTGGTCCAAGGTAAGGTAGCAGGTTTCCTTGCAGGAGGTAGCAATAGGGATTGGCTCCTGCCATTTGACATGACTTGCGAAAGAGAAATGTTTCTCACGTTGCCGAAATCTCACCACCGAGGTGTTTGTGGGTCACAAATTCAGGAAGTTGGGGGTGTGCCAGTTGAGATGGAATATTTCTTCAGCCAGAGAGGGGTGAGCCTGTGGAATTCTCTACTGTAGAATGCGATTGCGGACAGAATATTGAGTGTTTTCAATGTACACAAGAATGTAATTGTTGTGTTTAAAGGAATCAAAAGGAAAGGGGAGATGGCAGGACATGAGTTGGATAATCAGCCACGATCATATTGAATGGTTGCCAAATGATTGGTGCTGCTACTATTTTCTGTTTCAATGTTCTATCTCCAGATGTGTTTTACCTGTGGCCATGTGACTTTGTGTACGGGAGGATGGATTTTTATTAATTTGTTTCTCCCCCTTTAGCATTGTCAGCCTCCACAGGTTGTACACTATTCCTGGTGGACGAGGCCAACAGGAGACCAGTGCCGGGGCGGGGAGGCTGTGCACAGTGGATTGGGTCACGAGCTTTCCAGTTTTGGGGTCAGTTGTCCCAAACGCAAAGGTGGCCATCAAAATGGTCACTTGTGCGCAAGGGAGTGGCTGACTTGCTGATATTTTTAACTCAAAGATACCCAGGCGATTGTCAGCTGACGGCTCGGTAGCACTTTACTGTAGCCCAGAGTTGTAAGCTCAGGGCCTAATGAATATGGTGATGTGTGGAAGGCACCAAACGATGCTTCTCACTGACCTCAGGATCCTCAGCGTTAAGAGGCGCAGACCTGGCTTAGGGAAGGAGTCCCCCACTACACAACAATGAACTACGTCCTTCTTGTGGAACTTGGGAGATCATTCCTCCTGTTCCTGGCTCACCAAGACATTTTAAATATGCCACCTCGGTACCTTTTCTGGTGTGTCTACAGATAGCCCCTGGACTGAATTTTAACACTATGTCCATCCAGTTCCCCTCATGATAACGATTGGGGTCTGGTGTGGACCTTAATGTGGGCGGCACGGTGGCACAGTGGTTAGCACTGCTGCCTCACAGCGCCAGAGACCTGGGTTCAATTCCCGCCTCAGGCGACTGACTGTGTGGAGTTTGCACGTTCTCCCCGTGTCTGCGTGGGTTTCCTCCGGGTGCTCCGGTTTCCTCCCACCGTCCAAAGATGTGCAGGTCAGGTGAATTGGCCATGCTAAATTGCCCGTAGTGTTAGGTAAAGGGTAGATGTAGGGGTATGGGTGGGTTGCGCTTCGGTGGGGTGGTGTGGACTTGTTGGGCCGAAGGGCCTGTTTCGACACTGTAAGTAATCTAATCTTAATGACCCTGCTCCTTGGAGTGCTCTGAGACAGGGATGATCAATTCCATAAAAAACCCAAAAGAATTGCAGTTGCTGGAAATCAGAAGCAAAAACAGAAATTACTGGCAAAACTCAGCAGGTCTGGCAGCATCTGTGGAGAGAAAGCAGAGTTCTGGATCCAGTGGCCCTTCTTCAGAACTGATAGAGGCTAGGAAAAAGTTGTGATTTGAAGGTGCATGTGTTGGACTGGGGTGGACAAAGTTAAAAATAACACAACACCTGGTTATAGTCCAACAGGTTTATTTGGAAGTGCTAGCTTTTGGAACACTGCTCCTTCACCGGGTGGTTGTACATAAAAGTTGGTTTTTATGCAGAAGGAAGACTGGGGTAAGGAGTAAGCAACGAAAGGAGATGAAGTCCAAAGAGAGAGAAGAGCAGTTGGACATATACAGGACTGGATAACAGTCAGCTTGGGAGAATGAATAGTTGCTAATGGAGACTGTTAGTGGCTAACAATGGGTTGTTTGTAATAGTTGACCATGTGATAACAACACCTTGTGTTTTGGGCAAATGTGCTCATGCCTTAAACATATTGAAATCGATTCAGAGTCCAGATGGCTGCAGCGTCCCCAAGTGGAAAATGAGATGCTGTTCTTCCAGCTTGCGCTGAGCTTTGCTGGAGCACTATAGTGATCCTAGGCCAGAGATGTTGGCCAGGGAACAGGGTGGTGTTTTGAAGTGGCATGTAACTGGAAGCTCAGGGTCTTTTTTGTGGACACATGGAAAGTGTTCTATGAAACAGTCACCGGGTCTACACCTTGTTTCTCCAGTGTAGATGAGACTACTTTGTGAGCAGTGTAGACTAGATTGACTGAAGTGTAGGTAAAGTGCTGGGAGGTGAGTTTGGGCCCTTGGGTACTGAGGAGAGATGAAGTAAACGGGCAAGTGTTATACCTTGCAATGGACGGTGCCGTGGGGCTGTGGGGTATTGTTGGGAGTGAGGGAAGAATGGAACAAGGTGTCCTGGAGGGAATGGTTCTTACGGAAGGCGAACAAGGGAGAGGAGGGAAATATGTGTCTGATGCTGATGGTGGCATCCTGTTGGAGGTGGATGCTGGTGGGCTGGTAGGTAAGCACAAGGGTGACGCTGTTGCAGGAGGAAGAGAGGGGGGTGAGGGCTGAAGTGTGGGAGATGGGTTGGACCTGGCTGAAGGTCCTGTCAACTGCAGTGCTGGGGGATCCTCAGTTGAGGAAGAAGGTGGACATTGTGGAAGTTATTTATCGTATCCATGCCCCTCATAATTTTATAAACCTCAATAAGGTCACCCCTCAGCCTCTGACACTCCAGGGAAAACAGCCCCAGCCTGTTCAGCCTCTCCCTATAGTTCAAATCCTCCAACCCTGACAACATCCTTGTAAATCTTTTTTGAACCCTTTCAAGTTTCACAAAATCTTTCCAAAAGGAAGGAGACCCGAATTGCACACAGTATTCCAACAGTGGCCTAACCAATGTCCTGTACAGCCACAACATGACCTCCCAATTCCTGTACTCAATACTCTGCTCAATAAAGGAAAGCATACCAAATGCCGCCTTCACTATCCTATCTTGGAAAAGGCCAGCGGGAGGGGTCCATGTGGAGGGTGAGTGTTAGAGAGGGGCAAAGGGGTCTGTAGGATAGGGAGTTGTTTATGTTCAATTCAATTATGGCTAGCCATTTAGACCTCCCAAAACAATAGGCAAGGTGTACATCACTCGTAGATTCAGGTAATGGCTAGCATTCCTTACAACTCTGTCTTGCTTTTGGGCTTCAGTGGACTGTAAGCCAATGCTCAGGTACATGTGGCTAGAGATATGAGCATTAAAACAGCCCTGAGGCTCCAACATCACAATGGCAGCAGTGTTGATCATTAATGCAGCGTAGCCCCAAGTAGTTCCATGTTCCCTGGTAAATCGAAGGGAATGGAAGCTGGCATTAATGATACAAAAGCTATATCTCCGGTAGATAGCATCAGCAGGCAGGGAAAGCAGAGAGTTTAAAATAAAGCCAGAGGATTAATCTTGATGTGATTGCATTCAATGATGTCGGCTACAGTTCTTGCCCTGGGGAGCCTGTGTTCTCAGCACTTTAATCACTCGGCATCGACTGATTGTACACTGACCCCAAAATTTACAGCTCTGCCTTTACAGACTAATAGACCCGTGCCCCAGTGTGCATCACTGTGAGTTTACCATTAGTAATGAAGAGTGGATTTCTGTAAATGGGTCTCATGCTGGTCTTCACCAGGGGCCCTCCACCACCATTGACTGTGTAGACAAAAAGAATCTTTGTTGTTTTAAATACTCAATATTTCAAATTCCTTTTGAGTTATCTAATTAATAGATATGTGTATTTTAATCACATGAATAATTAACGGCTATGAATAATTGATCTCGTACATGAAGCATGGCAGAGACATTAATAATGCAGCTGCTTTACCTCTGCTGCTGTGCTGCTGGCTTTTGCTTTGTAATCTATAATATATAGATGTGTTTAATAAAGCGGGATTGCTTAAAGGGATTCAGGAGCAGCCCCTCTTACCTCCGAATGCCTGTTAACGTGGTGCTGGAATCAAATGAAACTTGCTACTGACCAAAGCCCATTAGCAATGGCAAGCCCACGGGGCAGTTTTCAAACAAATAGTGCTGTGATTAAACACAGACGGACATCACCTTGCTGGAGCAAAGCAGGTCACCACTCGGGCATCATGGGGTGAAAACAGTCACAGCCCGACCCCCGCTTTCAATCTTCACCTTTGCATTTGTAACTTTTCATGATGAGGACCGCATTCCCATCCCGGGTTTAGCTAATGCTAACCATATACGTGTTGGCAGAATATGGAAGATATTCTCTGATGGCAACACAATTGAAGCACACGGAGAACAGAGACTTGTGTCTCTTTAGTTCCATCAGTGGATCATCCTGCTGTGTGCCTCAGGAATACATGATCACGTGCCCAGTCACTCAGGGACAGTGCGTATTAGGGGCACCTTGGAACAAGACTTAGGCGACTGACTGTGTGGAGTTTGCACGTTCTCCCCGCGTCTGCGTGGGTTTCCTCCGGGTGCTCCGGTTTCCTCCCACAGTCCAAAAGATGTGCAGGGGTCAGGTGAATTGGCCATGCTAAATTGCCCGTAGTGTTAGGTAAGGGGTAGATGTAGATGTAGGGGTATGGGTGGGTTACGCTTCAGCGGGGCGGTGTGGACTTGTTGGGCCGAAGGGCCTGTTTCCACACTGTAAGTAATCTAATCTAAATCTAATCTAATCTAGATGGATCGTGATACATTACACAAAAATAAATTCCTTCAAGAAAACCTATCCAAACAAATTGGTCCTGGTACGTTAGATTTGCATGCCATTGTAAGGGAGTGCTGTAGGAGAGCGCTGTAATGACAGTGACGTGGGGGAGCCCTGTAATGACACAGACGTGGGGGAGCACTGTAATGACATGAACGTGGAGGAGCACTGTAATGACACGGATGTGGGGGAGCACTGTAATGACACAGACGTGGGGGAGTGCTGGAATGACATGGTGTGGGGGAGTGCTGTAATGACACGGATGTGGGGGAGCCTTGTAATGACATGGACGTGGGGGAATACTGTAATGACACGGATGTGGAGGAGCCCTGTAATGACAGGGACGTGGGGGAGCCCTGTAATGACACAGATGTATGGGAGCTCTGTAATGACATGGATGTGGGGGGCCCCTGTAATGACACGGACGTGGGGGGCCCCTGTAATGACACGGACGTGGGGGGCCCCTGTAATGACACGGACATGGGGGGCCCCTGTAATGACACGGACGTGGGGGAGCCCTGTAATGACACGGACGTGGGGGAGCCCTGTAATGACACGGACGTGGGGGAGCCCTGTAATGACACGGACGTGGGGGAGCCCTGTAATGACACGGACGTGGGGGTGCACTGTAATGACACGGATGTGGGGGAGCCGTGTAATGACACGGATGTGGGGGAGCCCTGTAATGACACGGATGTGGGGGAGCGCTGTAATTGTACAGACATGGGGGAGCCCTGTAATAACACAGACGTGGGAGAGCCCGGTAAAGACACAGACGTGGGGGGGGTGCTGGAATGACACAGACACGGGGGAGTTCTGTAATGACACAGATGTGGGGTAGCCCTGTAATGACATGGATGTGGGGGAGTGCTGTAGTGACACGGATGTGGGGGAGCACTGTAATGTCACAGACATGGGGGAGTGCTGGAATGACATGGCGTGGGGGAGTGCTGTAATGACACGGATGTGGGGGAGCCTTGTAATGACATGGACGTGGAGGAGCACTGTAATGACATGGATGTGGGGGAGCCCTGTAATGACATGGATGTGGAGGAGCACTGTAATGACACGGATGTGGGGGAGCACTGTAATGACACAGACGTGGGGGAGTGCTGGAATGACATGGTGTGGGGGAGTGCTGTAATGACACGGATGTGGGGGAGCCTTGTAATGACATGGACGTGGGGGAATACTGTAATGACACGGATGTGGAGGAGCCCTGTAATGACAGGGACGTGGGGGAGCCCTGTAATGACACAGATGTATGGGAGCTCTGTAATGACATGGACGTGGGGGGTCCCTGTAATGACACGGACGTGGGGGGCCCCTGTAATGACACGGACGTGGGGGGCCCCTGTAATGACACGGACGTGGGGGAGCCCTGTAATGACACGGACGTGGGGGAGCCCTGTAATGACACGGACGTGGGGGAGCCCTGTAATGACACGGACGTGGGGGTGCACTGTAATGACACGGACGTGGGGGTGCACTGTAATGACACGGACGTGGGGGAGCCGTGTAATGACACGGATGTGGGGGAGCGCTGTAATTGTACAGACATGGGGGAGCCCTGTAATAACACAGATGTGGGAGAGCCCGGTAAAGACACAGACGTGGGGGGGGTGCTGGAATGACACAGACACGGGGGAGTTCTGTAATGACACAGATGTGGGGTAGCCCTGTAATGACATGGATGTGGGGGAGTGCTGTAGTGACACAGATGTGGGGTAGCCCTGTAATGACACGGATGTGAGGGAGCTCACTGTAATGACGGTGACGTGGGGGAGCGCTGTAATGACGGTGACGTGGGGGAGCGCTGTAATGACGGTGACGTGAGGGAGCGCTGTAATGACACGGATGTGAGGGAACTCACTGTAATGACAGTGGCGCAGGGGAGCGCTGTAATGACGGTGACGCGGGGGAGTGCTGTAATGACGGTGACGTGGGGGAGCGCTGTAATGACGGTGACGTGAGGGAACGCTGTAATGACGGTGACGCGGGAGAGCGCTGTAATGATGGTGACACGGGGGAGCGCTGTAATGACGGTGACGTGGGGGAGCGCTGTAATGACGGTGATGCGGGGGAGCGCTGTAATGACGGTGACGCGGGGGAGCACTGTAATGACGGTGACGCGGGGGAGCGCTGTAATGACGGTGACGTGAGGGAGCGCTGTAATGACGGTGCCGTGAGGGAGTGCTGTAATGATGGTGACGCGGGGGAGCACTGTAATGTAATGGAGTCTGGATAGTAAGGAAATGGCTGAGAACCTAAACAGTTACATTCAACTTACCTTCATGGGTGAAGATATAAAGTATCTGTTGGAAATAATAGGCACCCAATGAAGTTGCAAAATGGAGGAAATTTAATTAATTGGTGTTAGTAAAGAGCTTGAACTCAAAGTTCTCTGATTGAAAATTTCCTGGACCTGATCAGCTTCATCTTAGGTTGTTGAAAGAGGTGAATATAGACATTTGGATACATTAGTGGTTATCTGTCAAAATTTCTAACTTCAGGAGAGAATGTTGTGGATTGGAATGGAGTAATGTATGCTTCCAGGTTTTCAAGGAGGAAGAGGGAGCATGATGAACTGCAGACCTGTTGGTTTAATCTCAGTGATTGGGCAAATGTTATAATCCATTATAAAGGGTGTTATCACCGGAACATTTAATAAAAAATGGTTAAATCAGTCAGAATCAAAGTGGATTTATCAAAGGGAAATCATGTTTGATGAAAGTGTCTGGGTTTTTTGAGGACCTTAGCATTGATAAAGGAAAACCATTGTATGTGATATATTTAGATTTTCAAAAGGTTTTAGATAAGGTCCCGAACAAGAGATTAGGAAATAATGTTGGAGTGCATAAGACTGGGGGGAATACAGTTGTATGGATGGAGAATGGTTGACAGACAGAAAGCAGAGTGTAGGAACGAATAGATAACTCTCAGCGTGACAGGCTATTACTACTAAGATACTGCAGCGATTAGTACAGGGTTTATACCTGTTCACAATCCAGATCATCAATTTGGTTGTAAGGATCAATTGGGAACTTATTGAAATGTATCATATTATGATATAATAATAATACTATAATAGATAAGATAGAAGCAAGAAAGTTGTTTCCATTGGCAGGTGAAGCTAGAGCTGTTAGACAGACATAGCCTCAAAATAAGAGTGAGCAGGTTAATGTCTGAGTTGGAGAGGAATTCCCTGCCCAGTGAAGCAGTTGAGGCGACCTCGTCGAATGTTATTAACGCAAAGATAGATTTTTGAACAGTAAAAAATGAGGGGTTATGGTCTGCAGGCGGGTAAGTAGGGCTGAGTCCACAGAAGCATCAGCCATGGCGGAGCACGTTCGACGAGCCAGATGGCCTACCCCTGCTCCTAGTGCTTACGTTCTTCTGTCTCGCCAAACTTTCTGAAAAGACCAGGCTGGTGGGAGCTACATTGTGAGGAAGGTACAAGGAGGCTCCAAGAGGACTTATAAGCTGAGTGAATGGGTTAGAAAATAGCAAAAGTATGAAGTGAATTAAGTGTGCTTTTTTTAATATCGGTGGTGTCAAGAGAATGTGGTAATGACAGCAGGAATGTGGTAATGACAGTGGCGCTGCGAGAGTGCGGTAATAATAGTAATGTGTAGGAATTTATTTTGGATGTCTCACCACTCACCCAGATCGAAGTTCTTTCCCTATTACAGCAGCTATGGATCTTGGAGTGGGCTTGTCTAATGTCAATTGTCAGAAACTGTGGGATGAATTTAATAATGTTCTCACTCTAAAAGTAAACCTGAAGTGACACGCCACGTGTCACCATATTCTTTGTTTCTTTTGCATTGCATCTTTTCCTACCCCATTAACCCATGGGGTGCTGGATCCACTGTCATGGACCTAAAGCCAAAATGGAGACGTGGTGTGTTAATATCGTATGAACAGCGCCGTTGGGAGCAAGTTGACCGAAAATAAAACTCGAGTGGAACTCATGGTTTTTCTAAGAGCCGTGACCACACACATTTACTTGTTCCTCCTGCAGCTGACTCTGAAGATTACAGGTGTTGGAATCTGTGCATGTCAGTAGGATTGGTTTCTGATGACAACATGCGTTTTATTAATAATTCTGTTAAGCAGTATGTGTTCAATACACTGAAGTCAGTGAAGAAAAGGCCATGCTGGGTCTGAAGGATGCAAACAAAAAATAAATGAATGAAAATAGGACTTGGCAAGTTGCCAGGGTAGCATGGCCTATTTCTGTAAAAGTGAAAATTGCTTGGAGTAGGAGCTGGCTGGAGACTGTCGTCAGCAGCACCTTGTAATTTTGCTCAAAGTGCCCTTAATTCCCTTTTGAATTGTGTTAAGCTGTTTGCCAGATGAACCACTATATTGGGTTTGAATCCGGAGAAAGGATAAATGACAAAGGAAGCCAGAGGAGAACAGACATCTCCTTCCCTTTGCAAAGAGGTGAAAGATGTCAGTGTGTTTGGAAAAGAGTGGGACAAGAGGAAGAGTGTGTTTGTAGATAGAAGAGGGCAAGAGTGTCAATGAAATGTTAGCCATAGAAATGCAGATCTCTTTAAATATAAAACAGAGCAGCTTGAGTGTTGGTTGAGAACAGTGATGCTCTTTGGACTTTGTATGTGAGTGAGATCCAACCCCAGAAGGGAGTAGGCCTCTGAGTGGGGAAAGGTGGAAACTAATGTATGCGCTAAACTATAAGTTTACAACAAAACCCCTGCAAATCTCTGAAATTCTTTTCCTGCCTAATTCAACATGTGGATCTCGGTCTATTAAACATCAAGTACTTTTGAGTTGGTAAGTGTGCACCTGAGAAAGGAAGGGCTGAGAGAAACTGTGGAAAGGGGGCAAATTAGAAGTGATAAATGGTTGTGTCAGGAAAAAGGTGATTTGTAGTTATAGATGTCTAATCCTCTCAAGAGAGAAGGGCACCCTGTGTATGGGAAAAGGAGGACTATGAATGAGAAAAGGAGCAAATGAGATCATTTCAGTGGATTGAGGTTGATCAGGTAATGATATGAGGGAAAGAGCTTATATCAAGTATTAATGACTTTTGCAAATGCAACATCTCATGGGCACAGTGTGACCTCACCAGAACCTTGGACTGAATAGCAGTCCCAATGGTTGAGGATTAAAATGTCATTTGTAAGGATCTCTAAGTGGGGATGTGGAAGGACTGGAAGGGAGTTTCAATGTAGAAGATCCTTCCTCAGATGCAAACCCCAGAGAAGATATTCTACAGAGGTAAGGTTGAGGCAAGTCCACATTGGCTCCATACCCAAGAGAGCAGATTGTGGAGACAGCCTAAATTTCCCTTGCAGACTCCATTTCTGTTGTGTGTGTCTGAAGCTGACACACTCTCTGGGGTGAGGACAGTGTGTGGAATCCAGCTGATGCTTGGTGAGAGCTCACAAAAAAGGGAGATATATGAAGAGCTGTGACAGATTGTTGGGTAAAGAGAGCCAGGCACGGCTAATTTCATGATTTGGTGGATGACCTGCCTTACCAGGTAAGGAATGTGCCAGCCAACTATTTACATAACATCCCATTCACACACTGTGTGAACATGCTCGCCATCAATGTCCAGGACACTCTGCAGCACCTCCCACAAGCCTAGTCCTTCTGTGAGCTGTCATTCCATTTCCTGGAGGACGACCTTACATCAGTGGATATCAAATTTGAGTTTGTCACGTTTGTGGAACCCAGAGGTTAAATGCCGGTCAAATAGAGTCCAGGTGTGTACTTTTCAAGTCAGAGTTTTAATCTACTCAGATTTTGCAAACTCCAATAACGCCGATAGGTTGCTTTTCAGATATTTTCCAAATCACCCTGTCCAGGTATGTTATCATAGATCTCTGGAGTAGAACCTTAAGCCAAGGTCTGCTGGCTCAGAGGAACGGACAGTATCACTGCACTACAAGATGCACCAATCTTCTCACATCTCCTCCCCCACCCCCATTATGTATTCCCAATCAAGTGCTCACCCAACTATTCTTCAATTAAGAAATAATCCTCCCCCTAGCTCCATTTGGTTTCCAGTATCCCTGTCAGACCTGCGTGGATTGTAACAAGTGTACAGTGACATTGCTTCGTGCTTTGGTCAGACCATGTCTTGAAAGTTGAGCTTAGTTCTGATGATCAAAACAGAAGCAAGAACCCAGATCTTGACAATGTCGTGAAGAAGGACAGAGAAAGTCTTATTTCTCATGGCAAAGGGTGGAATAATGAGGAAATATTTCAAAAAAATCCAACTTTTCAGTTTTGAAGATGTCAGAGGAGTCCTTTTGGAAATATCAGGTATTCAGGAGATTGGAAATACGTAACTGGAAGGACTGATTCAAGTTAAACAACAAGTACAGAACAAGGAAAGGTAAAGGACGTATTAGAATGGGTGTCCCAAAGCATTTCTACATACAGAGTGATTAATAATTAAATGGTCTCAGATTGACTGGTTACGGTTAATATTAATGCAGAAAGCAGTGGGGTGTGGGACTGTAGGTTTCCATATGTTCGTAGATGAGAGTTAATTGGTTCCCTGATTGTGTCGTCATTCGGTTTCAAGAAACACCCATATGACCTGGAAGTCACCGTGTGGTAGAATAGTAAAACAGCAAAGGGTAAATAGAAGGCTAATTGTATTGTTGTCTGTGTTTTCTATTTGGCAGTTTAAAAGTTTAGAGCATCCTGAGAATTCGGACAAAAGGGAAAAAACAAGATAATCTCTGAATGGAATGGTTTATTTGCTTGGCAGTTTTAGATCGAAGCTTGATGCTGACAGATGACCAGAAGAATAGAGCAGAGACTGTATGTGATGTAGCTGGAAAGAACAAATGGTGGAAAAAAGGAAAGATGAGGAAATGTGAATTGGACATTGTGGTAGCCCCAATGCTACTAGAGCTCACCAGTTTAAAGGTTTCAAGAAGGGAGTCTTTAAAGGTTTTGTAACACCAGACTGTCATGCTTTGAGAGAGACAGGGTTTTCAGATGTGTGCTGTGTTGTTAGTAACTGACTTCTTGTGGAATAAAGATGCAGTCAAATGCATCTTGAGAGCTGAGGTTTTGGATGATAAATGAGAGATCCTATGAAATGAAGAATGAGTTAGAAAGACTGTGAATTGCATGTGGTGCCACATTTGTGTGAGACGTAATGCAGTTCTTTTAACGATACGAGGAGAATCTTTCTATAAATGTATTATTGAAAGTGAACTTTCAATTTGAATTATAAGAAATTCACCCACAATCTTTTGACAGTATCTTCCAAACCGACAACCACTTCCAGCTAGATCGACAAGGGCAGCAGGTACATGGGAACACCGCCAACTGCAAGTGCCCCTCCAAGCCATTCGTCGCCCTGATTCGGAACTATATCACTGTTTCTTCACTTGCTGGTTCAAAATCCTGGAATTCCCTCTCTAAGGGCATTGTGGGTGATCCCACAGCAGGTGGACTGCATCTGTTCAAGAAGGCAGCTCACCACCGCCTTCTCAAGGACAATTAGGGACGGGCAATAAATGCTAACCAGCCAGTGACACTCTCATGAATAGAAAAAAATATTCTGCACCTAATTAATGTGCAAATAATGCTCAGTTTAATTGGTTTGTTATAGTAACAGTTTTCAAAAGTAGTATCGTGATATATCAGTTTTCTTTCTAATAGTTCAGTAGGGAGTGCTTTGTTTTAAAAGCTGTCAGTCTCCTCAGGAGTTATAAGCGCACTCAGAAAATACCCTTCCAAACCTTCCTTTTGTTCTATTTGACGGGTCAAGGAATGACAAGTATGAACATAACTGGAGGAGGAAAGTAGATTTTCTCAGTACATGGTGGAAAATGAGAAGAATGGTGAGAATTAAGTCTGGGTGGCAACACTAATGTTCTTAATTTACACAGTGCCACTGAGCTCCCATTACCAGATGCTGCAGTAACAACTTGCTTTTATGTAATGTCTATGACAAAGTGAACAGTCCTAATGCATTCCGCAGAACATAATCAGACCAGAAGTAACACTGGGCCAAAGAAGGAGTTGTTAGGACAGATAGATTAAAAAATCGGCCAAAGAGTTAGGTCTTTTAAAGGTGGAAAGAGGAGTACAGAATGGAGAGGTTGGGTAGGGAATTCTGCAGCTTTAATGCCTAGATGGTTGAAAGGAAGGCCATGATTGGTGGGGTAAAGGATGTAGAGGCTTCAGAATTGGGAAAGCTCTTGGGTTCTCACTGGATTGTAGGGAACGGAGGAGGTGACAGAGACAGGAGAGGTGAGACCATGGAAGGATTTCCATCCAAGCTAGGAAACAATGCAGGTCAGTGAGCACAGGAACAATAGATTTGTGAGTCATGGTGCAATGTAGAATATGGTCTTCAGGCTATTGGAATAGATCTTGGAGAGGTGGGAGATCATGGGAACATCTGAAGGTAGCATGAATGTGGATGAGGATTTCAGCAGCAGTTGAGCCGAGACATTAGTGGAGCTGAACAATATTTGTGCAAACTGTATGTTTTGCGATGTTTTACCTGTTGATCTAGTAAGCTGAGATACCTCTTCCTGTTTTGTATTCCAGCACCTGCAGAGTTTGTACAGTACCCACAGTCCATATCCAGGCCAGTTGGAACCACAGCCATTTTCAACTGCCTGGCTCAGGGAGAGCCAATCCCACAACTTACTTGGCTGAAAAACGGGGAAATCCTCGCCCCTAGCGGACACATCAAACTGAAAAACAACAACAAGTGAGTGCCAGCCAAACGCAGTATGCCATCCACAACCTGTTACTTAAAGATTAATTTCAGGAATGCCCCTTATTCTGTAGCTATGCCCCCTTGTTTGTGATTTGCCCACTATTAGAAACATCTCCTCAATATCTACCCTGTAAAGCTCCTTCAGAATCTGGCGTGTTTTAATAAAATCATTCTTCTCAACTCTAATGAATGAAGGTCAAACCTGTTCTAACATTCTTGATAAATCAACCCCTCCATCCCAGGAATATGTCCAGTGAATCTCTTTTGAGCGATCTCCAATGTCACATATCCTTTTAAATACAGGGACCAACACTGCATGGAGTACTCCAGGTGCAGCCTGACCAACACACTGTAAAATTCTAACAAAACTTACCTGTCTTCAAACTTCAATCCCCCAGCAATAAAGATGAAAATTCCATTTGCCTTTTTTAGTTACTTGCTGCACTTCTGCAACTTAACATTTTGTGTTCATGCAAAAGAACATTCCAATTCCTCTGTGTTGCACTAGATACTTGATCCTCAAAAGCTATTTTTTCCGTCTATTATTTTTACACCCTGACTATATGTCTTAAACCATTTATTATTCTTAATCACCAAAATATTTAATTGGCTTGATGTAATTTTAAATGTATATATTCCTATTGTTATTCTTCAAAACAAGTATGTTTTCTCAGTTACAATTCAATCCACAAGGGACTGATTTTAGCATTCAGGGTAAAAGCATTGTTGGTGCTGATTGTGTTTCCACACCCACTGTCTGTAAATTAAGACGATTAAAGCACCTAATCAGAAGAGCAGGCTAAACAAGATAGCAGCTGAATGAATGGGTCACAGGGACATTGCAGCTAATTGTTGGACTACTTTGATTAGTTCTGTCATCGGGACCTCCTGTGCTCTGGTAAATCAGGGTGATTCCAGGTCAAGATGGAGTTGGCAGTTTTGTTGGTTTTTAATTTGTGTAGTTTTACCCACAATCCCTTCTCCTAAAGGCTAGGGGAGGCCAAGAGGTCCAGTACTCCCCAGGGTTAAGAGATATTTCACTAATCTGAAAGGTTCACAGTCCCTTCGATCTCTGTCACATGTGCGTGCATTTTGTAAGTCATGCAACAAACACTATTTAATTCTGGAAAGATATCCTTCTACCAATCCTGCTATTCGAAGCAGGATTCTCTGGATTTTCTTCCGACTAATATTGGAAGGTGGGATGGAGAGGGTAAAGTATGGGAAGTCATTCCCGAATCAACTGCAAGGTAAACGCCAACTCTTGACTGTTTCTCTGAATCTGTTGCAATCAATCAATTGATTGATTTATTTTCTGTTCCAATGATGTGTACTTTGACAGTGCCTGATGGGGAAACTCTCCTGTGGGATTCGAGGCCAGTCTTCCCAACTCAAGCTAAAGCCCCGTCATTTAAAGTCCCCAATTTTATTTTGTTTTCCAGTCCCAGAGCAATGTCTTTTGTGTTTGAATCCCTATTGCTTCTAGTGTCTCAGCCCTCCGTGTTGTGGTTCTTTTGTCTGGGGAAAGACACATCACTGGCCTGGCCCTATGACCTTCTGATAATCAGTCATGCTGATTGTCTTGTGTGCAAGCTAAGAGCCTTTGAATGTTTTTCTTTCAATAGATTGGAACCTCTTGTATATGAATATATATGTATCTCTCACTTTGGTGTGAATGTGTGCTGGCACTAGCCCTGCATTGACTTTCCCTCGGCAGCTGTCGGTCCATTTTATTGGACACAAACCCTTCACAGGCATTTGATGTAAATTACAGGAAACAGTCAGACACTCTCTATCCTTGCTACATTTCCCAGTGAGGTGCAAATGGCACTGAGCCTTAATGAGAATTTAAAAGGAAGCAATTCTAAATGTAGTGGCTATTTCAGCTCGGCGTTCTTATTCCAAAGGATGATAAATGCTACAGCTGTCAAGAGTTTGCTCTCAATATCTAGCGTTGAATCGATTAAACCAACACTGAGTACAATGTCCTAGAAATGTGATGGGTTTAGGTACAGCGTGTGCAGCTGCATGTTTAGTTTGATGGCAGGTCCTGCAGGCACTTACTAATTCTGGAAGTTCACCAGCTGCCATATTGGGCAAGTTAAAAACAAAAGCCCCCCCCCGCCCCCAGGACAGTGGGCCTGAAACATTCAGGAGGCCTAGAGCCTGGTAGGAACATCGGAAACAGAGGCAAGGACAGACTACTCCATGCCTTGAGCCTTCTCTGACATTCAACAGCTGGTCTTCTACCTCAAGGGCATTTTCCAGCCCTATCCCCGTATGATATCTTTCATACCTGGACATCTACCCACCCATCACACCATAAGATATAGGAGCAGAAATTAGGCCATTCAGCCTGTTGAGTCTGCTCTGCCATTCAATCGTGGCTTATCCGTTTCCCAACCCCATTCTCCCACTTTTTCCTCTTAAAACGTGATCCTCTTGACAATCAAGAACCTATCTATCTCAGTCTTAAATCTACTCAATGACCTGGCCTCCACAGCCTTCTGTGGGAATGAATTCCATAGATACACCTCTCTCTGGCTGAAGATGTTCTTCCTTATCTCCATTCTAAAATGTCTTCTCTTTATTCTAAGGCTGTGCACCCGGGTCTCTCCTACCAATGGAAACACCTTCCTAACATCCACTCTGTCCAGGCCATTCCGTATTCTGTATGTTTCAATTAGATCCTCCTCATCCTTCTAAACTCCATTAAGTATAGACCCAGAGTCCTCAAACGTTCCTCATTTGTTAAGCTTTTCATTCCTGGTGACGTTCTTATGAACCTCCTCTGAACACGGTCCAAGGCCGGTGCATCCTTCCTGAGATATGGTGCACAAAATTGTGCACAATACTCCAAACGTGGTCTGACCAGAGCCTTATGGAGCCTCGGAAATACATCCCTGCTTTTATATTCAAGTCCTCTCAAAATAAGTGTCCTCATTGCATTTGTTTCCCTAACTACTGGCTCAACCTACAAATTTACCTTCAGAGAATCCTGGACTAGAACTCCCAAGTCTCTGTGCACTTCAGACTTCTGAATTTTCTGCCCATTTAGAAAATAGTCCATGCCTCTATTCTTTCTACCAAAGTGCATGACCTCACACTTTCTGACATGGTTCTCCATTTGCCATTTCTTTACCCACTCTCCTCACCTGTGCAAATCCTTCAGCAGCCTCCCTGCCTCTTCAATGCTCCCTGTCTCTCTCTACCTATCTTTGTATCATCTGCATACTTAGCCACAATACCCTCAGTTCCTTCATCTAGATTGTTAATGTGTAAAGTGAAAAGTTGTGGTCGCAATACTCAGCCTTGT
Organism: Chiloscyllium punctatum; assembly: GCF_047496795.1. Lineage (NCBI taxonomy): Eukaryota > Metazoa > Chordata > Chondrichthyes > Orectolobiformes > Hemiscylliidae > Chiloscyllium > Chiloscyllium punctatum. The sequence goes on from NC_092786.1 coordinate 46,407,783, forward strand.
GGAACACCACTTGTCACCGGCTGCCATCCTGAGAAGGACCTTTTTATCCCCACTCTCTGCTTTCTGCCAGACAGCCAAGCTTCTATCAATGCTAGCACCTTGCCTCTAACACCATGGACCCTTATACTACTCAGTAACCCCCTTTGTGGCATCTTGTATGATGGATGTACTTGAGGAATAAACCACTGGAGTAGAGAATTCTAAAGATTCACTAGCCATGAAGATTCAGTGAAGAAGTTCTTTCTCTTCTCAATCTTAAATGGCCTCCCTCTTATTCTACAAGCATACAAACAAGGTACAAGTGTAAGCCATTCGGCCCTTGGGCCCATCATTCACAAGGCTCTCTTAAGTCCAACTCTCCAGTTCTGAATCCCTTCAATAACCTTTTATCTCCTTGGTAATGAAGAGTCTATCTGTATCTTACCAGAAACATTGTGAGAGTGTGTTTCTCTTATTTTAGAACCCACTCGACCTCCCAGCAGTGGAAGAATGCTTCCTGCATCAAGATTGTTGAGCCTCTGTAAGGGTTTTGTGTATTTTAAGCTTACAGAAGCTCCCTTGCTGAAATTCAGCTGTGCTGAATGAAGCTGCCCTGAAGAAAAAGCACACAACCCCTCAGCTCAATACCTTGCCACCAGCGTGCTGTGACCCCACGGTAACCACCTCCCCCCCCCCCCCCAAAAATCATGAAGTCTGATAAAAGGAAAGGAATTCTTTTTACGTTTTTACATCACAGGATGGTTCAAGAGCTGTGTCTCACCCATAGATAGGCCTCCCCAGTGAAGAGAGGAAATGGCTGTCTTCAGATGGAAAGTAGTGAGCTTATTCACTGATTCAATATCTAACCCAGGAGCGGGGAGGGAGGACACTGACAATGGATGTTAAAGGAGTCTCTTTGATCTCTTGTCTCACTGGAGTTTATTAATCCCATCAGGATGAAGCTTTCAATGGGAAACTCCCGGAGCTCCAGGAAGCCTCTGCATACAGGCAGACCTTTCTATTTCAAAGTAAAATGCCTTTCATTTGAATGTGGATGCCCTGATTGAAGTGTGCAGTGATGAACACGTGTCCACTCCACACAATGAAATGTTCACATCTATTAAGTTTGTTGGGAGAGGGGCCTACACATACCTTTCATATTATAGGCTAGCACGGAAGCTTCTCAATTGTAAACTGAAGTGATCTGACAAGAGCTTTCATTAATATTCTTAGAGTTGTTTTACAATCAATGTCTGGTGTGTGTTATTTGGATTTAAGATTAATTTTACAAGTGACACAATTGAGTTTGGATTTTCGTTTATAAAGTAATGCAGATTTCTGTTGAATTCAGGATCCAGTTCTGTCAGCGATTGTTAAGTATTTGGGGAGGGATTTTCTTTTCGGTAGCTGTTTGCCTTCGATGTGGTACTTTTCTTTTCTGTTCTCTTAATGTAAAACAAAATCACCATTGATGTCAGATAAAAGAATTTTGGATGTTTCTGAGACACTGACCCCCCTCCCCTTGGATTACCACAGCTGGGTCTCCCATTCTACTGATGGTACTTTAGTGGAAGATTCGCATGTGAACAGGAATTGGTGGCATTATAGTGTTCCAGAATGATAATCTTCCCACTTTCACAGAGGCTGGCAGTGGCATTTACTGTTCCGAGATCCTCCTTTTACCGAGGCTGACAATATCAAATAGACCTCACATATTGTCTCTTACTCAGCTGTAGTTGTCATTGGTGCAGTGCAGGCCAGCTCGTATGACTCCTGTTCACCATATTGTGTTTTCGGTGGGAAGTTGGAAGAAGAAAATCCAACGGGTAGCAGTTACAGCGGTACACTTGGCTTCAGGATGTCAGAGAGAGACATTAGCCATAGTTCCACCTCCCAGGCATTAGCTAGTATTCCCTATTAGGAAGTGTGCTTTTGTTGGCATCAGAGAAGGAAGAACCGTGCTTGAGTTTTGTACTCTCTGGAGTCTGCCATTACGTTGTCACCTCAAAGGATGTGAGTGAAGTATCTGTTAGTTGCCCACACCCATGGAACAATACTCTAGTCTGTGCCAGTGCTTCCACTTCAGTGATAAATACTGGCAAAGAGGATATTGAACAGTGAGACACCATTTTAATAATCCTGATTAAAAGTCGCAGTCAAAACTGTGGGCTCAATCAGTTAGATCTGTCTCCTGACAGTTCAGCTGCACACTCATAGTCTTCTCCAAAAGTAAGTTCTGCAAAGCACTTTAACTTTTCAGATAACACCCATTTGCAGAGTTTGGCCTCAGCATAAACACCTGGAGTGCACCTTATTTATTTACCAAGGTGAGGGTCTGTGTCAGAGTCAGAATACTCTGCTAAAGACTGCTTTAAATAAAGCTGCACTTATTGTCTGTTATAAATCACAGATTAACCTATCCCATCAGCTTCCAGAAGTAAACCAGTCTGTAAATGAGGTAAAGGGCTCTCACTATTCCATCAGTTCTTGCAGTGTTGTGTGGTGGAGTTCTTCCTGGACAACGGAAATGGCACTCACAATTTACTGAGCATTGTGGAATCTCACAGGCTCCTGAATCGGACAGGCTCTGACTCGCAACACATACTGAAGTATATTAAGAATATTCTCACATGCTTGCTGCTTGTGAAATATCTCAGTTTGGCTGTCAAAGCCCTCAGCCAGTCTCTCAAACTGTCCCCTTCCGGCCAGTGAAAAATGATTCATGATGTTTGACCTCGATTGGTATCTGAAGAGATCTTGATGAGGAATGTAGGTATTCAGTTGCTGGCTACTTCAAGTTTGAATCTCTCCAGTTTATTGCCTCACCCATAGCCCAAACCAAAAGATATTTGATAAGATAAAGTCAGTTCTGCGAGAATGCATGTTTCTTAAGTGCGAATTGGCTTTAATGCGATTGAAGAATTTAGCCCGTTATTTGTAGAATACGAACTTTTCTTGCCTGTGTTGGCTATAATACGATTCCGGCTCCAGTAGTTTAAATGCAGTGGCTAATGTGCGCTTTTCTTATCATGCGAGATCGCATGAGAACGGAGCTTTCGCGTTATATTAGAACAGACTGCGCTGCACATGTTGCTAGTTAATCAGGTACGAGTAAATGGTGTTGGAGATAGTCTGTTAGCATGGATAGAGGATTGTGGTATACTGGTCGTGTCCCTACCTCTAGCATCCAGAGTTCAGTGGGTAAGTCAAATGGAATGTTGGTCTTTATTTCAAAGGGATTGGAGTATTAAAAATAGGGAAGTATGGCTAAAACCTGGCATTACCTCGATGATTATGAACAGTTTAGGTCCCCTTATTTAAGGAAAGGTGTGCTGACATGGAGGCAGTCCAGAGAATGTTCACTCAGTTGATCCTGGTTATAGAGGAATTGCTTTATGAGGTTGTGTAAGATGGACTTGCACTTGTTGAAGTTGAGAAGAATGAGAGGTGACCTTATTGAAGCATTAAGAAAGATTCTTAGAGAGCTTCACTGGGTAGATGTTCAGAGGCTGTACCCCCTTTTGGAAGAGCCAGACCCCAAAGAGGACATAATCTCAGAGTAAGGGGTCACCAAGTTAAGATTTCCTTGAGTTAAGATGAGGAATTAGAAGAAATTCCTCAGTGGGTGATAAATCTGTGGAATTCTTTACTGCAGGGGCATGCCAACCACTGAGTCATGAAGAATATTCAAGGCTGAGATAGATTTGTAATCAGTAAGGGAATCTGGGAGCATGGGAAAAAGGCAGGAAAATGGAGTTGAGGGTTGTCACTGGAGCACACAAAATGGACTGATTTGCCTACCTCCGCACCTACATCTTAACTATTTAACCAGTTCTATTGCCTCTCCACCACTATCCATCTCTGGGATTCTCTTTATGTGATTCCACTTCCAGTGTGGGTTTCTCTCCCAGTAATCATCCAATCCTTTGGTCCCTAATCTGGAAACATGGCCTCAATGTTTAAGATGTATTCCAATGAAACTCTCGATATCTCTCCCTGCTCTGTGTTGTATTAGCTGACTGCACTGATAGTAGGGCCTTCACAGTTGCCTTTAGCAGCCCTACTATAAATTGGCCAGGATTTCCTCAACGGCAATTTGCTTTTCAACGGGGCTGCTAATAAAGATTCCCCTAGCATTGAACGAATAGACTGCAGCATTCAGTCTGAAGGCTCACACACAATAAATAATTGCACAAGGTTGATTGGTGCCAATGGAACTGTACATAAAGAATAAACATCTTCAAGAGCAGCAGGGAAAGAATTAAAAGACAAAAGAGGGAAATTGATCAAGGCTCTGTTTTGGTTTGCAGGTTGTATGATGCACTTTGATGTGATTTTCTTTCTTTTCCTAGTACGCTTACAATAAATGGAATTTCTCCGGAAGATGAAGCAATCTATCAATGTATTGCTGAGAATGATGCAGGATCGACCCAGGCCAGTGCACGGTTAACTGTGCTGTGGGCAGAGGGGCTTCCAGGACCCCCCCAGGAAGTGAAAGCCACAGCTCTGTCTGCGACAGCCATTCAGGTGTCCTGGACTGAACCATCTGAGAATACGCGGGACATTATTGGCTACGTGTTGCACATCAGAAAGACTGCAGGTAGGCGACTGAGTCCCTGCTTTTACATTACCCATTTGATTCAGTTACTCAGTTTATGTAGCAGTGCCATGGGGAGGCATAACCAATGCAAAATGTATCGGTATATCCAGCAAATCTTCTGTGCACGATCATTGCAAGATAGTTTGTTAATCATGTGTGAATAGTTTCAAAATAAACTTATCACACGCTTTTCCAATTTTCCCAAACGTTGTTTATTTTTCTTGGATGTGGGCATCCCTGGCTAGGCCAGAATTTGTTATTCATCCCAGTTTGTCCTTGGGAAGGTAGTGGTGAGCAGTGTTCCTCTAATTTTCATAGAATCCCTACAGTGTGGAAACAGGTCATTTGGCCCAACAAATCCACTCCAACTCTCCGAAGGGTATCCTACCCAGACCCATTCCCCTACCCTGTTACTCTAGCTTTCCCCTGATTAATACACCGAGCCTACACATCCCTGAACAACCCCAATTCACCTGACCTGCATATCTTTGGACTGGGGGACGAAGCAGGAGCGCCTAGAGTCAACCCACACAGACACAGGGAGAATGTGCAAACTCCACACAGACAGTCACCCAAGGCTGAAATCGAACCAGGTCCCTAGAGCTGTGAGGCTGCAGTGCTAACCACTGGACCACCCCACTTTTCTTACTGGCTGAGGCCCATGCATGGCAGCCGCATCCGGAACCTGAAGTCAGTGCCCCGGCAGGTGTGCCAACACCAATGGCCGTGCGTGGAACTTCAGTGTGGCATGCACACAGCTGCTCAGCTTAAAGACAATGTTGGTGATGATTTTTCTTCTTGAACCACTACAGTCCACATTGATTTTTATTCATTCCTGGGGCAAGGATATTGTTAGCTCGGCCAGCATTTATTCTGGAGACCTGGGTTTGAACCCAGGTCCCCAGAACACTACCTGGGATCTGGATTAATGTCAGCTAAATACCACTAGGCCTTCACCAATCAGAATATCTCAACCATCTGTGATTTCTCTAAAATGTCGGGTATCTTAAAAACTTCCACAGTACTGTTAGAGTTTCAAGGTTTTAACCAGTGACAGTAAAGGGTTGGTGATAAATTTCCAAATCAGCACGGTTTTTGGCTTAAAGGGGGATCAGGCGGTTGTGGTGTCCCTGTGCAACATCTGTATATTCTATCCACAGGGAAGGACTCATCCAACTCCTCACTATCAAATACTTCTGCATGAAAGTCCTGTCCATTGATATTTTTGAAATCAGTGTCTCTAGGTCCCAATTTATTTGTTTTTGTAACTGACCAAACCTCTGCCTTCAGGTTAAGGTATATTCTGCATTAAGCTGTCTGTGGAATGCGTAATATAACTAGTAAAATCCTTTGCAACCCTTATTCTTCAGGGTGAGCTATACAAACCAAAAGAGTTGTTCTGTTCTGAAATTAGAAACTGCAAAATATTTACAAGTGAGCAAAAGACATTCATGTCTTTGTTTGACCAGACGGGTTAAAGTTTCCATATCACCAGGCTAGTTCTGGTTTCTCTTCAATATTTAAATCATTTTTAGAATATGTAGCTTGCTTAATTTTTTTCCTTCCGTTGTGCATCTACTGCCCACATTAAATTTGCTGTGTTGGTGCATTGCATACGTGTGTTTGACACATACATTCTGTAGTTTCTAGCACTGCCTCTTGTCATTTCACTTTCCCTTAACAGCATCCCCCACCAAAACAAAAGTTCTGGTATCATCAGCAGATTTCCCCATTTGATTGAATTTCTGAACCTGGGTCACTGTGTCAATAAGGAACAGTGGTGAAGTCAATACTGGGTTACCTCTCTCAGTATTTACTCCCTTTTAGATGAAAGCAGTTTGGTTTCCAACGCTTCGTGTCATATCTTAATGAGTCCTAAGGTTTACTGCTAGTATTTTTTTTGTAGGATCTTTGCTAACTGTCTGTTTGAAGTCCAGTTATATCATGTCCTAAGGCATTCTGTAGTTCCTGTTTCCTAGAACAGGTTGAGAAAGTTGTTAGACTGGATGCTTGCTTGTAAATTTCTTGGATAATTGCTGTCTTTCTACATTATTGTAGTGCATCTTGATTTGGTGCTATGAGACGTGCCAGACCCTGCTTACCAATAGACTGCGGGTTTTCTGATTATGACATTAAGTTCCAGTCTTATTTCAGAGGCTTTAATTTGTGGAAAGTGGCCCTTTCTCCCCAAATGTTTCAGACCCAACTTGGGCATGACCAACTAACTTGTTGAAGTTGATTGTCTCTTGACTGATTACTGATGTAGAGTAAGGCGCAGAGTTTGCCAGGCCATGCTTCCTGATCATCTTTGTTGGTTTCGTAGACCCAGTTGAGATGGAGTACCAGGAGGCTGTGAGCAAAACCACCTTACAGCAAGTGGTAACTGATCTGCAGCCATCGACTGGCTACACTTTCTACATAAAGGCTTACACATCACGCGGTGCCAGCAAGCCATCTGAGCCAGCTACCTGCAGCACACGGGGCGAAGGCAAGTAGCACCGAGCGAGAGTATGTGATCACCTCTGAGACACGCATTGTAGAACTCGGAATGTTTCACTAACCTTTTGACACAGAAATATTTTATTTTGCATTACTGAGGCACGTCGGAATTGCAGCTATTCAAAGCTGAGGTTAAATCCACAGTAGTTAAATTCAATTTAGGATTGTTCACAAGGAGACCTGAGTGAGCTTATTTTCACTTGCTTCATTAATGTAGCTGCTGATTGAAGTGATGAGGTGTTAAATGTTTCCCATTTTCAGGCCAGGCCCTGGAAAACCTGAGCAGTTTTTTAAACTAAGGACAGGCTTGGAACTTGTGGAAAATTGTTGAACTGGAAGCAAAGCTTTGGTGTGGAAGAGAAATGTGATGAAGTATCAAACCTACATTAGAAAATTCCTCAGAGCAGGTTCAAAAACAAACCATGCAATGCAGACCGACTGCCTTATCAATATTATGTAAAAATGCTGCTTCCTTCCAACACTGGGGTCTTTCTCTTGAACCAAAGGGAAAAGATGACCAAGCACTTGGGAATTTGAACATCATCTTAACAATAATTATCATTGTCCAGGATTGAGACACTGGCCTGCTTGTGATTATCTCTGTGATATCTTCCTGATTGCTGTACAGTGACATACAGACTTGGAGATGCATGAGCTGTTTGGTAGCGGGCAGGGGGTTGGTACCTATTTTTTTGCAATACCCACACCACCAAATGCCGCCATGTTTGACAATACCCTGTCTTTTTGATGTTCCAGTTCCAGCAGTACCAGCTCTTTTCATTAAAGTTTTGAACAGTACAGCGATTCAGGCAGCATGGGAATCCAGCGTTAAGCTCGGGCAGCTCGAAGGGTTCAAGTTGTATTATCGCAGGATTCATGGAGCACACTTCATCGGGCCTGTACTCCTTCCGAGCAACGTGACATCATACAACATAACTCAGTTGGGTAAGAGGACTGTTTTGATCATCACCTGTAAAGGGCTAGGCAGGGGTTAATATCAGTAGAATAAAAACCGCCCCTGCGGCTTTGTTGAATCTGTACTTGAATTTAAATTGATTCTGGAGACCTCGGGCAACTGTCTGTGTGAAGTTTGAACATTCTCCCTGTCTGTGTGTCTGTGTGGAGTTTGCACGTTCTCCTCGTGGGTTTCCTCCGGGTGCTCCAGTTTCCTCTTCAGTTCAGGTGGGAATGGCTCCAGTTCAAAGATGTGCAGGTCATAGTGTTAGGTGGATTAGCCAGGGGTAAATGTAAGGGAATGGGTCTGGGTGGGTTGCTCTTCGGAGGGTCGGTGTGGACTTGTTGGGCCGAAGGGCCTGTTTCCAAACTGTAGGTAATCTAATCTAATCTTCCCAACTGAAGACATCCACTTAATTTGAGTCACGCTGGGCTCCAGACAAGCCAGAATGGAGCACAGATTGGCGAAGTGATGTTAGCGTTGTCAGTGTGCCCTCAAGCCCACAGTGTCCTCTGAATTTATCTTTGAATTTGGCTTTCCATCTTGGAGTGTGGGTTTAATAAATGTATTCAACAGATAACATCAGGAGTGGTTCTAGAGTGACCTTCCAAAAATAATAACTTGATGGGATGACCTCTATCTATCTCTCTCTTTCCTACATTGTAGCCGTCTTTTTTTTTGAAAGTGCATTTGTAAAACCAATTTTTCTTTTGTACAAGATCCAATGATTGCCTATGAAGTGAAGCTTCTCGCATTTAATCGTCATGGAGATGGGAATTCCACAGTCCGCTTTGTGGCTCTGCAAGGTGCTGCTGAAAGATCTGGGGGTGAGTACACCAGGCCCTGAATAAATCGGACAGGAACTTGAAAGCACTGCATTTGGAAAGGATCTGCTGAGGCTATAGCCTGGGCAAGTCAGCAACCAAATGTTTCTCAAGGAGTAAAATTTACTGAAACATCAGATTGGTCAGCACTGGCTGTGTGGACTTTGTTCCAGCTGATGTAATCACATTAGTAGCACCGATGAATGTTTAGGAGTCTATGGCACTATTTGTGTAAGGTCAGAACCTATATCCTGGCTGGCACCTCTTTCTGTATCATCTAATGAACCTTGACCTTATTTCTGTTTATGGCTTACGTGATTGACAGCATACAAAAAAAAGTGACACAATTTCATGTCATTCATTGAGTTAAAGCAGTGAATCTAAACGTGTTGCCTGTCCAACGCTATGGCTAAGCCAAACATAAGAACAGGCCAAGCCCCTATCCTGACTAATCATGTGGGATCGTGCAAACAGACTGGCTTCCACTTGTGCAGCACAAGTCTTCAATGACAATGTAGTTTTATAAGCCAGATTCAAAGGGCTAGTGACCATCTGCTGAGTCCAGCGTTCCTATGTTAAAGGTGCTTTGTTTCACTGTTAGACCTGACAACCATCAGATGAAATTTCTAATATTCAGGGACTGAAAACATCAAAGAGGAACCAGCTGAACAGAATGCAACATTGAGACTGAAGCTCTCCAGCTAGGATGCAGACATCATCTCATTGGTGTCTCATTAAAATTAGCAACACACTTCCCATCAGATCTTGTTTCATGGGATATGGGTGACACTGTGCGAAGTTCACCATTGGTTGACCACCTCTAAATACATTTGAAGCAGGCAATTAAGAGTCAGAGATGTTGTTGTGGATCTGGAGTCACATGACAGTTAGACCAGAGAAGGTTGGCAGATTCCATCCCCCCAATTTCAGGGTACAGTGATGCAGAGGGATCTGGGTGTCCTCGTGCATAAATTGCAGAAACCTAATTTGCATGTACAGCACGTAATAAGGAATTTTGGTATTTATTGCAAAAGGAAAACAATATAAAAGTGGGAAAGTGTTGCTGCAGCTGTACAAGGCTTTAGTGAGACCGGACCTGGAGTATTATGTACAATTTTGGTCCCCTTACTGAGGATGGATGTAGTTGCATTGGAGGCAATACAGAGGAGGTTCATGAGAGTGATTTCAGAAAATATGGGTTTAACTAATGAAGAGAGATCGAGCAGTTTTGGTCTGTGCTCTCTGGAGTTTAGAAAAATGAGGAGATGAGGAGAAATTGTTTCTCTTAATGGGTGGTGAATGTGTGGAATTCACTAACTAGGATGTGGTGGATGCTGGGACATTGAGTAAATTTAAAGAGGAGATAGATTTTTAATCATAACGGGTTGAAGGTTTCGGAGAGTAGGTGGGAAAGTAGAGTTGAGGTTAAGATGAGGTCAGTCGTGGTCACATTAAATGGCAGAGCAGGCTCGAGTGGCTTCTCCTGCCCGAGTTCTTATGTTCTAAGAAGGTAATGTAGCCTATCAAAGTAGGGTTGAAGAAAAGTGAAAAGAAGGATTAGAGGGCACATAGCTCAGATTTTGGGCATCTGTAAATTGTTGGAAGAAGGAAAGACCCAGCAAGGTGAAATGTTTCTGAAAATCTTACAAGGCTGAGACTTGATGTTACTGAGCCAAAAGAGCATGTGATATGGCATTTAAGACAGATGACAGAGAAAAGGATGAGAGGGACAATGACCATAACATTATTAACAAAATCGAGATGAAGGCTGCATTATGGAGAAAGGTTGGAAGCCACAGATGAGGAAAGAATTGTCACATCAGGATAATGAGCTGCTTCTTGTGTCTTGTCCAGGAGAGTACAGGAGCTGGGCACTCATGTAAGACAGGAAGGCTCCTCATATCATTAATGAAAGGCCTTTTGTGTTACAGTTCTGAACACTCCTTGTGACTGTCTGAAAGAGGAACACAGCAGCAAAACATCGACAACTGGCATCATCATTGGAACCCACATTGGTGTCACCTGCATTATCTTCTGTGTTCTATTCCTGGTTTTTGGATATCGTGGGAGGTATGTGCTGCAAAGAATGTTCTGAGAGAGTAGCCTCCTGTTGTCCTTGTACCATTGAAGGTGTAAATGTTGAAGCATACTAATGAAACAGAGATTGTGTTGAGCACTGGCAAGCTGATGTGTATGTATGTGTTTGTGGATGAATTTGCAAACGCATGTGCGTTGTGTGCTTGTGTGTATAAACCAGCCATAATTCATGATGCAAATGATCATGCATGGAAGTCTTAACATTAACAGCCAAATGTGCAGCATTCCTTTTTGTTATGTACATACTACAAGACAACTTTGATTATCCGAACGACACGAGCGGGGAGCATTTTGTTTGGACAATTGAATGTTCGGATAACACAGTTTACCCAAGCAGTGGGACCTTGAGATCTTGTTCAGATAATCCGAAATTTGAATAATTGAGGTTATACTGTACACACTTACGGGAGTTTTGATATAAATGATCTGTGGAGTACCAGATATGAGTGAATGGTTTTGCTTTTACCATGAACTCTACTGAATCCATATTTTCATGAATTAAGAGCTAAACCTGTCCTCTGGGACTTGTGTTTTCTAGGTTGCTAATGTGTAAAAATGTTGAGGAGCGTCTGGCCACCCCTCAGGCTCCATCCAGGGCCCAAAGAAATTCACAAGGGCTGGTTCTGAATGGTGGACCGCAGAGAGGTCGGGAGGAGTTCGCTGCCAACAGGAAGATGGCTGACATTAATGAACTGGAGCGACTGTTCCCTGCGCCAGGTCCTAGTGACCACCTCCACAAGGGAAATCAGGTAAGACCTCCTCACAAGGATCAACTCCAAGGCATTCAATGTTACCGAGTAACACTCATGGGGTTTTGATGGATGTATGAGATTAAGACTCTGAATATCCTGATCACCAGGCATGAGAATGTAGGGGAGGAAGTTTGTACAAATCCCAGAAACATTACCTCCTTCCAACTCGTTGCTGCTGTTCTGCTGTGCTGTCCCAGTGATCTAATGGGAGATTGTCATGGGTTCTTCCACCTATTAATAAAAACTGACTCACCACTCATGACATTGGGACTAGTCAGTTTGTGAACATGTGGATGGGGCCTAACATCTACGCAGATGTCCATGAGGTGCCCAGTTGCCACAGATGACTGCTCGCAGTATGTGAATGTCTTGGACCTTCCTGGAGGGTCACTTAGGAGTAGATTTGAGCTGTATCCAGTACCTTTAGCCCTCGCCTTGGCAATGTCTTCAAATTGAGCTGTCTTACTGTGGAAATGGGAAGGCCTGTAATGATCCATGTTTCCATGTTCAGATATGGACTGGCTGTAACTCGATAATGTGCCCCTTTATGTGCATCTGGCCTCAGTAACTCCTCTGACATAACACCAGATGCCACTATGGAACAAAATTAAAGACGTTTACGCTATTTCAACAACTTGGTATGAACTGTCCAGTGGATTTTTATCAACTTCAGTAAATCCTTTCACCACAAGATGAATGACAATCATACCAGAAATGTGCTAACCCCACAACATTTGGAGATAACATAATGGAATATAGGCCACTTGGACAGATGTGCAGTTCCTGAGTTTTAGGCTTGATTTCCTTCAGGTTCATCTGTGTTTATCGGTCTCACTTTGGAGATTAAACATGTGGAGGAGTGTCCATGGTGGTACAGATTCACTGTGTCCCTGACTATACTCTCACTATTTAAAATAAACTTAAGCAATAATCTGCTTGCCGTGGAATTAATTTGGCTCCCTGAAACTTAGACATACTCAAGGTATACAGATTGTGTAATAAATCAAGACAGCAGGAAAGTACACAGTCATGGAAAAAACATAAAATAAACCATGTTCTGAGTTCCTTACTGCACGGTAAAGCTCTGTCTGTAAACATTTTTCCTCTCTGTATTCAAGGCAAAGGTTATTGGTGAATTAGGAGTGGGGCATTAAGCTTTTCAATAATTATGTCACTAAGTAACTTCCAGTTATGTCTTGGCATAATGTTATGTTTTGTTGTTTTTCTCTCTTTGTTCCCAACAGTCTAATAATGTCTCCCCCATTACTGAAGAACAGCCCAGTTTGATCTGCCAGAACTCTGTGTTCCCGCTGGATGAGTTTGTTGTGACTCAAGAACAGCACACTACCTTTGAAACCTCTGTTGTTCAATGTTGCTTAGACCACCCTGAACTAAACGTTAATCAGCTCAGCTTCACAGGAGCAAAAGACAGTAGTTCAGTCACCGCAGAGTGAAACTTTGAGGGAACCCAAGTCTCATTGCCTCCCTGTAGGCTTGTGACTGGAACTCATGTTGATATTCATCGTTTTCCTGTCAACTGGCATCTACACTAGGCCTGTCAGTCTCAGGTCGGCTCATGCATTATGGATTTGGTAAAAATGAAGTCTGTTTGTATCCTCAACAAACTCAGGCATGTTGTAATGAAGGTACTTCAACTGGTGTAGTTTATCTATGAAACTTACCTAACGAGGATGCATTTCAGGCCCTCACACTTCGGATTTTCACCATTTGCAAACACATATCCTCACGTTGTTGGCTGGCTGCATGTTGGTCTTGCCTTCTAACCATTTCTTTGATGTAAACAGCTATCAGCATCAGTTTAGTAAGATCCCAGCGGCTCTCTATGCAGGGATTCGATGAATTTCACAATGTATTCATCTCAGGTCACAAGTTCCATCATTTCAGTTGTGGATCCTCAACAGACAAAGTGACTGCTGAGGCCTACGTGTAGAACGCTAATGAGACTTGGGGAGAAAAAACACAACTCAAAGAAAAGTTTGATGATTGAAAACTACCTCAGCCGCATTGAATGTCTTCGAAGAAAACTGCTCAAATTGGTATCTTCCTTTCTGCAAAGTGAAATCGCATTTGGTCAGTACAGATGCAGTACTACCTCAAGACCTCACTCATCTGCCATTTTCCCTGAAGAAGAGGAAAGAAAGCACTTCCAAATATAAAGAGAAACATTCTACCTCAAATTTTATAGAACTCCATTCTATGTTGTGGGACTGTTTTCCCTCCATTGGTGTACGTGGTGATTTTAACCAAACTCCCTGCCTGCGTAATGCCGAGGCGTGGAATTAATGGTCGTTACTTTTACGTGTGCTACACTGTATATAGCCACGTCTTATGTGTTTGCATTATTTTTTACTTTACAAAGGTGTTTATTCGCGTTGATTGTCTGCAGTGTTTATTAGAGAAATATTTTTTATCATTGTTCCTCACTTGGGAACGTCACCAAAGACCTGCTTTTGAAGAAAATTGAACAAGGCTCTGAATTTCTGATCAGCAGTGACCATATTGCTGTGTAGATCCTGCTGTAACTCTCATACTGTCTCCGTTAGGTCAGAGCACATACAAAACAGAAGGACAACAATGTAACCAGTGTTTTGAGTCAAACATTCCCAGCCTGACTCATGCCAGACCTCCCAGGATTTCAATAACATTCAAAAGAATCCATAGCTTTGGAAAGGAAAGTTTGTGGCTGACATCAGCCCTGGCTGGATTGTTCTTTTGTATTGAAGGAAATGGATGAGAAGCACTCACTTTAAATGTGGTGTGCAAAAAAAAAAGGCAACCTCTCCTCAATCCAGCAGCATCTCACCAAGGACGACCTGGTCAGAGGAACAATATCAAGAACCTTCCTTCGGGAAAGAGAAATGGTATCTGGAACATTCCTCCAAAGCGTGCAGAGAAACAGAGAAGTACAAATCACAGATGTAAAGGCAGGAAGGAATTATGAGAAACCCCTCCCCAAAGCAAATCTTGGTCTAGGCTGTGTTGACTTCAATAATGACAGTCTAAAATGCAGCAGTGCTCTTGTCTGAATCTAAACTTCCTTCTCCTTTGGATATCTTGTAAACTTGCAGTCTTACATTTCCTCATATTTTGTTGCCCTTGTTCTGTACTCTGTCAAGGTAACTGTGATTATTACGGACTGCAGTGTCCGTGTGTCTAGATTTCACCCGGGTTGCTGTGATATCTGTGTCTCTGTACAACTGTTTGCTCGTGAAAATTGTTCGTTTTTGTGAAGCCTTATCGTGCAGTTTAATTAGATGGTGGGCAGTCAGTTATCTACCTCAGTATTAACCGCCTGATCTTTCTCCTGAGCTTATTCTCTGCTTCTTTCTGTTGTCCCAACACAAACCAGTGTCAGGATTTAATTTTCATCCTCATTCTGGCTTCCACTTGCCAACATATTTACTTATTGTAGAAATATATGAAGCCACTTAATGTGAGATTTTGAACAAAACAACAATACCTACCTGACAGTCAAACTAGAATGAGGTTGCTAAGAATGAGGTTGCTAAGCACTGACTTTCACTCAGAGTTTTGCAGCTAGGCCTTTGAGTATTGCATTAAATATTAAAATCTTTTAATCTTGGATGATGGATGTTGGAAGTTCCACATTTTTAAATTGTAAGGAGATTTGCCCCAATGATTCTGCAATCCTTTTAGTGAGTTCAGTGAATCAAAGAATCCCTACTGTGTGGAGCAGGTCATTTGGCCCATTGAGTCCATACTGACCCTCTGAAGAGCCTCCCACCCCATCTCTGTAACCCTGCATTTCCCATGGCCAGTCCACCTTACCTACACATCCCTGTGAGCAATTTACCATGGCCAATCCACTTAACTTGCCCATCTTTGGACTGTGGGAGGAAATCGGAACACCTGGAGGAAACTCACGGGGGGGATTTGTGCAAACTCCACATAGACAGTTGCCCGAGGCTGGAATCTAACTCAGGTCCCTGGTGCTGAGGGGTAGCAGTGCTAACCACTGAGCTACCATGCTCCTACATTATCTTCAGTCTTGATTGAACATTGGGTTGGACAAAGGTTTGGCATTGGGGAAGAGGAAGGAGGAAATGGCAACAAGCTGGCTGTATTTTGTTTGTCATGCCTTTGAGAACTGCTTTCTTCTTGTATCAGTGCAATAGTGAAAGGCTGTAGATATGGGACCTGTTCTTTCAAATACATTAGAAAGCTGAGCCCTACAAGTAGAACGAGTGGCAACGGGTAATTATCATTGCCTCAGTTTCAACCATGAAAATGTAACAAAGTACAAGGACAAAATTTAGGAAGGAATACCAATGAAGCCAGACATGGGGATGTGCCAAGTTCATGAGGGGGGCAGGAATGGAGAAGAGATGGTGTGGTGTGCATCCTGTACCTTTTGCACACACAGCGTGCTGTGCTCACACTCTCAGACTCTGTGTGACAAGCTCTAGTTTGTTGACATGTGGATAGTGTTCGATTTTATTTACACTCCTTGACAACGCAGCAGGGGTGACGGCTATCTCAGGGAACCATCCTCACGATTCTTTTGTAGCTGAATGCAGGGTAGCTTTGCGATGACAGGGTATTTTCAGACTGTTAGATTGGAAGTATTTATTAGTGAGTCTCTCCTATTTTGCTTTCTTGTCGACAAAGAAACACTGGACACACCCTTTATGAGTGGTCCATAGTGAGCTTATGCTCTTCACCAGTACACTCCAGGATGCTTAAGGGACTGAAATTGTAATTGAGACTATATAACAAGATTTAAATCATCTTAAAATAGCTTCACTATAGGTAGAAACTTTGGTGTCTGAGAGTTTACACCCAAGGTAATTTTGAAGAATGTTTTGCTACACAAAAAAGTGTATGAAAAAAAGACCAGCAAGTTTTAATAAGAGACTTTTTATTTAAATTACTTGAAATGGATTCCTTCCATTTTAATCTTAAGATTGGGGCTGCTTTCTAAATTATACCAGGAGCAGACTAGGTAATTATTACAACTCATAAATGACTGTTTCTGTTATTTGGATGGAGCTAATGTCTCTTCTAAAATAGCAGACTCAGCAGCCATGCAAATACATAGAGTGTTTATCTGATGGCATTTAACTGCAAACGTTTACAGATCAGGTAGAAACTGGCTACTCACAAAATTGCATCAGGTACATATTCACTGTAAAGGGATGAAATTTTTTAATGATAGTTTATGATATTTTTTTACACACTAATTACTCTGTTGCAGCCACAATAATGATTGTGTGTGAAATGTGTCTGAAAATTCTTTTCAGAAATGCACAGTTTGTTTCTGCCAATGTGATGTCTTATTTTCAGTATTATAAACACGTTTGCTGGGGTTTTTGAGCGTACTTAGATTTAGATTCTTCAGTAATATATTATAATTTTTAAGTCACAAATGTCTACACAATGTTAGCTTGAATATAGATTTAACAATAACCATGTGGATAATACTGTTACAAAACCTCTTTAGTAACATGGGTCTTTTTTGGTCTAAAATCAAATTTGCCCAGCACAATGAAAATCTTGGAGCTTATTCTTCTGTTAAATACATCACATTTCCTTTGTGGTGTCCAGTCATGAAGGAACAAGCACTATACTCATGTCTGTTTCGCAAAAGTATGGTTTGATATCTTTTAGGTGCTGCGTAATACCGTGCACCAAAACAGAGCCGTAGAATTACTATGGACAGTTTTAACCTGACCCACCCACAGGGAAAGAAGTAGGATTGGTTTGGACTCTGTTTGATGTCCCACAATTTTACACTCCATTGAAGTCAACAGATCGTTAAAACAAGCAGAGTCTAAAATGTGCATCCAGCTGGAACCCAATTCTCTCCGACTGGGCATGTTGGCTGAAAATGACCTCCAGTGTTTTTGTTTACTTTAAATACAAATGTTAATTGATTTTGGAGGATCAGTTCCCCAAACATCTTACAGCACAAATACTATTTTGCTGTCTCAACAAGAGGATCATCTCCTCATCACTAATGCACCATGTTATATCACTTCTTCAATCTGGGGACCTCATCTAAAGGCGACCTTTCTCTTATATGGATCATTGAGCTAAGTGCTCTCTTTGAAGTTCAACCACAGATTGACTATGATCAATGCCCTCTTGAACTTAAAAAGTGATTTGTTGATTTTTTAAAGGATTACCAAATATCCCAATGTCAATTCATTTGGATGAGATTTGGGTGGGGTGGTTGGGGAATTATCTTGTTGATATCAAAGGAAGGTGACTAATATCACACACATGTCGATTTGTCAAAAGGATGGGTTTGGTAATTCTACCTGTGTTGGGGTGAAATGTCAGGAGCTCAACTAGTAGTGGGTTTAATCCCTACTTATCTCAAAGTTAACTTCAACAATGTCTTATTAACATTTCTGATATGTAATGATATACAGTTCCCAGAACAATAATGGTGTAATATTCCATTCATTATATATGAATCGTAGGATCCCTACAGTGTGGAAGCAGGCCATGCATCCCAGGTCATGCACTATAAGAACAAAGAAGATACCGACCAACTGGTGTAAAGACCTGGGCTGCTGATATATGATGCTGGAGAGCAAAATAAAGAAAAGCAGATGTAGTTTTTTTGTTTTGAAATTGTCTCCTGCTGTCAAAATGTCATCCCTGGCTGTGTGAACACGAGGTGTCAGCTACAAAATGTCAGCAACACCAAATCTCATGTAGGTGTTGGTCCAAGAGTGTGCGGTCCTTCCCTACCCAAGCTCAAAGCACTTTCCTCTCCTATTTACTCATTGTTCCTCGTGTGAATGTTCAGATTCCCACTGATCATATGATTGTTGACTTTGTATCATAACAGATTCTTTTGTTTTTGTAGATCAGATTGTTTAGTGTGTGGAAATAGAATTACGAAAAATAAAATAGTGTTAGTCAATTCAATCTAAAATGCTGTTTGTGATTTGATAAGATGGAAGTCGTGTGAAATTGCTCCTATCCAGGAGTGTAAGGTATTAAAAGTGTTAGACAAGAAGACACAAGCAGAAGTAGGCTATTCGGTCCCTCAGGTCTGTTCTGCCCTCCGGTGAGATCATGGCTGATCTGATTAGATTAGATTACTTACAGTGTGGAAACAGGCCCTTCGGCCCAACAAGTCCACACCGCCCCGCCGAAGCGTAACCCACCCATACCCCTACATCTACATCTACCCCTTACCTAACACTACGGGCAATTTAGCATGGCCAATTCACCTGACCTGCACATTTTTTGGACCGTGGGAGGAAACCGGAGCACCCGGAGGAAACCCACGCAGACACAGGGAGAACGTGCAAACTCCACACAGTCAGTCGCCTGAGGCGGGAATTGAACCCGGATGTCCAGCGCTGTGAGGCAGCAGTGCTAACCACTGTGCCACCGTGCCGCCCACATCCTCATGCCGCCCACATCCTGATCATCCTCATCTCCCCTGTCCTACCTTTTCCATGTGACCTTTGCATCCCTCACTGATTAAAAATCTATCTGTCTCAGTCTTAAATATCTTTTATTGTCTGTAAACTAGAACTGATCTCAGTGAAGTGATAGCTTCACAAAGCATTCAAATTTAAACCATTTCTGCAAACCTTACAGTCGGTTTCAGTTGACCTGCCATTTATAATGTCAGTATTGACCTATGATTGTTGAACAGTTGTTCTGTCATCAGCGGGTGAGGATGACTCTCTCCCACTCTTCGGGTGAGTCTGTAGGTGACTCTACACTCCAAGGGGGCTACCACAGGCTCTGTTACACAGGGGGCAGAAGGTGGTCATGGGAAGGGGTGGGTGGGGCGACGGTGTTCCAGCACCCTCCTTTTACTGTTTTCCTCTGGCTTCCACTTTCTCCCGACGGCAAGTCTTGAGGAGCTCAACATCTTCCTGGATGCTCCTCCTCCGCTTTGGATGGTTCTGGGCCCAGGTGCTGGTGGGAATGCTGCACTTCGCCTGTGAGGGTATTCCTGAGATGCTTCCTCTATCCACCTGGGACTTGCCTGCCATTCTGGAGCTTGGGGTAGACACTCCCCAAGCAGGTGCTTTACAGTTGTTCTGTACATAGCTCCTCACTGTGTGTTTGTATGTGTGTGAGAGATAATTGATCTGACAAAGTGTATAAATGATCTCTGGTCAATCCAGGCCACATAGGCCTTGCCATACATTGCTTGGGAGTGAACCTAAGGCCCCCTGCCATTTGTTCAAAAATGAGTACAGCATTTTATGTCTGTTTCCATGCTGTATGACTCTATGAACATTTAACTGGGCTAGAAGAGCCCCAATCCATCTCTGCTGTAATTTTATAATCTCCAAGAGTAGGTAAATAACCCAGCTATTTTCACTGCCCAGACAGGAAGAAGCGAAGAGGCACCTGTTTTTGAGGGAGGCAATAGTCCTATGCATTCCTGCCCCAAGATGTACCTCCCACTTTGTTTCCCAACCTCTTCCCACCCACCCACCTCCCGCCCCCACCTTGATCAGTTTCCTAGACATACCACCAGCAAGTATATTCAAGTCTGGGAGATCACCTCACACCTGTCTGGGGACTCCTTGCAGTCCAAGCGTTGGCCACTGCTCTCTCCTGGCATTGGTGGGGCTACAGAGGCACTAGCCATCAGATTGGCCCAAAGCTCTCTGGGGCAGGATGTCCTGTCATTGAGTTGGGGAAGGCTTGGAGGTCCACCACGACGAAGTTAATTCTGCGTCAGTGTAAGGCACCTGGTTTCTAGTTGGTGCGAAACCAACAGACATTTTAGTGGGGGATAATCCACAAATCAACCTTTCCACCCCCCCCCCCCACTTGTCAAATCCATCCATCTGTGTCTGACAATTGCATTTATATAGGTCTTCAATATCGTGAACCATCCATAGTGCTTCACACGCTATCAAACATCAATGCATGTCGGGTGAAGTGACCGAGACCTGGCCAAGGTAAAAAAAAGACTTTGAGATGTTACATAGAATCCTTAGTGCAGAAGCAGGCCATTCAGCCCATCAATTCCATATCAACCCTTCAAAGGTCACCCTCCCCCTACCCTATCACGCTGCACTTCCCATGGCTAATCCACCTAACTTGTACATCTTTTGATTGTGGGAGGAAACCAGAGCACCCTCCATAGAGAGAATATGCAAACTGCACACAGATAGTCATCCAAGGCTAGAATCAACGCTAAGTCCTTGGCACTGCTGCCCTTTCACATAAGGTAGAGGTACTACTGGGATTTGAATCCAGCATTTCCTGTTTACAAAGCAGGCACTTTAACCACCTGTACCACGACACCATTTCAGAAGGAGTACCAGAGTTTAGGGCCCATCCTGCTGGTGGAACAGCTCCCAATGGGGGAATGATCAAAATCAGCATTGCTCAAATGGTCAGGATTGACAAATTTGGAAACGAGGATTGGAATTTTAAAATGGAGCTCCTGGGTTTGGATCAGGAGCTAATGGAGAACAGGATAGTTGATACAATTCCACAAAGGTTGCACTATATGGCTTCAACTTAGCAAGCAGATTCCAGTTGGAGGACTGTTGTTCACAGCACAAAAATAGATGTATATCCTTTGCAATGAACGTAAGACTAAAACAACCAATCCAAATGATAAGCTGTTTCAAAAGATTAGCTAAGCAAAAGCTCTCCAGGAAAGAAGGAAGATAGTTAAAAAGAGGTTTAACTGAGAGTTGTACCATATTAAACTATGCAGATAAAACCCAGTCCACAATTACTGATGTCAGGGAATGTGAAGGAAAATAGGACCAGAGGACATTAAATAATAGAAAGTACGTTTCCAATGGGATTTGTGGAGAACCTCTTTTTCAAACATTTGCAATAATCTGCTAGGCAGGGTGTTGAGAGTTAAAACCATAGTGATTTTCAAACACAGCCACAGGTTAAAGGGGGAACGTGATGGTAATAAAAGACTGAGCTTCAAAGACTCAAATAGACCTTTCTCGTCTCGTTTTTTCTCATGTTCTGAAATCCTCACCCAATATTTACGCACATTCATTTCTCGTCAGTGAGGCTGACCAGCACTTGATCGTATTTACAGACAGAAATAGGTCCTGCTTTCTCTCCCTC
Organism: Chiloscyllium punctatum; assembly: GCF_047496795.1. Classification (NCBI taxonomy): domain Eukaryota; kingdom Metazoa; phylum Chordata; class Chondrichthyes; order Orectolobiformes; family Hemiscylliidae; genus Chiloscyllium; species Chiloscyllium punctatum. Next base: position 46,429,566 of record NC_092786.1, read on the forward strand.
CTGAGCACTGCTAAACAATTAATGAGTGTGTCTCAATTCCGAATGCATTGATTTTCAGCCATTGTCCAATTGCACTGCAGAAAGATTGAAGCATTCGCGGAGATCACAAAGGAATCAATCCTTTCAGGGTAACGGACTAACATCACTGTGCCCTCAGTAACAAAAAACTGCTAGCAGTTTTAAGAAATTTAGTTTATTCATTCACAGATGACGGCATCACTGGACGGGCCAGCATTCATTGCTTATCTCTAACTACCCAGAGGGTAGTTAAGATTCAACCACATTGTTGTGGGTCTGGAGTAAGGTGTCAGCCGGAGCGGGTCGGGATGGCACATTCCCAAACCTAACGGACATTAGGAAACCAGCTGTTTTTTTTCTCCCAACAACTGACAATGGATTCATGGTCACCATTAGACACTTATATTCCAGAGTTCTATCAAATTCAAATTCCACTTTGTGCCACAGTGAGATTCGAGCCTGGGTCTCTGGACTAATAGTCAAGAATGTGGTGCTGGAAAAGCACAGCAGGTCAGGCAGCTTCAGAGAAGCAGGAAAATCAACATTTTGGGCAAAATTCCTTCAGGATTGAGGCTGGGAGCCTCAGGGGTAGAGAAATAAGTGGGGGGGGGGGGGGGGTGGAGGTGGGGCTGGGGAGAAGGTAGCTGAGAGTGCAATAGGAGGATGGAGGTGGGGGTAAAGGTGATAGGTCGGAGAGGAGGGTGGAGCGGATAGGTGGGAAAGGAGATTGGCAGATGGGACAGGTCATGAGGATGGTGCTGAGCTGGCAGGTTGGAACTGGGGTAAGGTGGAGAGAGGGGAATGGGGAAAATACTGAAGTCCACATTGATGCCCTGGGTTTGGAGGATCCCGAGGTGGAAGATAAGGCGTTCTTCCTCCAGGCATCAGGTGGTAAGGGAGTGGCGATGGAGGAGGCGCAGGACCTGCATGTCCCCGGCAGAACGGGAGGGGGAGTTGAAGTGTTCGGCCAAGGGGCAGTGGGGTTGATTGGTGCGGGCGACCCAGAGATGTTCTCTGAAGTGCTTTGCGAGTAGGCGTCCTGTCTCCCCAGTGTAGAGAAGCATCGGGAGCAACGGATACAATAAGTGACGTGTGGAAGTACAGATGAAACTTTGATGGATGTGGAAGGCTCCTTTGGGGCCTTGGATGGAGGTGAGGGAAGAGGTGTGAGTGCAGATCTTGCAACTCCTGCGGTGGCAGGGAAAGGTGCAGGGAGGGGAGGGTGGTTTGTTGGGGGGCATGGACCTGACAAGGGAGTCACAGAGGGAACAGTCTTTAGGGAAAACGGATGGGGCGGGAAGGGAAATATATCCATGTTGGTGGGGTCTGTTTGTAGGTGGCAGAAATGGCGGAGGATGATGCAATGTATACGGAGGTTGGTGGGATGGAAGGTGAGGAATGGGGGATTCTGTCCTTGTTGTGGTTGGAGGGGTGCGGTTCGAGGGCGGATCAGGAGGACCAGTTCCAGCACAGAACCCATCGGGTTCTTTAAAGTCTGCAATTTACCTCCCATGTGGTTGATGATGCCCTCCAGCGCATCTCATCCATGTTCCGCACCTCCACCCTTCTAACACCACCCCTCCAACTGCCACACTCTTGACTCTAACCTCCAGCATCTGCAGTACTCACTTTCACCTCTTTGACTTAATAGTCCCGCAATAATATATTAGACCATCACCTCCCTGATAATCTTTGAAGAAATCGATGATAAACGACAAAGGTAAGAAAAGATATTTGGAAAACCTTTCCAATCACTGTCCAATTTTGCGACATTGTAATGAATTAAAATTTTGGCAAGAAATCAATACTGTATTAGGAAGGAATAAATTTTAATCTTGTCAGCTTCATATATTTTCAAATCAACCTGTTACAGAAATGTTAAAACACATCTCTGGAGCAGGTGGAACTTACCCAGCATCCTAGCTCAAAGTTAGGAACACTACCATTTTGTCACACTAGACATAGAGTCATAGAGATGTACAGCATGGAAACAGACCATTTGGTCCAACTTGTCCATGCCAACCAGATATACTAAACTCATCTAGTTGCATTTGCCAACACTTGGTCCATATCCCTCCAAACCCTTCCTATTGATATACCCATCCAGATGCCTTTTAAATGTTGTAATTGTACCAGCCTTCACCACTTCCTTTGGCAGCTCATTCCATACAAACACCACCCTCTGTGTGAAAAAGTTGCCCCTTAGGTCCCTTTTATTTCTTTCCCCTCTCACCCTAACCCTATGCCCTCTTGTTCTGAACTTTCCCTCCCCAAGGAAAAGACTTTGTCTATCTACCCTATCCATGCCCCTCATGATTTTGTAAACCTCTATAATGTTACCCTCAGTTGCCGTCATTCCAGGGAAAACAGCCGCAGCCTGTTCAACCTCTCCCTATAGCTCAAATCCTCCAGCCCTGGCAACACCCTTGTAAATCTTTTCTGAACCCTTTTAAGTTTCACAACATCCTTCCGATAGGAAGACCAGAATTGCATGCAATATTCCAAAAGTGGCCCAACTAATATCCTGTACAGCTGCAACATGACCTCCCAATTCCTGTACTCAAAACTCTGACCAATAAAGGAAAGCATACCAAACGCCTTCTTCACTATCCTATACGCCTGCAACTCTACTTTCAAGAAACTATGAATCCACATTCCAAGGTCCCTATGTTCAGCAACACTCCCTAGGACCTTACCATTAAATGTATAAGTCCTACTAAGATTTGCGTTCCCAAAATGCAGCACTTCACATTTATCTAAATTAATCTCCACCTGCCACTCCTCAGCCCGTTGGCCCATCTGATCAAGATCCCATTGTACTCTGAGGTAACCTTTATTACTGTCCACTACACCTCAATTTTGGTGTCATCTGCAAACTTACTAACTATACCTCGTATGTTCACATCCAAATCATTTATGTAAATGATGAAAAGCAGTGGACCCAGCACCGATCCTTGTGGCACAATCCACTGGTCACAGGCCTCCAGTCTGAAAAGCAAACCTCCACCACCACGCTCTGTCTTCTACCTTTAAGCCAGTTCTGTATCCAAATGGCTAGTGGTATAGAGTCATAGCGATGTACAGCACAGAAACAGACCCTTCGGTACAACTTGTCCATGCCAACCAGATATCCTAAATTAATCTAGTCCCCTTTGCCAGCAAATGGCCTATATCCCTCTAAACTCTTCCTATTCATATACCCATCCAGATTCTTTAATGTTGCCATTGTTCCTGCCTCCACCAATTCCTCCAGCAGCTCTGTCCATACACACACCACCCTCAGGGAGAAAGTGAGGACTGCAGATGCTGGAGATCAGAGCTGAAAATGTGTTGCTGGAAAAGCACAGCAGGTCAGGCAGCATCCACGGAGCAGGAGAATCGACGTTTTGGGCATGAGCCCTTCTTCAGGAATGAGGAAAGTATGCCAAGCAGGCTAAGATAAAGGTAGGGAGGAGGCGTTTTTACAGGGGGCAGGGTGGGAGGAGGTGTAGTCTAGGTAACTGTGAGAGTCGCTCGGTTTATAGTAAATGTCCGTGTTGATTCGGTCGCTCGAGACAGAAATGGAGAGGTCGAGAAAGGGGAGGGAGGAGTCTGAGACAGTCCAGGTAAATTTGAGGTCGGGGTGGAAGGTGTTGGTAAAGTGGATGAACTGTTCAACCTCCTCGTGGGAGCACAAGGTAGCGCCGATAGTCATCGATGTAGCGGAGGAAAAGGTGGGGGGTGGTGCCAGTGTAGCTGCAGAAGATGGACTGTTCCACATATCCTACGAAGAGGCAGGCATAGCTGGGGCCCATGCGGGTGCCCATGGCAACTCCTTTGGTTTGGAGGAAGTGGGAGGATTGGAAAGAGAAGTTGTTCAGAGTGAGGACCAGTTCAGTCAATCGAAGGAGGGTGTCAGTGGAAGGGTACTGGTTGGTATGGCAGGGAAGGAAGAAGTGGAAGGCTTTGAGTCCTTCGTGATGGGGGATGGAGGTGTACAGGGACTGGATGTCCATGGTGAAGATAAGGCGTTGGGGACCGGGCAAGCGAAAATCATGGAGGAGGTGGAGGGCGTGGGTGGTGTCCCGAATGTAGGTGGGGAGTTCTTGGACTAAGGGGGACAGGACCGTGTCGAGGTATGCAGAGATGAGTTCGGTGGGGCAGGAGCAGGCTGAGACAATGGGTTGGCCAGGGCATTCAGGTTTGTGGATTTTGGGCAGGAGGTAGAAATGGGCGGTGTGGGGTTGTGGGACTATGAGGTTGGAGGCGGTGGATGGGAGATCCCCTGAGGTGATGAGGTTCTGGATGGTCTGGGTGATGATGGTTTGGTGGTGGGAGGTGGGGTCATGGTCAAGGGGGCAGTAGGAGGAGGTGTCCGCGAGCTGGCATTTAGCCTCAGCGGTGTAAAGGTCAGTGCACTAAACTACTACCACGCCTCCCTTGTCTGCCGGTTTGGTAGTGAGGTTGGGGTTGGAACAGAGGGAGGGCTGCACGTTCTGAGGGTGAGAGGTTGGAGTGGGTGAGAGGGGTGGAGAGGTTGAGGTGGTTAATGTCGCAGCGGCAGTTGGCTATGAAGAGATCGAGGGCAGGTAAGAGGCCAGCACGGGGTGTCCAGGTGGATGGGGTGTGTTGGAAGCAGGAGAAGGGTCATCAGAGGGTGGGCGAGAATCCTGGTTGAAGAAGTAGGCACGGAGGCGAAGGTGGCGGAAGAATTGTTCGATGTCTCGCCGCATGTTGAACTCGTTAATCCGAGAGCATAGGGGAATGAAGGTGAGGCCTCTGCCGAGGACTGATCTTTCATCCTCAGAGAGGGGTAGTTCTGGAGGGATGGTCATCCCATATTCCCAATTCCTTTATCTCCGCCGCATCTGCTCCCAGGAGGACCAGTTCCAATACCATACAACCCAGATGGCCTCCTTTTTCAAAGACCGCAATTTCCCCCCAGATGTGATCAACGATGCTCTCCACCGCATCTCTTCCACTTCCCGCTCCTCCACCCTTGAGCCCCACCCCTCCAATTGCCACCAGGACAGAACCCCACTGGTTCTCACCTACCACACCACGAACCTCCATATACATCGTATCATTTCCACCACCTCCAAACAGACCCTACCACCAGGGATATATTTCCCTCCCCTCCCCTATCAGCATTCCGAAAAGACCACTCCCTCCGTGACTCCCTCGTCAGGTCCACACCCCCCACCAACCCAACCTCCAATCCTGGCACCTTCACCTGCAACCGCAAGAAATGCAAACCTTGCGCCACACCTCCCCCCTTACTTCCCTCCAAGGCCCCAAGGGATCCTTCCATATCCACCACAAATTAACCTGCACCTCCACACACATCATTTACTGCATCTGCTGCACCCAATGTGGCCTCCTCTATATTGGGGAGACAGGCCGCCTACTTGCGGAACGTTTCAGAGAACACCTCTGGGACACCTGCACCAACCAACCCAACCACCCCGTGGCTCAACACTTCAACCCCCCCCTCCCACTCCACCAAGGACATGCAGGTCCTTGGACTCCTCCATCGCCAGACCATAGCAACACAACGGTTGGAGGAAGAGCGCCTCATCTTCCGCCGAGGAACCCTCCAACCATAAGGGATGAACTCAGATTTCTCCAGTTTCATTTCCCCTCCCCCCACCTTGTCTCAGCCCCAACCCTTGAACTCAGCACCACCTTCCTAACCTGCAATCTTCTTCCTGACCTCTCCGCCCACACCTCCAATCCGACCTATCACCCTCACCTTAACCTCCTTCCACCTATTGCATTTCCAACACCCCTCCCCCAAGTCCCTCCTCGCTACCTTTTATCTTAGCCTGCTGGACACACTTTCCTCATTCCTGAAGAAGGGCTCATGCCCGAAACGTTGATTCTCCTGCTCCTTGGATGCTGCCTGACCTGCTGCACTTTTCCAGTAACACATTTTCAGCACACACCACCCTCAGCCTGTAAGGTTGTCCCTTAAGTCCTTTTAAATTTCTCCCCTCACGCTAAACCTATGCCCTCTAGTTCTGGACTCCCCAACCCAGGGAAAAGACTTTGTCTATTTACCCTATCCTGATTTTATATTCTTTAATATACTGTCAGTTTACAGCTTTACACTTTTATATACATCTCAATTATTACACTTTCAGTTTTAGAACAACATTATACACATACCATAATATTATATACATGCCATAGTTATTTGTCTCCATCTGTTACTGGATATGATTACACATTCCATAATTATCAATCTCCATCAATTGTGAGCAGTCTATTGTGAAGGTCCTGTTTCCTATCTTAGATTTGGTTGTGACTTGTACATTAAACTTTATTAATTTGTGAGTTTCACAAAAGCAACTTTGCCCTGCTGCATGGTGCTCTGATATTAATAACATGACCAACATTAACTCTATTAAACAAGTGGAGCTAAGTGAGAAAGGTTTATCCTGTTCGCTGTATTAACCCCCACTGCTATCCTTTCTGTCAACCTCAAGGGAACAGCAACTCAAATCAGGAAATCACGGAAACGCCCTGAATACCTCAAGGCATTTTGACTGAGAGCTACTTGAGTTTCATTTGAACTTCAACCCTTGACTGAGTCGTTTCAGGTGCTTTAACACAGGGAATGCTCCATCCGAAAGAGCAGCTGCCGCCCTGTCTCTCCCGGGTGGGCTTCACAGCCACTTCAAAGAGATAAGGAGGGGGCACAGGGGAAGGGTGGGAGACAGAATGGGGCTAGAAGTCAAATAGGTCCTTTTCATCTTATCCATTTGCGGAGAGAGTCCCTTGAAAGCACGGTCACCATGGCAACAAGGTCAGAAACTTTTTTTTTGTTGTGTTTGTTTCAGATCCCAGCCGCTCACATGGCACACAACCTGAATCCACACTGTGCAGTGAAGTCCTGTTACCAGCTCGGCTCCTGTTTGAGAACTGTCCCCGGCCAACACTGTCTGGCTGGAATACATTCCTATTCCAAGCCTCGCTTCACATCATCATGCAGATTCGACTTTCTGGTTTTGTAGTGGGTTTGTTTCCTTGCTCAGGGTTTGCTTGGGCACTGTCCCGGAATTGCTGAGACTGCACCTTCAGGAGAGAAAAACAGAGAGAGGGAAAATTAATGGAAGGCTCATTAGTGTCTAGCACAAATAAAATAACAGCAGGATCCGGCATTTTGGACGCTAAAGGTTGGGGGTGGGGTGCGAGAGAACCACAAAACGTTACACAATCCTTAACTCTAAGATGTAACAGAATAGTGGCTTAACAGAAAACCAGGTACAGATTACAAGGTCAAATCTCTGCATGGCTTTCGACTCCCTGTTAACACTCTGCTTGTGTCTGATATGTTACAAACACACTCCCTCCAGTTCTCAGAGATGTGATATAACTAAAATAAGAAACAGACCCTGCAAGAGAGCAAAGCAACTAACTTTGACAGGATAGTGAAGCCACCCTCCTCTCATGGTGTGGAGACTTTATTTTTTAAATGTATTTGTTTTGTATTATTTCAGCAGCATTTGAAGAAATAATCTGGCACTACTGAAGATAGAAATAATCAATCAATTATACAGTATATATATATATAATTACCATACTATTGAAAACTGTCCCCCAAAGTTCAAATATATTTAATGGCAACCCTTCAAGCTGACAAAATCCCTATACCATTTCTTTCTAATGTACCGCCAGTACATAAACATATTCCCCTCATTTAACCACATCGTCACTTACAATGGTTTGGAGCCAACTCCCTGTACCTACTGGGTTCACTCCCGTCTTTTTTGCATTCATGTTGTGCTAAAATCTAACAACATGCCAACTGAACACCAATCCGTACGTACAGTTGCAATCTCTCTCTGTCACTGATCTATATCGCCTCACTCTCCCTTGCCAAGCCCAACACTCTCTCTCTCTCTCACTCTCACTGACCCCTGAAGCCTCTCCCTTGCTCAGCCCCACAATCACTATCTCGCCCTCTCTCTGACTCCAGCAGTCTCTGTTTCCCTCTCTTGCTGACACCCACAGTCTCTATATCTCTCTCATTCACTCCCACAATCTTTCTCTTCCATCCTTGCTGACCCCTCTGACTTTCATTCCCTCGCTAGCCTCAGTAGTCTCTCTTCCTGAATATACTCAAGGTTTGGTGAGATGGATTTTAGTGGGCAAAGGAGTCAGTTATGAGGACAGGCAGGGAATTGGAGCTGAGTGCAATCGTGATCTTATCGAGCGATGAAGCCGACTTGATAAGCCGAAACGAGCTTCCTCCTGCTCCTTTTATGATCTTGCGTGAGGAGATTTGGGGCATTGGCACTATGCAAAGGCAAGTTATTGCTGCTATCATTACAAAGAATTGCAGCGTAGGTCATTTATCCCAACAGATCGAAGATTCATAATCTGCATGAAATTCCATTCACTTTATTTTATCCCAGCCCATCAGTACCTCCTATATTTTCTGCTCTCATGGACTTATCTATGTCTTTTTTAACTGTACCAATGCCATTTTGCTGCAACTGCTGCATGTAACAGTGGGTTTCGCGCTCTCAATGTTCCTGAATATAGATATCTCAACCGTAGTTACTTATTGAACTTATTTTATTGTTTTAAATGTCCCCGCGTGGAAACATTTTTTCTACATTTACCAAAACAAAAATCCTTGATAATTTTGAGGACCTCAGTTCTCAGCCTTCTCTCTTTTTTAAGAGAAAAAGTAGTGCTGAATTTGTATAGACATCATTATCTGATCACCCATACAAGTATATTACAAACTCAGCTTCCCATGTGGAAATGACACTTCTGATACCGTACAATCGTTGTACAAAAACAAAACTCTAAGTAGTTAAACCACACCTGGACAATAAGTCCAGTCTGCAATGCCATTTAATGATATTTAAAGTCTGCAGAATGCAAAATGGGATAGAGGATTCCAGCTGACTAAACAACATTTATTCAACAATTCATGGTCTTTTGCCTGAAACTTTTGTTCCTGAAAACATTTTCATTCAAACCAGTTGCAGATGTGTTAAACAGGAGATTATTTATGCGTTCACCAAAAAAAAGGCTTTAGGGCCATTGACCAGGGAGGTACTGAAGGGTGATATCACTGGCAGTTAGCAGATGTGCTCCAATCTCACTCAGTCCTAACACCCTTCATCTCTAATCATGCTATTTCAAAGTCTGCTGTCCTTATACAACCTGCTGTGGACAGAGAACAAAAACAAACGCATCATGAAAGGAAACCTTTTTTTTGTTACATGATGTTGCACTTTTCTGCTTTTGTCTTGTCCTGGGATGTGAAAATCAAAGGGTGGACTGAACACAGCCTGTAGTTAGGAGGCAGGCCAGTAAATGACAGCAGATGCTGGTACAAACTCCCCTCAAACAGCAAAGGGGATCTAATCTGGTAAACCACCTCACAAATAAATACAGAGACCAATAGTATAATGACTGAAGTGGTCATGCCATTCCATACTGATTAGATGTGGCTTTGTAAAGATGGATGCATAAAAATGAAAAACGAAGCCATAATCCATTCTGCAAATATTCATACTGCAGTAGATATTCTCATCTTGCATCAGTCACTGATGCTATTAGTAAGGAATTTGAAAGTTTAATTCATGCCCAATGTGCTTAGTATGGCCAATATGGCCAGCCAGCACACAGTTCACTGCTCATAAAGGATTATTCGATGCCCTCGGAATGCCACTTTATTAAAGGGGCTTCACTTGGAGCACCTGAGCAGATTCCAGAGGCTTCGTGCCTTTATGGAAGGAGCAAGAGAAAATCAGATGAAAAGGAAAATGCATCCAAAGTGGCTCTGTTATGTTTGCCCTTTCCTTCTTACTCTTCTCAAAGGGCCAATGGGCAAACAAATGAACAAACACAGAGAATACTGGAGAAACTCAGCAGATCTGGAGAGAGAAACAGAATTAATGCTTCGAGTCTGGTATGACTTCTTCAGAACTGAAAGGTGTTGACATTACTGTTGCTGATGGATGGATTTTGGAAAAGTTCACTATTTGATCGAACATAATTAAGTCGCAATGATTTCTTCAGGATACAGGTGATTTTCTTTTTAATCACTTGTGGGATCTGGGCGTTGCTGGCTGAGCCAACATTTATTGTCTATACCTAATCGCCCTGGAAAAGGTGATGGTGAGCTGACTTCTTGGAATTGCTGCAGTCCATGAGCTGTAGGTAAAGCTACCATACCTTTAGTGAGGGAGTTCCAGGATTTTGACCCAGTGACAGTGAAGAATCAATGACACATTTCCACCTCGGGATGATGAGTGGCTTGGCGGGGAACTTCCAGGTGGTGGTGTTCACATTACCTGCTGCTGATCTCCTTCTAGATGGAAATGGTCGTGGGTTTGGAAGGCGCTGTCTAAGGATCTTTGATGAATTCCTGCTGCTACTGAGCACCGGTGGTGGAGGGAGTGGATATTTGTGGATGTGGTTGGAATGAAGTGGGCTGATTTATCCTGGATGGTGTCAAACTTTTTGACTGTTGTTGGAGCTGCACCCAACCAGACAAGTGAGGAGTATTCCATCGCACTCCTGACTTGTGCCTTGTAGATGGTAGACAGGCTTTAGAAAATCAGGATTCCCAGCCTCTGATCGACTCTTGTAGCCACTGTATTTATATGGCTACCCTGATTCAGTCTCTGGTCAATGGTAATTCCCAGAATGTTAATAATGGGGAACTCACTGATGGTAATGCGACTGCATGTCAAAGGGTGATGGTTACTGTCTTATATTGGACATAGTTATTGCCTACCATTACTGTGGTGCAAATGTTCCTTGCCACTTTACAGGAGAAAGTGAGGACTGCAAATGCTGGAGATCAGAGCTGAAAATGTGTTGCTGGAAAAGCACAGCAGGTCAGGCAGCATCCAAGGAACAGGAGAACCGACGTTTCGGGCATCAACCCTTCTTCAGGATGCCCGAAACGTCGGTTCTCCTGTTCCTTGGATGCTGCCTGACCTGCTGCGCTTTTCCAGCAACACATTTTCAGCTCTTGCCACTTTACAGCCCAGGCTTGGAGATTGTCCAAGCCCATTTGGACATGGACCTCTTCAGTATTCAATATATCCCCTCCCCCACCCTTCCCAATCCAGATGACTTGGGTGAAGAGTTGTCACCTTCAGCAACTGCTGCTGTAGCTGCTGCATTACATCAGAGTTCTGTTTAAGGAGTTGCTTTTGCTCTTTCAGCTCCTTGTACAGCTTGTCTATCTCTGTCTGAAGTCTGGCTTCTCGTTCCTGTGAAAAATAACACACATTAATGATGAGCAAATTCTGACTGTACAATGTGTTGTCAATTCAGCAATTAAATTTCTCAAAAATAAACTTTATATCTAAGCTACTACCTGGAAAGACAGCCCACTGCAATCTGCGAAGTAATTAGTCAAAGTGCTAGACAAATACATTGTCTCCATACTAGATGTGGAGGTTCATTCATCTTCATTCCTTTCAATCTTATCTCCATTTTCTCCCACCTAACCTGGTTGGGGTACATCTTGATGGGTTGCCAATACCTTCCAGATATCTCTCTCAAGCAACCAGGCCTCATGCACAAGTTGAGGTGGTCACCTGGCTAGTCCAACTGAGAAAACAGTTTACACAAGCAATTACCAATGGATTACTGCAATGTGCAATCCAAGCCTGGCAAGGTCAGCTGTTGTGTCCTATACTTATGCCGTGTCTCTTGGAAAGAAACTACTTAGATCAGTTAATTTAGTTTTCAGAATTTTCTGTCTGTCAAGTTCCATACTATAGAGTCATAGAGATGTACTGCACGGAAACAAACCCTTCAGTCCAACTTGTCACTGCCGGCCAGATATCCCAACCCAATCTAGTCCCAATTGCCAGCACCCGGCCCATATCCCTCCAAACCCCTTCTATTCATATACTCATCCAGATGCCTTTTAAATTTTGCAATTGTACCAGCCTCCACCACTTCCTCTGGCAGCTGATTCCATACATGTACCACCCTCTGCGTGAAAATGTTGCCCCTTAGGTCTCTTTTATATTTTTCCCCTCTCACCCTAAACCTATACCCTCTAGTTCTGGACTCCCCCACTCCAGGGAAAAGACTTTGTCTATTTATCCTATCCATGTCCCTTCTGATTTTGTAAACCTCTATAAAGTCTCTCCTCAGCCTCCGATGCTCCAGGGAAATCAGCCCGAGCCTATTCAACCTCTCCTTATAGCTCAAATCTTCCAACCCTGGCAACATCCTTGTAAATATTTTCTGAACCCTTTCAAGTTTCACAACATCCTTCCTATAGGAGGGAGACCAGAATTGCACGCAATATTTCAACAGTGGCCTAACCAATGTCCTGTACAGCCGCAACATGACCTCCCAACTCCTGTACTCAATACTCTGACCAATAAAGGAAACCAAATGCCTTCTTCACTATCCTATCTACCTGCGACTCCACTTTCAAGGAGCTATGAACCTGCACTCCAAGGTTCAGCAACACTCCCGAGGACCTTACCGTTAAGTGTATAAGTTCTGCTAAGATTTGCTTTCCCAAAATGCAGCACCTCACATTTATCTAAATTAAACTCCATCTGCCACTTCTCAGCCCATTGGTCCATCTGATCAAGATTCCATTGTAATCTGAGATAACTTTATTCGCTGTCCACTATACCTCCAATTTTGGTGTCATCTGCAAACTTACTATCTATGCCTCTTATGCTCACATCCAAATCATTTATATAAATGATGAAAAGTAGTGTACTACATTGGGCAATTTGGAGGTCTGTTAAGTGACATCTTAAAGGGTGAACAGACAGGTTGATACTGATATGGTTAAATCACAGAAATAATTATATGTGGCTTCGAAGGCTGTCCCTTGCATTGGGCTGGTACCCCACAGGGGTGCCAGTTGTGGAACTGAGTTTGATATTCACAGTGAGCTCATCACAGTATAGCATTAACAATACATTGGGCGTTGGTGTGTGATGTCAGCTGTAAGTTCAACACAACTTGCTGAGTTCTGAAACAAGAGTGAGTTGAACTCCTCACACACAGCAAGGCAAGGAGGGTTAACTGCACACCGTCTAGATTAGGATCTAAGAAACTGTCGATGAGAGGACTTTAATGGGCAAAGGTTCTTTCCAAAAACCTAACGGTTTAGACTGCTTGCTTTGTGTTGCTGCATTCTCCAGTGACGAATAAAAGCAAGACATTGAAAGAGTCCCTTTCATTGTTGCTATATTATTCAAGGCTTTGTTTAGAGCTTTCTTTTCCCTAACTCCTGTCTCTTTTTCTCCCTCTGCTCCTTTCTGTAATAGAATACCAGGCAGCTGTAAATGGGAGCTGTCGGTGGAATTGTTCTCTCCATTTCTCTGGATCATTTTAACTCCTTTTGGTCTTTCTACAGCAGTGCTCAAGAGTGTCATCAGAATACAGCCAATCAGCAATGATAGCTGTGTTCATTGACCCTTATCCAGAGCTCAGTGACCCTCACATCAGGCTCTGAATCAAAGACTTCTGCAGCCCCCTGTGAATCCTCCCTCTCCCCTCACTAATGATCTCACTTGTGCAAAAGGTTTTGTTTTCCATTCCTAAAAGCATTTATTTTAAACTCTACTCTGCTTGCTATCATTAATTTGAAATGTTTTCACTAATTATTAATACACATTTAGATCTGGCTGTAAATATTTATGTGATGTTAATTTGGTGAGAAAATTTTAATCTCCAATTTTCTTCCAGGTTTCTTGGTGCTTGTTAAGATCTCATTAGCTAGCAGCTGGAGCATCCCGGCGTAGTTACATGATTTCAGCTTCACTATGCTGCAAAACGTGGAGTCTGACTGCAGCCAAACTGGTGTGAGGTTCTGATTTAGTGAGTGAAAGCATATCTGCAAGGCACATCTCAGTATAATTGCATCCAGCACAAATCCATCTCTTTAAACTTTCATTTTTGCCGGATTGCTTTTAATGTCTTTTATCCGTAGGGGTTGTGGAAGGTGCAGTATGTTCAGGGGCAAGGTTTCTCCGGTGCCTGTAAACAATGGGTTTATGATTTCATTACACACAGCTCACAGAAGAAATCTCCCCCAAGTGCCAGGAAAGAGCTGATAGGACAGTCAGCGCTTAGGGACAGACTGAACCAAGCTCTCTGCATGTTCCTAATTTGAGCACAGCATGAGTTAGGCAATATAATCTGATGCTGCCACCATTCTCAACTTGTAGTGCTGTCAAATCTGATTTCTATCCTCACACCCAAATCAAAGGGCACTTTTAAAGAGAGTGATACCATGGGACAGCTAATGTTGCAATCGTACAGCTTAGAATTGTGCCTGAGATTTTCTAGATGTATGTGTGAAGCTGTCTGTGATAACATGGAGAGTCACTGAGCAGAGACTCCAGGTGTTTCACATTAAGGGGAAAAGTAAATCATTTTTAGTTCAATAACCAGTTAGATGGGGGCATTGGTGAAGCCAGTCAGCAAAGACTCACGGCCACATTCCACTATTCTGTGTTAACACAGAAGAATGTGGTCACGACATGCTCAGCTTGTATACCTAAGCTTTTCCAATAAGAAATTTGGCTGTCTTGTCTCCTCTAGGGGCGGCACGGTGCTCAGTGGTTAACACTGCTGCCTCACAGCACCAGGGACCCAGGTTTGATTCCAGCCTCGGGCAACTGTCTGTGTGGAGTTTGCACATTCTCCCCGTGTCTGCGTGCGTTTCCTTCCGCAGTCCAAAGATGTGCAGGACAGGTGAATTGGCCATTCTAAATTTCCCAAAGTGTTAGGTTCATCAGTCAGAGGGAAATAGGTTATTCTTCAGAGGGTCGGTGTGGACCTTTGGGCCGAAGGGCTTGTTTCCACACTGTAGGTAATCTAATCTAATCTAAAAAAAGGTTCCAGCCCCAGATCTGTTGTTCGCATTGTGTCTGGGTCAGAAGGCTAAGTGTTAAGTCCTGCTTCAAGACTAGAAGGCACACTGCCAATTGCCATTCATGAGAGGTACTGAGAGAGTGCTACACTGTTGGAATTTGGATTAAATGTCAGAGACTAGCCTTTTATCCTAGGTGGATATAAAAGATGTGATGGCATTCAGAATATAGCAGGAGAGCTCAGCTAGTGTCCTGACCAATATTTATCCGTCAACTAGATTAATTAGTCAGTTTTTTATTGCTGTTCTTTGTGATCTTGCTCTGTGCCAACTGGTTACCACATTTCCATTTGCATGAAGCACCCCGTGGTGAAACACGTGAGCATTTTATATAAATTGCCCAGATAAAGGAATTGCTGTTACAGTTATTAAATTTGCTGACGAGACTTGGATAGGTGGGAAAATAAGTTGTGAAGAGGAGATAAGGAAGCTACAAAGAAATTGGATGGGTGAAGTGAATTGAAAAAGATCTGGAAAATCACCTCGTCTGTCCAAGTCCTTCTGCTGCCTCACCTCTTCCGCAACATGACATGTCCCTCCACCCTATCTTTGTGTTATCAGCAAACTTGGCAACAACTTACCCAGTTCCTTCATCTAGATCATTGGTGTATAATGAGAACAGTTGTGGTCCCAATACTCAACTCTGCAAAACTCCACTAGTCACCAGCTACGATTCTGAAAAAGACCCCCTTAGCCCTTGTCCCTAACACCATGGACCCTTACATTATTTAGCAACTTCCCACACAGCACCTTATTAAAGGCACTGCAAAATTTCTCCGAGGCTCCTTAGACAACACCTTCCATGGCTATGATCACTACCATCTAAAAGCACAAAGACAGCAGACACATGAGGACATGACACCTACAAGTTCCCCTCCAAGCCACTCACCATCCTGACTTGGAACTATATCAGTGTTCCTTCACTGTCACTGGGTCAAAACTTTAGAACTTCCTTCCTGACTATGTTTTTGATGCAACTGCACCAACTATAGTTGTTCAAGAAGACAGCTCACTACCACCTTCAACTGCAACGGCAATAAAGGCTGGCCCAGCCAGTGAAACTCAGCCCACGAATGAATGGAAAGTAAAAGGTAAGATCCTAAGGAGACTTGACAGGGCAGACGTGGAAGGGATATTGTCTTCTAGCCCATCTTGTGTGCCCATTTTCCATGCCAGTAGTGGGAATGCAGCCTAATAGTATCCATAGAAACAATTAAAGTCCTTTACTAAAACTCCAGTCACCAAAATGAAGACAAGGCTTTCTCTGCTATGTTGAATGTTGGGCTAGCTCTCCTTACACATTGTCTCGTCCACATGCCCGTGTGATCTCTCATGCTCTTGAATCAAACAACAATTATCTAGAAGCATATACATGTGCTTCACATAACTTGACATCTGCTTTCTGTTTTGGGTTGCTTTCTCTATTATGGATCTTTAATTCACTGTTGTTATTTATAAGTCACTGTCTAATGTTTCTTTAAAAAATTACATTTGAACTATCAGTACGAAAGAATTTCAGGCAAACTAGATGCTCAATTATCTAAGCAAAAATATCTACTTTGCATTAATTGTTCCCATAAGATGTAATCACCAGGCTACGGCTGTTCTTAGTTTATCTAAGTGCCTCGGTCTTGTCAATTTTCAAGGGGAAGTTTCAAATGACCAATCCTTATCTGTGTGTTAATGAGCACTTGCAAATGTACTGAAGCCATGATGTGAAGAAGCCGGGGTTGGACTGGGGTGGACAAAGTTAGAAATCACACAACATCAGGTTATAGTCCAACAGGTTTATTTGGAAGCTCTAGCTTTTGGAGCAGTGCTCCTTCATCAGCTGGTTGTGGAGTATAAAATCATAAGACACAGTATTTATAACAAAAGATTACAGTGTCATACAGTGATAAATTAATAAACCTGAATTGTTAAGTCTTTCATCTTTTAGAATGGGTTGCAGGTTTTGGTTCATTAATATGTAAATCCCAGAACTTCTTTTAAATCACCTTCTCAAGAAAGCTTAAGGTTTTATGACAAAAAGTGAGACCTCAGCTCAGACAATGCATTAAAGGTGTGAGGTCAGAATCTGTATGTATCCCAATCTTCATTCAGACTGGTTCTATTTCCAAAGTGGAATTTACAAAATATTACATTTATTGACTGTCTGCATTGACTGCCTGTAGATTGTGCATTTTTGAGCAAAATAGAATGTATCTGCAAATATAATTCTGCAAATACAAACTCACCCCATGGAATTATATGTGTGTGTGCATGCATATCAAAGGCATCTTGAAACCCATTGTACAAAGGTCCCCAGTTTCTGCCGTGACACAACAGATTTTTTACAGAAACTCAGCACCTATGGACTAGTCGAACCAGGAACATTCCTCGTCACAATGGACATGTCAGCACTCTACACCAACATCACCCACAATAACAGCATTGCTGAAACAGCCTCAGTACTTAATACCAACAACTGCCAATCTGCAAGCACCATCCTACAACTCATCCACTTCATCCATGACCACAACATTTTTATCTCTGACAACTAGTTCTTCATCTAGACATATGGAACAGCCATGGGGACCAAATTTGCACCCCAACATGCCAACATTTTCATGCACAGGTTCATACAAGACTTCTTTTCTGCACAGGACGTCCAACCAACGCTATATACCAGGTACATTGACGACATTTTCTTCCTTTGGACCCATGGTTAGGAGTCACTGAAACAACTATACATGATATCAACAAGTTTCATCTCCCCCATCAGACTTACCATGGACTACTCTCTAGTATCTGTCTCATTGTTGGACACATGCATCTCCATTAAGGATGAGCACCTCAGCACCTTACTCTACCACAAACCACGAATAACCTCACGATGCTACACTTCTCCAGCTTCTACCTGAAACATATTAAAACAGTCATTCCCTACAGACAAGCCCTATACATACACAGGATCTGTTCAGATGAGGAGGAACATGACGGACACCTGAATGTGCTCAAGGATGCCCCCATAAGAACGGGGTACGATGCTCAACTCATCGATCGCCAGTTCTGGCGTGCCACAGTGAGAGACCGTAATGACCTCCGCAGGAGATGGACACGAGCTGCAACCAATAGGGTAAGCTTCATTGTCCAGTACTTCCTGGGAGCGGAGAAACTATGCCATGTTCTTCGCAGCGTGCAACACGTTATTGATGAGTATGACCACCTCGCCTTCCCAACGCCTCCACTTCTCGTCTTTAAACAACCACCAAACCTTAAACAGACCACTGTTTGCAGCAAACTGCCCAGCCCTCAGGACAACATCAACCACAACACCATACAACCCGGACAGGGCAACCACAGCAAGACGTGTCAGAATGTCAACACGGATACCACCATTACACATTATGCGGCAGGTTCTCATGTGACTCAGCCAACATTAACTACCTCATACGCTGCAGGCAATGATACCATGACAAGCAGATACTACGTAAATCAGCAGACAATGGTGTTCCCTCCCAGTTGGGGAACACTTCCGCAGTCAGGGATATTCGGCCTTGGATTGTCGGGTGACCATTCTCCAAGGCAGACTTCGGGACAGGCAACAACGCAAAGTGGCCAAGCACAGGCTGATAGCCAAGTTCAGTACCCACGGGGATGGCATCAACTGGGACCTTGGGTTCATGTCACATTACAGGTGATCACCATTGCACTATATACTCTCTCTCACGCACACACACAAGCACACATACACATACACTCTTATGTACTCACATAATCATGCAGACCGTCTCTCATACACACGCTCTCTCTCATACACACACGCGGCCCCACACTCATGCCCACACACACACACCCTCTCACAGGCTTATACTCCGTCACACCCACACACACACACAAATACTTTACCAAGTTTTCACACACACAGACACATACACTCTCATGTGCACTCACACTCACATGCACAAAGTCACATATACCCATGCACTCTCTCTCTCTCTCTCTCTCTCTCTCTCATGCATACATACGCACAAATAAATCTATGGGGTGAATTTGTATTTGCAGAATTATATTTGCAGATACATTCTATTTTGCTCAAAAAATGCACAATCTGCAGGCAGTCAATGCAGACAGTAATATGCAGACATGTAATATTTCGTAAATTCCACTTTGGAAATATAACCAGTCTGACTCAAGATTGGGACACAGACAGACTCTGACCTCACACCTTTACTGCATTGTTTGAGCCGAGATCTCACCTTTTGTTATAAAACCTTAAGTTTTCTCGAGAAGGTAATTTAAAAGAAGTTCTGGGATTTACATATTAATGAATCAAAACCTGCAACTCAGGTTTGTTCAATATATCACTGTATGACACTATAATTTTTTTGCTATAAATTCTGTGTCCTACGATCTTATAAATCACAACCACCTGATGAAGAAGCAGTGCTCCAAAAGCTAGTGCTTCCAGATAAACCTGTTGGACTATAACCTGGTGTTGTGTGAAATGTAATGAAGACTTGGTATATTCATCCAATTTTATTGACTATTATTCAATGTAATTAATCTCTCAAATTTCATTACTAAATTAGGAGACAGAAAAATGTGTCGAGTAATTTCACCCCTGCTAGGCAGGTTTTAGTCTTCAGGTAGCATGTTACTTTTATTTTTAATAATCACATTAGCATACTGCACGGTGCTGTACCTTAACCAGCACATCTCCATAAATAACTATCAAGAATAACTATCTATTTTGTTGGTTCTTCACCAGAGAGGTTTTATGTTATTAAATAAATTGCACATGTCTAGAATTGAGCTTCCCCACAGCCCCCAAGCTACTTTATTGACAGATCATGAGATTAATTTGGAATAGATTTGAAGACTGAGTAGGCAGGATAGCTGGGAGCATCAAACGGCAACTGCTAGCCTGAAGAGATCGACACGCTGTGAAATATTTTATAGTAAGTTGTAAACTACACTTGGACCTGTGTGCTGAGCATTTGAGGTTCCACAGATGAACCCCAACAACAACACAATAGCTACATTCTTTACTTCCTGCAGCTGAGGCAGAGAGAGTTGATACTGTGTGGACCTGACCAACTCCTCTTCTGATAACATGAATATTTCACAAGCCTGCTTCTTCCAGATGCACCTTGCATTGTTTTGAAAGCTGAAAGACAATTTTAATTTTCCAAATCACTTGAACCCTTCACAGAGGACTCCAGTATTTGCAGCTTTAGGATCAACTGGTGCCTTCCCTTGGTTATCTGCACTCCCCATCTTCATAGTTTGGCGTAAACTAGCCACCAAAAGACATGACCAACTAGTATCCATAGACACAGACAAAGATGGACACCAGTTTGACTGGGACAATACAGCCATTCTGGGACAGGCTAAGCAAAGACACACACGAGAATTCCTAGAGGCCTGACACTCAAACCGGAACTCCATTAACAAACATATCGATTTGGACCCTATTTACCAACCCCTCAGAAAAAGAACCAGAAATGGTATCACCCACCACAACAGACCAAGACAGATAAATAGCAAGTGGGACAGATCACCAGTCTTTCATTGGAGACTCACTGATTATATTACCTAGCATGGTGACAAAAAGTCTGATAATAAATCTACCAGCTCAGCAAGCAAACCTACAACCTGATATGGTGTAAATATTTGCCTAAGCCATCATGTTGTGGATTGATGCCAATGCCCTCACCCACACACACATAGTCTTGGTCTTCACCTTCTGTGCAGGTCTAAGAGAATGTTATTTTGCCAATGGTGTCAGACCTTGAATGGATTATTAAACAAAAGTCTTATCTTCCTGTTATGGAATCCATGTGCCATTTGCAGAAGAGAGTTCTTGTGGTGTGCTGGCAAACACTTTTCCATAACTAATTAGAGCAAAAACACATCGACTCAATTGTTCATTCTGTTGTGGCTTGTGGAATCTTGCTGTACATAAAATGTTTGTCTACAAAACCAACTTTGACGTCTTACACAACCACCTGATGAAGGAGTGATGCTCCGAAAGCTAGTGCTTCCAATTAAACCTGTTGGACTTTCACCTGGTTTTGTGTGATTTTTAACTTTGACTGCACTTTGTAATAAAATCTGTGGCTTGTAGCATGTAAGTGAGCAGTGTTGGAGGGATAGAGATGCTGGAAGTTTGGAAGAAGCAGCATTAGGCCCATGGAGACTGGAGCGAATATCGGCTTGGAGTTGGAGCAGGCTGCACCAGCAAAAGCAGGGTCAGAGGTCCCAGGAAGACTTGAGCATGTGGCTAAGCTGAGGACCTGGGACAAAGGAGAACAAAGTTTGGGTGCTGGGCACATGGTCAGCACTGGACTCCAAACATCTGCCAGAAGCACATACACCTCTTCACATGTAATCCCAACTGGGCAAGAATGGAATCCACATTATTCAGTCTATTTATTGAATGCCAAGTGGAACATTGTGGGAGATGCAATAACTTTGCTCTTGTTGCAGTTTTCCTAATGCACTTTCACACATAAATTTATGTCAAAGTGTGATATTGAGCCATACAAAATGCAAGGCCCAGTCTGAATTGAATGAGTTGGTCTTCACTTTGTCAGCTGTTTGTATATTAATGTATGCCTCAGCATCCTTAGGCACTCTTTGCCTACTAGTAGAACAAGTGCCCCTCAAATAAGAATAGAATCCTCCAGCTATCACAAGGCTGACAATTGATTGGGTCACTAGGGGACTGCCAGCTACAGAAGAACAACAGTTCAGCCATACTCAACACCTTTGAGTAGAACACAAATTGGTTTTGCTCCACTGGTGATGGTCACTGAGTTCAAAGTAAACTGGGGGAGAGAGTTGAACAGCAGTAGTACAGATTTAAAAATCACACAACACCAGGTTATAGTCCAACAGGTTTAATTGGAAGCACACTAGTTTTCGGAGCGATGCTCCTTCATTAGGTGATAGTGGAGGGCTCAATCCTAACACAGAATTTATAGCAAAAAATTACAGTATGATGTAACTGAAATTATACATTGAAAAATTGATTGCCTGTTACAATAGTACAGATTGGTTTCCTTGTATTAAAATCAACCAACTAACTCCCCACAGCAATGTATCTCTTGTCAATGACAGCCGATGCTCATCATAAATTACTTACCTACATTTGAACTTTTATCAAGTGTTACGACACGGGGTAAACCCTCCTGCTTAATTTAAACAGCAACACAGAAAAGATTTATCCTGTGCAGTAATCTGTGAAGATTCAACAGGCCAAGAACTATTTCAACTTTATTTCTTAAAATATAATAGAGAATAATTAACTAACAACAATTTCCAACTCCTTCCTCTCCTATCTTTTACTGTCCCCTTCCTCAATACTAGTCTGATAAAATCCCCGATTAAGATTTATAAAACAAAACTTCTTATCTCAAAACCAGACAGCTTTCAGCTTTCTCTGTATTCCTGTCTTCTTTTCTTATTCTTGGAGATTCTTCTTCACAGGTTACTGATTGATAAAGGTACCTTTAAGAGAACTATTTTTCAGACAATCTTTACATGCGGGTAGCTTGGCAGTTCTCCTCTCAACTTTTCAATTTTCCCCAGTCTTATACCCCCAAAGAATCAGATTGTGTCATTGGCTTTTAAGATTGTCAATATATTAATTCAAACTAGATTGGAACTTGGTATTTTTCGGGGTATACTTTAAACTGATTGGCCTAATTTGAACCTGTTTTGTCATTTCTAGGCAACCAGCTACCTTAGTTACCCCAGTAGCTGGAGCTCATGTTTACATTGTATCTTATTGAGAACACTTGGTGCTGTCACTGCTAGCTTTTAACTCTCTTAAAGGTACAGTACAGCCACATCTTCATAACACAAGACACTATTTTTCTTTAAGAAATAGACTTAAAAATCATGAATGGCTGAGATTGCAAATCCACAGAATGGAATTCACTGATTGCTGAAAATCCCTGTGTGAACCCATGGAACATCACGCCTATAGAGTGTCAGGGAAACTTCAAACAGAATTAAAGAGGGAGCGATGCAAGGTAAAACCTGATTACAGCAAGAAGTCCATCTCCAGTGGATTTTGGAATGAGTCAAAAGATATGTTTGTGTTTTATTCTCTCAGAACAGCACAAGAATAAGGGTTAAACATCCCTGGAGCTTTAGTATCAGTGTATTAGTCAGCTAACGTGCTAGTGTAGACCAGTGTTCTTGAAAGTGCCAGCTTGAGGACAGCCATTGGACATCCCAGCACTGCAAATAAAGAAAACCTATCTCTCCCTCTAAGCGTTGGAAGCCAGTGAAGTCACTATCTAAAAGGAAGCAAGACAAAAGCTTGACAACCAACTTGCAGAGTCCAGGATCACAAAACTAACGGTTTCGCTATGAATATCAGCCTTGTCAATGCCATCCAACTTAACGGTTGCAACATTCTACTTCTTCACAGAACCCAAATTCTAACCCATACATCTTTTTAGCCGGTATCTTTTCACTGCATTCACATTTCCAGTCTGCATGCATGTTGGTGTCACATTTTATTGCATTTTCTCACGTTCAGTAGTGAAAACCACTCCCCCTTTCTTTAACTCAAGAAAGCCTGGTTGATTTGCCTCCTTTTAAAACACAAATACCCGTGGATTGGTAGAAGTTATCCACAAGGGAAGGGATACTTTTTAAATGAACCTTGTTGTGACCAACTGAGACAGAGGTTGAATTAAGAGGGGGAGCCAGTTCATGCCTCCTCACCCACGAGCTGACCATTTTGAGGACATGTTGCCCAGAATCGTAAAACATGGAGGAATTCTGGCCGGAGATGGTTGGAACTCTGCACAGAACCTTTTGTTGCATTCATTCATGGGATGAGGGTGGGCCAGCATTTATTGCCCATCCATAATTGCCTGGAGTGCAGCAAATACATTGCTGTGGGTCTGGAGTCACATAGGCCAGACGAGGTAAGGATGGCAGTTTCCTTTCCTAAAGGACATTACTGAGCTGGGTGGGTTTTTCCAACAATTGACAATGGATTCATAGTCACCATTCGACTCTTAATTCGAGATATTTTAATTGAATTCAAATTCCACCATCTGCTGTGGCGGGATTTGAACCCGGATCCCTAGAACCGCTGTCCCAGTCTGTGCACAGTTCCAATGTTAGTGGCATCAAACACTGGTCCAGAAACAGAAAAATGATGGTCATACCAGTGCAAGTCTTTGCTGTTCCTCCAGGAGGTGCAGACTATTATGGTTTCCCTCCTGTGGCTCTATTTTGCCTTCAATCCGTTTTATTCCCTTCCCCTCTCTGGCCAACTCAGTATCCTATTAAGGAGAAAACAGGAATTATTGCTCAACTGCCCATTCTAAACGCTATGTTTAAATCCCAAATCATTTTGTGACTTAATGTCAGAATTTAAATCCATTATTATCCCTGCACCACTCCATGTAAGAGATAATTGCAAAACTATTTGCAGACGTGTCAGCAGCAATGATGAGAGACATGACTTTGAACGTGCCTGAGTTTAATAAAGCAATGTTTATTTTCCAAACTCTGCCTGGAAAATCTGTACAGTACAATGATCAGAGCACTGCACATAGATGAGGAAATGAGTACCAGCTCATCTGTGGAGTAAAAACCTGTTGGCTGGCACCAGGAATAAATAATAACCAAAGGTGCCTGGCAAAGCTGACACTTTTAACTGGAGTTGCCTGCTTTTTACTTCAGTCCCAGTTCAGGGTACCTTCTGAAGCATTTCAGAGGCATTCCGTCAAAACTGCTAAGCAAAAAGAACACATCCCACCACTGCATTCTCAGTAGAATCAGGGCAGAGCACTAAAAGAAAGGTTCAAAAAGATCTACATTTATGTAGCACCTTTTATCATGTTAAAAATCACATAATGCCAGGTTATAGTCCAACAGGTCTATTTGGAGGTACGAGCTTTCAGAGGTCTGCTCCTTTATCAGGTCCCACAAACACCTGATGAAGGAGCAGCGCTCCGAAAGCTAGCTTTTCCAAATAAACCTGGTGTTGTATGATTTTTAACTTTGTACACTCTAGTCCAACATCGGCATCTCCAAATCATGACTTTTATAACGTGTTTTATATCATGACTGTTACACAGAAAATGTGCTGGCTAATTTGCGCACGTCAATCCCCACAAATACTGCTGATGTTAACCTGTTGTTTGAGGGATAAATGTTACACAGGACATGAAGAACTTTCTTCTATTCTTCTTTGAATCGTGCTACAGGATCTTTTACATCTTTCAGAAACAGCAAACAGACTCTGGGTCTATTGCTTAAACTGATGATGATACCACTGACAGTGCAGCACTCTCTCAGCACTACGTGTGATGAGCTTTTCTCACATTCCGAGAAGTATTGAGAATCCTCATTTACGCTTGCTGACAGTGGTTCAGCCCCTCTGTAGAGAGGCAGCAGTTGAGGCAATTCTCCTCTGCCCTCAGTAGTGTTGCCGACAAGATAATATATCAGTGTTGCCATAGTCAGTGTTGCTGTCAGAGATGTCGCTGCACTGTAAAAGGGCCATGAGCTCTGTTTGGATCCCACGATATAGGGAGCTGGTAAACATTGATTCCATTGCATTGTGCGCTCACTAATGAACTATTCATGCAGCGCAGGTTCTGATCTCAGGCTGGATCAAATGAGGGCAATCACTAGGATTGCAGCTGTCAGGATAATTATGTTTCAAACAGATAGAACAGTGCTATTCACATGACTGTCAGAGGCCTTTTAAAAATAACATCCCTTTAACAAAGGGGACTGAAATACACTTTGCTGAATTAATATTCTATTAAGTCTTCACACATATGCAAATTTCATTCAATTAAATTACTATTAAGCTGTAATTTGATGTAGGACATTAGTAGAGGAGCTCATTTTGTTTGACCTGAAGCTAATTAAACTGGACTGGTATCAACATGAAGAGGCTGGAAATGACCAAACCTTGCTCTTTGAAAGAGGTGACGTGGGCAGAGCAGGACGGTGATAGTACTTGGAACTTTTCACAGCAGACATTTCTGCATTCATCCAGGTAGCTAGGTAAAGAAAAATACTGTTAGAGAGGAGAAGGGGGATTTAATTACAAAGATCAAAACGATGAGGGGTCTTGATATTGCAGATAGGGAGAAACTGCTTTTACTGCCTGGAGGGCCTCATTTACAATAATTGGCAAAAAAATCAGAGATGTTTTGTTTGACACTGAGTTTTTGTCTGGAATGTGCTGCCTGAAAAGGTGAATGAAGCAGATTCAATAATAACAAATCGAAACACATAGGAGACTCCTGATGAAGACTTACGCCCAAAATGTCAACTCTCCTGCTCCTCAGATGCTACCTGACCTGCTGTGCTTTTCCAGCACCACACTTTTCAACACAACATAGAGGTTGTGATTGATCAGAAATTGACTGGACCAGCCACATAAGTACAATAGTTACATGTGTGTGTCTGAGACTAGAATGGGTTACTCACTTCCTCATTCCCCCAAGACTGCAAGGGACATGTCAGGAGTGTGGTGGATTACTCTCCAATTGCCTGGATGACTGCAGCTTCTACAACATTTAAGAAGCTTGACACCATCCAGGACAAGGATGCTCACTTAATTGGCACCACATCCACCACCTTCAATATTCACTTCCTCCACCACCAATGCAAGGTAAAAGCAGTGTATACCATGTACAAGATGCACTGCAGCAACTCAACAAGGCTTCTTCTTTAGCACCTTCCAAACTCAAGACCTCTACCGCCCAAATGGACAAGAGCAACAAATACATTGGAACACTGCCAGTTGTAGGTTCCCCTCCCAGCCATACACCATGCTGATGTGGAAATCTATCGCCATTCCTTCATCGTCACTGGGTCAGAATTCTGGAACTCCCTCTCTAACAATAGAGGTTGACTCACTACCACCTTCTCAAAGGCTATTTGAGAATAATACATACTGGCCTAGCCAGTGATGCCAAACATGTCATGAAATAATAGCTGCAGGCACGGTGGCACAGTGGTTAGCACTGCTGCCTCACAGCGCCAGAGATCCGGGTTCAATTTCCGCCACAGGCGACTAACTGTGTGGAGTTTGCACATTCTCCCCGTGTCTGCGTGGGTTTCCTCCGGGTGCTCCGGTTTCCTCCCACAGTCCAAAAAGATGTGCAGGTCAGGTGAATTGGCCATGCTAAATTGCCCGTAGTGTTAGGTAAAGGGTAAATGTAGTGGTATGGGTGGGTTGCGCTTCGGCGGGGCGGTGTGGACTTGTTGGGCCGAAGGGCCTGTTTCCACACTGTAAGTAATCTAATCTAATCTAATCTAAAACTACAGCCAAAATCCAAAGGTGATGGACTGATGGTGGTGGGGAGTGATGAACAAAATACCAGGAAATGGGGAAGGCTTTGCAGCTGATTTCTGACAGTTTCTTAGTTTAGATTAGATTACTTTAGATTCCCTACAGTGTCGAAACTGGCCTTTCGGCCCAACAAGTCCATACCGACCCTCCAAAGAGTAACCCACCCAGTCCCATTTCCCTCTGACTAATGCACTTAACACTACGGGAAATTTAGCTTGGCCAATTCACCTGCCCTGCACATCTTTGGACTGTGGGAGGAAACTGGAGCACCCGGAGGAAACCCACGCAGACACGGGGAGAATGTGCAAACTCCACACAGACAGTCACCCGAGGCTGGTATCGAACCCGGGTCCCTGGCACTGTGAGGCGGCAGTGCGAACCACTGAGCATGCTGAAGAGGGTTATTTGGAATTAATAACGGGCTAATGACTGGAAAACGAGTGAAAGGGTTTTTTTTAAGATTCGATTCCCTATAGTGTGGAAACTTCGGCCCAACTAGTCCACACCGACCCTCCAGAGAGTAACCCACCCAGACCCATTTCCCTCTGACTAATGCACCTAACTCTATGGGCAATTTAGCATGACCAATTCACCTAATCTGCACATTCTCGGACTGTGGGAGGAAACCTGAGCACCCGGAGGAAACCCACGCAAGACACAGGGAGAATGTGCAAACTCCACACAGACAGTTGCCTGAGGCTGGAATCGAACCCGGGTCCCTGGTGCTGTGAGGCAGCAGTGCTAACCACTGAGCCACCACGCTGCCCATGAAAATAAAACAAGAATCCATACATTCTGGGTTTCCACATAGCCACTGCAAGGAGTTGAGGATTTTCAGATCAGCCATGATCTCATTGAATGGAGGAGCTGACACGACGGGCTGAAGGGCCTACATTCAGCTCCTAGATCTTTTGGTGTCATTGCATCACGGGTAAACTTACTTAATGCAGATCAAATAAAGTACATTTTGTCTGAAACTTGAATGACAGCATCAGTGGCACAATAGGCCAGCCCTAATGCTAAATGTGATCTCCCAGCCAGCAGGACCTGGGGTCTGGCTGCAAACTTTCCCAGGGCACCGTATTTAATGGAAAGATGGCCCCAAATTATAAACCGAAATTGCAAAGGAAAGGGATGTTAAATAGAGATCTCTGAATTAATTAACACATGAAAGTAATCTGAATTTTTCATTGGACTTTGGGATTTGTTAATGTTATATATTAACTGAGGAATCCCCAAGGAAATTGGGTGAGTGAGTAGGAATACTATTTGCCATAGTACTAACATAGTACAGGCAAGTCCTAGACCTGGTTCTGTTCAATGCTAAATAATCTGACACAAGTACAGCACTTCAATTGCCCTCAGTTCTCCTGGGTTATAGTTGAAATGACCTTAAAAACCAGAACTCAGCCTAAAGGTTGCTAATTATTTTCTCTGCATATTTATAAACAGCTCATTAATCACCATATGATCCTGCTAAAACCAGGTGAGCCCTCATAAAGTCACAGAGTCATAGAGATGTACAGCACGGACACAGACCCTTCGGTCCAACTCATCCTTGCTGACCAGATATCCCAACCTTATTGAGTCCCATTTGACAGCACTTGGCCCATATCATTTAACCATTCAGATGCCTTTTAAATAATGCAATTGTACCAGCCTCTACCACTTCCTCTGGTAGCTCTTTCCATACACACACCACCTTCTGCATAAAAAAGTTGCCTCTTAGTTCCCTTTTATATTTTTCCCCTCTCACCCTAAACCGATGCCCTTTAGTTCGGGACTACAAAGTCCAAGGAAAAGACTTTGTCTATTAATCCTATCCATACCCCTCATGATTTTATAAAGCTCTACAAGGTCAAACCTCATTAGCCCTGTTGATTTTTTTTTCTTATTAAAAAGTGGTGTCATCACTGAGAATGAGGAATTCAGTTTTCAAAAGCACCTTGCACTAGCCAAATTAAAGTAAAGTATTTTTTTCATGCTACAAGGATAAGAAACACAGATACAAACAATTGAAGAAACTCAAAAGTCACTGACAATAAGAACCCACGGTCCTTAAGGACTTTGTAAAGCATCACTGTCTATAACAATCATGTTAGCCCTTATGAAGTCATCAAGGATAAGCCCTTAGAGACTGATAGCAACAAATCAACATGGCTTAAATTAAGCATCTTGTCTATAATGGCATGTTTGATCAAGTACAGATCTCCAGTGGCTAAGATTTTCATATCTCAATATGCAAGCCCCAACTTCAATCCTTGCCTCTTCAGCGAACAATAATCTTCATCATTGTCATACCTCTACACTTTGTGTGCCCTCTGCCCAGACGTAGTCTATTCAGTGATCTCTGGCTTCCAGTCCCTGGAGTTTTCAGCATTCCTGATTTCCATGGAGATTCAGAGCCACTCCTGCCACAAGTTGTGACTGGATTGGTGGAGCTCTATGTACAGACAGGAAGACAACTTGTGATGGGCAGTAAAGTTCAATAACGCTGTGTGTTAACTAGAAACGTTCACCTCTTCCATCTGTGTCAAACACAATAAAATTCTGTATATTTGTTGTTCATCCTCAAGTAATCTAAGGATTTATATTTGACTTTTGTTTGTTGTGACAATTCAATCTCATTCAGTAATTGATAAGTTTCTATTAATGTTGAAACTTGTGCAACCAAAAGTAAGATTAATTTTCTTTTAAGATAACGGTGAAGCTTATCTCGCTGAGGACAGCATATAAACGTGTTTAAGAAAACAGAAAAGAGTTTGGAAAGAGGTTTGTGAATGATATGTGAATGAGGCAGTGAAATGTTCCAACTGTTTGTGATTTGACTTGGATACTTTGGGGTAATTACGTTGTTTGTGTTTGACAGGCGATGGTACTATGAACGATGGGGACTTTACAGAACAAGAAGATTCACCACTTACCACTGGGCTTTAAATCTACTTGGAAGATTATCAAACATCATCATCCTAATAGACTGGCTTCAGGTCAGTACATTGAAAGACAAGCTGAACTGAATGGTTATAGGATTGGCAGCTTGATGACACCTTGTCAATCCTGTTTACTTGATGGTGAAAAATGTGCACAAAACAAACACAATATTCTGCATAGTAACACTGTGTGAATGTGACAGATATTTTGGCTGCTGCAGTCCAAATTTGGTTTGTTTCAACAGGAACAAGGCTATCCCCAAACTATTTTCTCCTTTTGTCAGGTCTCATTGATATTTTCCTAATTATCCAAGCAGGATTGTCTGCTAAAATGAGCCCCATTAGCCAAGTTCACCATCTCTGGCTAACAATACAATCAAGACGTTATTGGGGATTATTCCATTAAGAAAAGTACACATAAACAATGTGACAGCACAAGGAAAATAATTCAAATAGAGTGATTATGAGGTATATAACACCGTTGTGTTAACTTAAGGTAAAATGGAGGGGATTATGTAGCCTGTTTTTGTGGTCTTTTTGACTGAAGGTTTGGTGAAAGATTAAAAAGAGGTCCACATTGTGTTACTGGGGTGACACAATATTAAGTGTTCATGGTTGAAGATAATGAAAAAGTCACAATAAGTAGACTCTGAATCTCCCAAAGTCCCAGAAAGGTGCTAAAAGTTTTATGTTGGAAACAGCCAAGTTGTAAACTGCCCACACATTTAATTTTATAATGAATGGGTGCAATGGCCTAGTGGTATTATCACTGGACTGTTAATCAAGAGATGAGAGGGTGGTGCTGGAAAAGCACAGCAGGTCAGGCAGCATCCGAGGAGCAGGAGAATCGATGTTTCAGGCAAGAGCCCTTCATCATGAATGAGGCTTGTGAACCGAGGGGGTGGAGAAATAAATGAGAGGGGGTGGGGCTGGGGAAAGGTAGCTGAGAATGCAATAGGTAGTTGGAGGAGGGGGTAATGGTGATGGGTCAGAAAGGAGGGTGGACCGGACAGGTGGGAAGGTATTAATCCAGAGACCCAGGTAACGTTCTGGGGAATCGAGTTCAAATCCCACCTGCAATTTGAATTCACTAAATATCTGGAATTAAACAGTCTGATGACCATGAATCCATTGTCGATTGTTAGAAAAAACCATCTAGTTCGCTAATGTCCTCTAAGGATGGAAGCTGCCATCCTTACCTCATCTGGCCTACATGTGACTCCAGACTATAGCAATATGGTTGACTCTTAACTGCTCTCTGGGCAATTAGGGATGGGCAATAAATGCTGGTCTAGCCAACAATGTCCTCATCCTAGGAAAGAATAAATTTTTAAAAGATGAAAGCTCATTGCGGTCCAGAATAACTAATCAGCATTTCTGCATGGATGCAAGGCTAACGTGTTCCATGCTGCCTTGGGGAAAATGCAGAGGTAGCCATTTTTGAGATCAGGTTACAGGTTCCCTCTACAAATCAAATTATATCACAAACAGCTGGAGAAGAATCGCTTTGTCAAATCCCACAGCTGGATGAAGGACTTTAAGTCAAAGAGCCACATTCAGCAGTCATTATTTCAGGATTCCGGAGGATTTGCTGTGGCTTTGCCAGAGGAGAGGAATTGACTGCTTGTAAAACTCTCCAAAAACTAAGGGACATGCCTGGAGATGGTCAGGTGAAGTTACTACTCTTTGGAAATGGAAACATAAGTCCATTAGAAGTTGCTCTGAATTGCTTGCTCTTAAAAATAAACTGTAAATCTGTGATGAGTGCAGTTTGTGTATTAAAGGGGAATGTTCCTTTCTGAAATTTAAGTGCAAAATGCTCATAAAGATCATGTTCTGTCAGGAGTGCTTTTGGTTTGCTGTTACAGTAAATGCCTTAAAATATGAAATCTTGACTTTCCTGGGAGTTTGTATTTATTTTTTATTGGTTATAATTCTCTCTGGGTCTTAACAATGTCAAAGGCATGCTTTACAAATGTGCCACTTGTGGTGTGGACACAGATGCTGCAGGAAAACATATTGGGAAAAGGGGATTATGTAATTTCCCAATACATCCATTCCAAACCCAACAAGGAGATATCAGTTAACTCAGTTGGCTGGATAGTTGGCCCGCGATGCAGAGTGATATTAACAGCATGGGTTCAATCCCTGCACTGGCTAAGGCTACTATGAAGGATTCTTCTTTTCAACCTCTCCCCTCATTTAGGGCGTGGTGACCCTCAAGTTAAGCCACTGCCTGTTGTCTTTCTTTCTAATGATAGAGAAGCCCTATTGTCTGGTAGGTCTATGATGACTTTCCCCAGTGAGTGATTAAGATCTGGAATCCACTGCTCGAATGGAGGTTGGACATCACGGTTTTTTGATGAGAATTGCAAAGCGTCAGAAAGGGAAAAAAACCCATCAGGGCTGTGGATTGAGACCAGCTACAGGGTGACCCCTGTTTCTGCAGAATTGTTTCTCACGGTTTCAGTTACATGCGGTTTTCCGTGGCCCAAACATATTATAGGGAACCTTCTGGAACCAGGGACCAGGGGGCTGCCGAGAAGGTAAATTTCCCATTGAAATGAATGGGGTCGCTTCTATCCGTGATTTCTGGTTTCCATGTTAAGTCTTGGAATATATCCTCCAAGTTTACTGTTCTTGATTTTACAGAGAGCCGGCACAGACTTGATGGGCTGAACAGCTACCATTTGTGCTGTAAGTTATGATTCCAACATGGGCTCTCAGCAGGTGAGGCTTTCTGCTGTGAATCCATTCATAAAATCAGTCCTTCCATCTGCAATTCTGATGAGGCAGAATACCAACAGGATTTATTGTCCAAGCAGAAACACCCTTTGGAAACTAACATTCAACCATAACTACTCAACCATTACAGGCCATTGGTATGTGATTGGTCAGCCAGACCCCAATGTGTGTCTGTGTGCTTCCTTACAGCTTTGTCCAAAAACTGTTCACAACTGAATTTCACATGCTAACTGGTGTTATATAGTTTACACAAGAAAATTATTTTGAAATATTTTCCATGAAATGTAATTTGAAATACTGTTACCACATTAACAACGGCACAATGTAACATTACTTCAAAGTTTTCAAAATATGCCAAAAGTACTGCTTGCAAATGTGACCTATGTCAAAAGAGGGAAATTAAGAATCATTCTGGATTCTAGCTACATACCTGAGGAGAGAGGAAACCCATGTCCATTTCCGTCCGATAATGCCTGCACTGACTTGTGGATGCTACAAAATCTTGTACTGAGGACAATAATGAAACACAGACAGGTTTTAACAAGTTCTTCCATGTGTTTTTCAGTGAACTGCGTAGACTGTAACTGCAGGTTACATACAGTAATGGTGAATAATTTGAAACAGGGGCTGGGTCCTTTTATACTATCGGTTCAAAAGGAGAGTGATCAATTCTCAGCCAGAGAGCTGTAACACATTACACAGTAACACCATAAACTTTTGGATTGACATCAGGCTATGTGTTCAAAGCAGAGCCAGCATTCTCTATCATAACAAACACAAATTCAATGATCTGGGTTGAATCACTTTGCGAATACCATTAAAAAAAAAGACTTGAGTGAACTGAATTCAAGTCTCACAGTCTCATTAAAAACACAAATTCCACTGGGTACTAGTTAGCGAACACCATGTGAGAAATATTCTAACTATTCATGTTTATATCTGAAATGACTGTCATTGACATTATTTTCAATATGAGCAGCAGCTAGAAAACAGCATTACAGATTACAGATAAAGGCGTTGTAATTATTTATGTGGAGTATGTTAATTTCTTGGGTGAGTGATAGCAAAATTATCAAAATGAAACAAAGAACATTATGGAGCACCTTTCATGACCCTTTGCAGCAATTAAAGTCCTTTTGGAATTTCAGAGTCTTATCTTTTGCTTGCTATCTAGACATC
This sequence comes from Chiloscyllium punctatum, assembly GCF_047496795.1. NCBI lineage: Eukaryota > Metazoa > Chordata > Chondrichthyes > Orectolobiformes > Hemiscylliidae > Chiloscyllium > Chiloscyllium punctatum. The sequence continues at coordinate 46,463,650 of NC_092786.1, forward strand.
AAAGACAAGGTTTTGTCTGCTGGTTATTTGTAAGAATATCAAAATCGCATTCAGGATACGGCTACAAGCAATGAATTTAGGAAATCTTTACACTATGCTTGTGGTGTCTCTGTTACAACAGTAGCTAAAGGAATCTCCCTCCCCCAAACTAATGATGTATCATTACTCTCATACCCCTCATAAAATCTGTGATAGTCCCCTTCCTGTCATATGACTCAAAACATGTAAGGTCACGGGGGTCCTAGCGAGGTTAGAATTTAAGAGCGGGGCTTTTAAAACATGGTTATTAAACACAAAGAACCTTATCTGACATTTGCTCTGTAAGGTCTTCATCCCTGGAGGCTGATCAGAAATGTCAATAATCCCAGAACTCCTCACAATGCCCATCTGGGACACACAATATGTTTCATGCCCTCTCACAGACCAGGATGAGGTTTACAGGCTTGGGAAGAACTTTTGCATCATCACCAAGTATTGACCCCTCCTAGAGATTCCCAAAAAAAAAACAGCTGCTCCATTGACCCTTTTTATTCTATTTTGCCCAGGGAAAAGTGCAATTTTGGGGGATCAGGACATATTTGGAGGCTAGAGTTAAGCACACCATGGACAGGATAAAAATGAAGCTCTTCGTAACACTATTCTAGCAAAATCCATAAATCTAGCACCCATAAGTTGCTTCTTACAGTATCAGTGTGACATTTCCAGTTCTCATATCAAGCACCTCTGAAGAATCAATAGTCCATAGATTTTCAAAGCTGAACCAGATTTGTTCCTGTCTGCCTGACAGTCAGAAAAATTCTATATTCTCTTTCTTTACAGCTCTTTTTGCTATCTGTTGTCTTACCAATACATTATTTATGGTGCTGCATGCTCATAACCAAATACATTTTGCAAATTCAGACGTATTCCCTTTGAGTAACTCTTGAGTTTTTTTTCCAATATTTGCAGGAAACCACACAAATAGATCTAGAGTCAGTTAAAACTGGATGAGGAACAGTCTTGTATAGTTCACTTTAAAACTGACCCAACTAATTTCACTTCAGAAATCCTCAGTGCTGTCTGGGAAAAGAAAGGTCTATTGTGCTACAAGTCTCATTGGTATTGATGTTTCAGGTTCAGTCACTCAGCACAGGTTTTGGCCCCTCATCTAGGTTTTACAATAAAAAAAATGTTCTCCCATTGAAAAGTGGGTAACAATTCTTCTCTGATCGGGCTCCGGTCCAACCAGAATGAAAGAGCAAACATCTTCAACTCAATGCCAATTCATAGAAACAAAGGGGCTGTTACATTTGCTGTCATTGAGCTTTGATTCAAATCTGATCCATTTATTATTGATGTATAATAATGGCTAGTCCCTTGGATTTCTGAGACTGACTAATTTGAATCCTCCATTTTTGCTTTGTTGTTCAAAATATATAAACACAGGTATCCCTCACTATCTGGAAGTAGAGCATTCCCAGGAAGCTGAAAATGACGGCAAGAGAAGATACATGATTCATATGGGAAAAATTTCACGGTTTTTCATAAAAACGAAAATCTTCTTCGGATTCGCGAAAACAGGTACGAATGCAGGCCTTTTATAAAAACAAAGTGGCGTAAAGTGAATATTCGAAAAGTGGGGGATACCTGTACAACACCCCAGTGCAGCTTAACCTAGAGTTCATTTTGGACGGAATGCTGGGAGTTTGCGGAGACGAGGGAATCTCAAATCTTTTATGTCCAAATATTTAAACTTTTTGTATTTAACATTTAACTGAAAGGTGCATTTTAAGGTCAGGAATTAAGGGCCTAAGCAGGGATATACAAATTTGCAAATAGCTTATTAATGAGTGAGTCTAAACACTGGCCCTTCATTTCTTTAATAATTTGGGGCTGGGTGACTACCAGGCTGTACAAGAGAACAAGGGAGGTAGTGCAGGAGTCCCCTGAGATAATTTTGCTCATTTATTGGTTTACTGGGGGCAATGGTTATCTTTCTAGCTACTAGAGAGTATTAGATGATTATTGTAATAGAAGCACTGCACAGAGCTGGGGGAATATGTAGGAGAATGGCACCAAGTCATATGCTTATTCCGAGAGCTGGAAACATGTTGGGCTGACTAGCCTGAACCATGACAATTCTGTGATTTTGCTGATCAGACTGTTGGTACAACCAATAAATTGCTGATTAAATTTGGGTGTGTTAAAAAGATTTGATTAGATTAGATTCCCTACAATGTGAAAACAGGCCCTTCGGCCCAATAAGTCCACACTGACCCTCTGAAGAGTAACCCACTTCCCTCTGTCTAATTGCACCTAATGGGTAATTTAACATGGCCAATCTACCTGACCTGCATATCTTTGGACTGTGGGAGGAAACTGGAGCACCCAGAGGAAACCCAGGTAGACACAGGGAAAATGTGCAAACTCCACACAGACAGTCACCCAAGGCTGGAAGCGAACCCAGGTCCATGGCGCTGTGAGGTTGCAGTGTTACCTGTACAGTGTCCCGGTGCAGCTTAACCGAGAGTTCATTTTGGACAGAGTACTGGTTGTTGTTAATTATAAAAAAAACTATTCAACCTGGCACTAAACCTGGGTATGTAGCAATAGCTGGAAACAGAAGCCATTGTTAATGTATAATCCTATTCAAGATCTTACCAGGTTCCCTGTGTTTGTCAATATTTCTGGTGATCTTCTGTTTACTGGACATCAGCTGTCCATCAGAGCTCCCTGATGTCGATGTATGGCCATGTTTTTCTCCACTGCGGTTCCCACTTGTCTTTTTCACACCTCCAAACACCTCCTTCTTAACTTGTGTTTTTGCCTCTTCTGAGCTGGTTTTGCTCACCATTGTCACTGGACTCTCTAAAGACTGGGTGCCTGTTATATTTCTGCCGGCTACGGTTCTGACAGTGTCTATTTCACTGCCCCTTTCATTGCTGGCTGCTTCAAGGGATGTTGCCTCATTGAGTTCATTCCTTATCCATGTTGGGACAAACCGACTGGTCTCCAACTCAGACATCTCTGAGCTTGTGTACTCATCGCCAGCTTCATTGCTGGAATGAGAATATTGAAGAATGCGCCCATGCTTTAGTCCTGGGTCCTCACGGTTTCCACGTTTACGAAGGCTGCGGGATCTCCTTACATGCTTGTAGCATGGTGGATCAGTACTCTCCACTAGGACATAGATGCTCTCCTTATTACAGACAATACTTCTAAGAAAAGTATGCACATCAGGGTGGTCCTCCAGAACTTCTTTCAAGGTGATTAGAGGAACTGGGATTAGTTGTTGGCTGCTTTCTTGATCTTGAAGGTTACTCTCACTCCCAAAGGAGTTGGCTTTCATGCTGCTGGATTCCTGTATATCCTTACCATCTGACTTGCAGCTCCCACTGCTGGTTTCTGTTTGATCTAGAGCAGTAATTACATTCCTCATTAGCACTAAATTCACAGTACTTTAAGTAAGAACCTAGTCATTATCTTGATAGCGATGAAAGTCATTTGGAACCAGTTGCTGCGACTACAATTCTATAATTTCATTCCACAATCAATTTAAAGATAGATCACCCAACATTGTAACGACTATCAATGGGTTTAGTGATGTGTGTATACGTGTGTGTGTGTGTGTGAGCAAATGTGTACTTAATGAGAAATAAAAACAGATATTGCTGGAAAAGCTCAGTAGGTCTAACAGCATCTCTAAAGAGCAATCAGATTTAATGTTTCAGGACCAGTGACCTTTCCTTATTCTGATTTATGTTTTTGTTTCTGATTTACAGCATCCACAGTTCTTTTGGTTTTTATTTTGTACTTAATGTCAGTGTATTTCACAAGGTTAACTGTTTGAATAAGGAGATACATGGTATCATCCGAAACCTTTTTGGACATACTTTGGTTGAGAAGATGAGAAGGGAACCATTGAAGTGAATGTAGCCAAATATAAATTAATAAAGTGTTGTAGGTCTTAATCAGTGAAACTTAGCTGAGTGTTAGTTGAAAATGTTGCATTAAGCTTTGGGGTCAGTTAGTTCAGTAAGTTGGATGGCTGGCTTGCAATGCAGAGTGATACCAATTGGCTGGGTTCAATTCCCTCACCAGCTGAGAATAATCATGAAGATCCTTGCTTGAAGGTGTGGTATGTCAGGTTAAACTCAGCACCAATCGTTTGTGTCTGACAAGGGAAGAGCTCTATTTTCCTCTGGGAGTATGGCGACTTTACTTTCCTTATTTTTATCAGTAAGTCATGCAACAGTCATGCAATGCTTGGCTCACGCATGTTGCATTCAGCAGATTTTCAATAAGCCAAAATCTGTATTCTAGGATATCAAGAATAGAGTGATCATTGTAAAATTCTCTGCTTGAACACAATATTTGCAGCCTCAAAACTTCCAGCAACTCTTCTTGTCATGTTACTATGATGAACATGCCTAATTTTATAAACCACTTAATGCATCATATGGAATCATGACTGTGTCAGTGTGAATTCATTTTACATGACAAGGAACAATCACACTGAATACAGAACAACAAAAGCAATGTAACAACCTGGTACAGGTACAGTTTAAAATTGATCACTTCAGTAAGTTTACACAGAATCAAAACTTCCATATATTTTGACTTGCAGCTACTTGTCTGTTTAACATTGCTACTTTTCTGAAGAAAACATGAATATGATAATAAATATAAAGAATAACTAAAGCCAGTGTGTGCTCACAACCAACAGTAGTTGAAATCAACAATTCTTTACCACATTGTGTGGAGGTGCTGGTGTTGGACTGGGGTGGGCAAAGTCAGAAGTCACATGACACCAGACTATAATCCAACAGGTTTATTTGAGATCACAAGTTTTTGGAGCACTGGTCCTTCGTCCAAAAGCTTGTGATTGCAAATAAACCTGTTGGACTATAAACTGGTGTCGAGTAATATCTGATTTTAATCACATTGTGTTCAACAAATTACCTCCTGAAGACTTTCTCTTACCTTTAACTGATGTCATACTGCTATATGTCAGGTTTTCCCCCAAAGAATCTTGTTTGGAGTAATTACCATTTTTCTGCAATCAAACATTGACATCACTTCATCAATATGATCACTTTTAAGCAACAGACTCTATTGCTTTAGATAGAGTTGAGTCAACACATTGAATTTTCAAAAAGCATTTGCTCTTGGGACATTAGCATCATAAGCAAAGCTAACATCTGTTGCCCATCCCCAATTATTCTTAAACTGAGTGGCGTGTTAGGCTATGTTACAGGGCAGTTAACAGTTAACCACATCACTGAGTGTCTGGAATCACATGTAACATAGAATAGGAAGGACAACAGAATTCCTTCTTGAAGGACACTAATGAATTGGATATTTTAAAAATGAAAATCCAGTAGTTTTATGGTTACTATTAAAAAGATTTGCAGTTCATTATTAATTGAATTTAAATGCTCCCTGCTGCTTTGGTGAGATTTGAACCCATGTCGGTGCAGCATGAGTGCTGGCTACGAATTACTTGCCCAGTAACATCATTATGGTCCTCACTGTCTGAATTTGAGTGAAATTTCCATTTAAAGAGCTGTGACATGCAGTCAAAGAATCACATATGACACATGCCCGGGTGTGGTGTCAGCTAGATACATTCAGAAAGTCATACAGATAAGATAACCTGTGCTGTGAAGGTTAGTGATGGTGATCCTGGTGTATCTAGTTCATCCTCTCTGATATGGTTTCTTCCCATTGCCGCACTGATTTCAGCAAGCTGCTTTTCATTTTCAGGACGTTTCTTACGGTTGTCATGGCTCACTGTCCCAGTAATGGACTCCTCAATTTCTACAGGGGATGGTGATGTTGGGTAGATAGTTTCTTCAGATATTTTTGTGGCTGTCTGAGATGGCGTGGTCAACACGGATGGGTTTGGAGATTGCATTGACTTGTACTTGGTGCCCCAGAAGAGAATCTTATTATCATCAGTCCCGACAACACTGAACGTCTCTCCACAGCTGATTGTCTGAAAGGAAGAAACTGAGAAACTGAAGATGCTAGTAAATCACTCCGCAGCGGATAGTTAGAGTACAGCACACACGCCACAGATCACCCTGACACAATTCTTATACAGTGGACAGAAATTGCTTTAATCCATACATCTAGTGTACAGGAAACAGAGTAAAGGGAGATGTCATAAAGTAGTAAAATTGAGAAGAACATGAGGAACAATCAAGGAGACAGCCCTGAGTCTGCCAATGGGAGAGAGTTAATCACGTATGTGATCAGCCACATCATGAGTGCGGAGATAGGGTGGAATCTCCCTCTGCATTGAGCTGCAGAGATAGGTGGTGAGAAGGGGAAATAATGGGCTGAGTTTACCCCGGTGGGGAACTCACCACTTCTTGCCACCTCAACAATTAAGTGCTGGGCGAGAAGGTCCATGAGCAACTTTCTTGACTTGTCAACCATTAAAGCGCTTACGTAGTCAATTAAACCTACAAACCTCCCAATCACTTGCCACACTGGCTAACAGGTAAACCTGCTGTTTACGGAGCCTCTGATTTCCCCAATCTGGGGACAAACAAAGGTGAGAGTGAAGGCAAAGGGCTAATCTCTGAAAGACAACCCTTTGCCCTTGTCTCTGACCCCCCGATGAACCTTCTTTGCCTTGTGCACCCCCATCCCCTGAGAAAAAGAATAGGAAGACTTAATTCTCACTGATGGAGATTACTGGTGGCTGTTAAGACTCAGTTGCTGCTGGCTTCTGATTGACTGGCAGCTTCTGGTGCCAGTGTCCAAGCCTTTGATAGGTTAAGATACTCGCTCCCACTTACCTGTCAGCGCTTCATGAGCTGATTAGCAAGTGATATGGTGGGTTACTTCGCTGATAGGGAGATGGAATGTTAATCACTATTAAACAAATTCACCTCCACATTTTAGAAACTAGGGAAAACCATGCCCAAAGTAATTTTCAGCTGATTATAATTAGAGTGGATTTACTTTTAAATGGATTTAGAAAATGTTACTCAGTTCAACATCCTTAATTCTGATAATGCATAGTGCTGCTATTTATGGTTTATCAGAATGGTTTAACACTAAAGATTTTGTCCCTTATTCTAATTTTAGTGAAAAATCAATTTTATTACCAAAGGTTGCAATTACACAGTGTATACTGATAGTCTGAAATATTACGTACAGTGATATTTCTATGTTGGAGTTGTTTTACAAGCATTGGCATTTTGTATGGTTTAGTGTTGCCAGTACACAGCTGACCTTCTGTATTCCTCCCAAAGGTGTAAATATTTCCCGGCTCCACAAGTACAATGCTGTGAGAGGGGCCCAGGACAGCATCTCTCACCCGGTGGTTCCTCAATGCTTTCACGACTGTGGGAAGTTTCCTTCCTTCAACATCAGTCTGCAACATTAAAAGGAGCAGCCTTTAGAATTGCTTGATACCACAGTTTGTGGCCTTGGTACTGTATGGCCTTGAATTCTAGATTAGAATTAGATTCCCGACAGCATGGAAACAGGCCCTTGGGCCCAGCAAGTCCATTCTGATCCTCCAAAGAGTAACCCAACCAGACTCATTCTCCATATTCACGCCTAACTATGGGCAATTTAGCATGGCCAGTTCATGTGACCTGCTTATCTTTGGACTGTGGGAGGAAACCGGAGCTCCCAGAGGAAACCCACGCAGACACGGGTAGAATGTGCAAACTCCACACAGTCAGTTACTCAAGGCAAGAATCGAACCTGGGTCCCTGATGTAGTGAGGCAGCATTGCTAACAACTGAGCCAGGTCTGACTCTCCCCCATGGTGCAGGCTGCATTTCCAAATAGTCAGGATGAACTTTTATAACCCATTTTTTTCATTAGGTGTTACCTCCCCTATCTGTTTCTGATGTCCACTGCCAAACAACAGTAGTCAGTTAAAATCACCCATGGAGCTTATCCGACATAGTCCTCTTCCTCCAAGTTCTGATTTTTGTTCAGTGAGCAAACAGGTTCCCCTTTTAACCTGTGAATGAAGAGCTGCTGATATTTTGGGGATTGAACTCCCCCCTTCAATAGCCAGAGGCCTGTATGGGGAAAGCTAATGTGAGCTTCCTGTCAGGGCAAACGTGTTAAGGGCATTGGTCAGAAATAAGCCAAAACTGTATTTTCTGTTACCAGTTTCACCCTTTCTGTTGGAACTGAAGACGATGAATATTAGCCCCGAGTTATATTTCAAGCAGATTCCACAAGCCAAGCTAGGACCTCACCAGCTGTCAGCTGCTCAGCCCAACTGGATCTCAAGCTCGGTCGTTGTGACTGACGCGTGAATTGCAGAATCTGGTGGGGGTCTCCTGTTGCCTGAAACTCCTCTCTCATACCTCTTCCATGGTTGCTGCTTTCTGACATAGCCTGGATTTAGTACAGCTCCTGAAGCGGGCTAGATAGCAGGCAAGCCAACGTAAACACAAAGCATCCCATTCTCACCAGCGGAAAAACTGAGCATCCCATTAGAATCGGCAGCAAAAATGGATTATCACGGGGAACCTGTCTGCTGTTAGGTTCATTATTGAGGTCTGAGTCTTCACTTTGGGTTGTTATCTCTGACTCCATCAGAAAGTAGCAAGGATTCAGTAATTCTCCAAACTTAAACAGACTTCCCATGCCTCCTAATGTCTGCACAGACTCAAGGTGGTCTCTCTTTCAAAGACAATGGAGACTCCATACTTGTGACCCCCATCCCACTTGTGATTTTCAATCTATCCTAATCATCATCTTCCAAGGATCCCATGATGCTTAAAGGTCTCTGTTTGGGGCTGACACCGTTAGAGAGTCGACCTCTCTTTATCTGCACATCTTGGCGGGGCAGGTTTTAGACACTGGGCTCCTTGATTTCGGGGATGTGTTAAACATCTGAGATGTGTTTAATTGGGTCGGATCTTGCCCGCTAAAGTGAGGCAGGTCTCCCACCACTTCAGGTAACAACCATGGATTTAAACCTCCCGGACAATTCACTGCTGAGACTATTTCCACAGCCTCTCATTGCCCCCAGAGGAAATCTTTTCGGCCTACAATATATCTTGAGTATGGCTTTATTCACACAGTAAATTATTTTGATGGGAGCTTTTTCAATGCCCTTTTATTCTGTAGGAAACATAACGATGTTGATCTTTATTGTGGATCAGAATTATAAAGGGGTGACAAAGAAGGATGAGGCCATTTGGCCCATTGTGACTGCACTCCCCGGTTCTTCAAACGAGCATCATTACCCAGTGTCAATCTCCTGTTTTTTCTCCATACCTTTGAACACTATTTTTATCCAAATAATCACCCAATGACCTCTTGAATGCCTCAATTGGTTCTGCCTCCACCAGGCTGTGCATTCCATACCCTAACTATGTGACGAGACTGGAAGATTTTCTCACACCAGTTTGCTGTTCATGCTACCTCATTCTCCAGTCACCCTTTAAATAACCTGTCTACATTATCTTGCAGAATTAAGGGAAATACAGTCCTTTATAGTTTTTCTCTGGGAAAACGTACTGCTGATTCATCATCATAGCTCAAGAGTTTTGAGTTCCAACATCAAACCTTGTACCTTCAATGTATCAATGTCATTTTAATGCAGGATACACTGGATTTCACACATTACTGTAAATATGATCTTACCAATGATTTATGCTCAGTTGAACAAAGTTTGTCTTGGATTATAATCATATCCATGCATTCCAGTATCTGACATCCTTGTTGACAATATGCACTGCAGGACATTGGTATATAGGATACAGAGCTCTATTATTACTAGTGCTGCCACTGAGATTGGTATTACATAAAAGGATGCTAGTTAGCTTTATCGAGAACAAATTAATGTTATTGCAGAGTTTGATACTCATTTTATATTATGCCAGTTAAGCTTCTAATTTCTCCTTTAGTTAGTTGTGATGTTAGAAGGAATCAGATAATTGATTCTTTTGATATTCTTTCCGTGGAAGGGTTTGGCACTTATCACAAATTTCGGTAAGACTTCTTCACAAATTTCCTTCATGGATGCACAGCTAACACACATTTAAATGGTTCTATCTTCCAAGCTCCTTATGCTTTTGCCTTTCTTTGTGGACCAGAATGCTTCCTTTGCACCTCACAAGGCAAGTTCAGACTTCCCTGGATTTCCTTTCATTACTAGGTCTCAGGGTCACAAGGCTCTCTTCAAACCTCTCACCACGATTGACCAGCAAGCAGCACACTGATGTCCTGATATAATCTTGCTGCTCCTACTTTGCAGCCATATCTTTCAAATTCAAAGGTTGGGGGGTGAGAAGAATTGCATCATACAACTAGCTCCAAGTGTTTGTTTTAGCAGTAAGTCAGGAAGCCAGCATAAGAACTCAACTCTGCTGTACCACACCAAGATAACATGTAAATACATTTTAAAACCTGTTGTCAGCTACTGTTCAGAAGAAACTCCATCCTTATCCTCCAGCAGCCTATGAATATAATACAACTCTCAGATAATATGTGGGAATTCGCGACAGCTGAGCTAACAGAAATAAAAAATAAACACAGAGAAAGCTTGAGAAAGCGAGCAAGTCTGGCAGCCTCTGTGGGGAGCGAGAAACAGAGCTAGTGCTTCGAGACCAGGATCACTCTTCTTCAGAACTGTTTAAAACTTCAGTCCTGATGAAGTCATACTGGACTTGAAACGTTAATTCTGACTCTCTGTCTCTCTATCTCTCTGCAGATGTTGCCAGACCGGCTAAGCTTCTCCAGCATTCTCTGTGTTGACCTTTAATATCTGTTAGGTCACAATCCTAGAATCTGTAGTACTTTGCTTTTAAAAAGATGTTAAATATAAGCAAATATACAAGTTAAAAGAGGTGACCAGATATAAAATATCAGATGATACTTGTCTGTCATATCAATAAGTGAAACACACAGGATTCAAGGATACTCACTCGGGCAAACAGCATTGTCATCTGCATGAGGAGGCCCCGTCTCTCGTTCAAACCCAGTTTATTGTACTGATTATTGCCACAAGCCAGCACACTATCAGTATCTATTGATCACAAAGCAAACAATTCAGAAAAAAAAGCATATACCTGCACAAAGGAAAAAAACATTGTTTTCATAACATTACCTTTAAGGACTAACAGACAAGTGTTGATGGGATGAAAAGTGATCAAAAGATAGGCCCCTTTTCTTTATTATTGTTTACGATTTCCTGCCTTGGGGTGCAGGCATGGGGGACAGTCGGTTAGGGCACCTAATGTGTTGAAAGGGGACTGTTGATGGAGGTGCCCATTCCTATCACTTACCCAGCTGAGGCAGGAGGAGCCTCACTCTCTGGACCTGCTGCTGTTTCCAAACATCTCCCCTTCATCTGTTAACCAAGAAGGGTGGGGAACCAGCCTGAAATGGCCTCAACTGAAGCAAGGATGGGCCAGCCGGCTTTTCCTCCAGAAAATTGCAGAGAGGTTGGGCAGGTGGAACGCAGTAGGAAGGTTACCTGAGGAACATTACAGGTACAAGCTCCGCCCTCTCCCTTACAAACCCATCAACTAGGGAATGTACTATTCTGCCCCACAAGAAATCATCACCACAACTCATGAAGGTAGTTGAAAGTTTCCCTTTATGATACTAACAAAATCCTGAAGAATTGCTTTTTACATACATGTAGCCTATTTTCAATAAAAGAAACATATCCGACTGAAAATACCACACCTAAGTTGCATTCAATAGGACAGATGGAATACTGAAACAAACGTAGGGAACCGTGGAGAAACACCAAACTCCTTAAGAAGAATCACACTGGACTCAAAACATTCCCTCTGTTCCTCTACCCACAGATGCTGCCAGATCTCCTGTGTTTCACCAGCATAGTGTGTTTCAGATTTCCAGAATCCACAGTATTTCCCTTTGATATGAAGGAATACTGATTCCCCTGCTGAGGAGACAATAGGCAGCACATGGTCTTCGTGCCTATATTTGACCTCATGTTATGAAAAGTCATGAGCCCCAAAGTCAATGTTGAAGACTCCCAGGGTTTTCCTCCCAACCATTTAACACTGCACTGCCACCTTATGTGTTTAAGTGTGTCACATATGTCGTGAAACATTACTGGCACAGGTAGGTCTTGAACCCAGGTCTTTAGTCCTGAGGCAGGGACATTACCAGTGTGCTACAATAGCCTTTACCTTGTGTATGATCATCCTGGTGGTTGGGCAGGATTGGCCCAGGGATGGCAGATGGAGGAATCTGGAATATTGACTGTGGCAGGTTGCTGCTTGGCTCAGCTATGGGACAGGTCTCCCAATTTTGTCCTAAGCCCCCAGCAGATACTGAAGTGCACTTTACAGGAGTGACTAGACTGGTTGTTCCCTTGTTATACCTGCTTGTTGCCAGGCAGTTGTTCCAGTTTTTTTTCTATTATTAGACTTTCTTGTCATAGGTTTGGTACAACTGAGCGACTTGATAGGTTATCTCATTGTAGCCCCTGAGCCCCTCCCACCCTACTCAAAATTGAAGCTATGTGATCTTACATGATCTTACATGATCATCAGTAAGCAGTCAACTACACTGTTATGGACATAGAAGTTCCTGTAAGAACCAGCAGATTTCATAGTCATTTTCATAGAGTCATACAGCATGGAAATAGACCCTTCAGTCCAACTCGTCCATGCTAATCAAGTTTCCCAAACTAATCTTAGTCCCACTTGCCTGCATTTAGCCCATATCCCTCCAACCCTTTCCTATTCATGTACCTGTCCAAGTGTCTTTTAAATGCTGTAACTGTACCAGCATCTACCAATTTCTCTGGCAGTTCATCCCACATATGAATCACCCTCTGTGTGAAAAAGTTGCCTGTCAGGTCTCTTTTAAGTTTTTCTCCTCTCACCTTAAAATTAGGCCCTCTAACTTTGATCTTCTCTACCTTAGGGAAAAGACCTTTACTAATCATCTTATCTTTGCCCCCCATGATTTTATAAACCTCTATAAAGTCACTGACTCCTTCCCTAAAAGGAATCAGATGGGGTTTCATGAACAATCAGTAATTTTACTGTTTCAATTAATGATGTTGCTTTTAAGACCAGGTTTATTTAATTATTTGAATTTAAATTTCCATGTTGCAACAATAGGACTTGAGTCAAGTCTCTGGGTCATTCCTTGATCAACTACAAAATCATTATATGAACACTCTTTCACTAAAGAAATGATGAAAGTAATCGCTTTAAACAGGGCTGAAGTTTTAAATGGTGTTTTGATTTCAATACTAAGTTGACTGATTACTGTACAGTATCTGCTATGTCAAAACTCGATTAGTTTAACCATTTGTACTAAGTTAAAGTATAATAGAAGATCAGATATATACCTGTTAAGAACATGGTTCCATCCACCCCACACTTTACATCTCTTATGAAGGTCTGCTTCTCGAATGATACCTCCATTGGTGAGCAGTGGTCATCATCATTCCCAAGTCCCAGTTTACCATATTTTCCATTGCCCCAAGCAAACACCTAGAAGTTGGTGAAAGAACCCCTGCTCATTCTCCATCACTTCAATTAAAACAACAGATATTTCTCATATAGAAAACTTGTTGAACTCAATCAAATTCAGTTAAGCTAAAGTGAGTCAATTAACTGCAATGCTCAGTGTAGCCAAATCCAGAAAGCGATGTTGGGGATGTGCAAGTGTAGGAGCAGTGTGGTTCACACTTCAGTTTTACTGAACTTAAGCAAGATATAAATTTGCCTGCATTTCATAGAAAAACAGATAATTCAGCAGAAATAGCATTCTGCCACTTGTTTACACTTGACATTGGACTCATAATAGGTTTTCCTTCATCCCTTCCAGTATGTTTCTCCTTCAATGAATGACGGGTGCTGGACTGATGATGTACTAAATCCCTGCCACTAGAAAATAGCCAGAAAATGATGTCTTCAATGTCCTTATGACTACAGGGAACTATATCCATTTGCAGTAATACATTCCATATTGCAATAATGTTTTATGTGCAAAAACTTCTGATTTACTATCTTTATGGTTTTAGCACTAACTCTAAATTTATGGCCCTCGGTAACAACTCACTCCCCAGTGGAAATAATCTTACCCAGCTCATCCTCACAAACCTTTTCAATTCTTTTCTGGAAGAGTTGAAGGAGGAGAATTATCAAACATTGACGGTTTGATGGACATTCCGTAAGCACCTTAAACCTTACAGCTGCATCAGTTGGACTTATGTGAAACCAACCAGCTCCAACCATTTAGAATTTAGAAGATAATTTTGGATATTTTTCATAAAGCATTTCAGAGAGCAGCACAGAAGCAATGAATATAAAGTATATAATGTTACAAATGTGAAGACGCTGGATGGGTTGTTCACAGGAGGAAATAAATCTTTCCATTATTCCCCACATGAGGAAACTAACAGTTGCAGTGAACAGAATAAATTGTACTAGCAGAGAATTAAAACTCATCCAGGTGTATAATGGCAACAGTAATCCCATTTATGAATAATAGTGAGCTGAAAATTATGGGGATAATTTTACGATCTAGCACTCCTGATGTACAAAGGAACATAAATTAGGAATTCACATTAAAAAGTTAAAATTAATGGACAGGAAATCTTGAGCACCATACCTGAATTCCTATTTACCTGTAACCCTTTTCAAGAAGCCAGGTAAAGGCTAGTCAAAGCAACCAGGCATTATGGTGTTAAAGGTGCCAGACGACATTATATACGGATGCCTCCTAGCTGCAGAATCGTGAATTATAAGGGGTGAAGGTTCTAGTGTAATAAAGCAGCCTACCTACCTTTCACAACACCATAGGATATCAACTACTTTCATATAACAGAGAACATGACAATTAAAAAGGAGCTCTTTAACTTGTTTATGTGAAGTGATTTGCAATCATCAGTTTGCTCATCTCTTCAGTCATTGTACCTTATGACTCCACCTCTCCCACCTGTGAAATATATCTTCCAATCCAGACATATGTTCCTCATCAAGCTATTGCTCTGGATCTTTCGGTTTCATCCAAATATGCAACATACAGTGAGCTGCAAAAGATTCTATCCACCTTTATTGGGGGGGGGAGAAGGCATGGGGTGTAGGGAGCAGGGATCACATAATAAGGCAGCACCAGATCAATCCAGACACCTCAACCTTTGCTTCAGTGCTCTCAACATATGCTTGGCAGCTGACACTGTTGTTTAAGCGCCTGGTTATAATCATAATGCACTTCAATTTTTGAGTTTTTGTACTGGTGTTAGGCAATGAACACCAAACAAAGTCAAACAATATGACATATAGCAATTTCAAGCGTTTTGCTACACATAACTTATGTTTCCAATTGGCACAAGCACTGTAATTGCTGTAACTTCAAAGTCTTCAGTCTCATTTTCACATTTCTCTGTGGCTTTCTCCCACTCTGTCAGTAATCTGTACATCCCAGACACTGACTCTACTTTTTTGATGCCAAGATGTGGAGGTGCTGCTGTTGGTCTGGGGCAGACAAAGTCAGAAGTCACATGACACCAGATTATAGTCAAATAGGTTTTTGAAATCACAAACTTTCACGTAACAAAGGGGCTTCACTCTGAAAGCTTGTGATTTTAAATAAACCTGTTGGACTATAACCTGGTGTCGTGTGACTACTGACATTGACACCGGGTTACTGCTGGTTCCCTGCTCCACTGTCAATACAAAATTTCTTTAAGGCAACTGTGCCTCCCCAGTTAAGATCAGCAGAGGCATTTGGCTCATCCTATGACCAACCAAGGCTACCTCTGACTAAACATAACCATTCAAATGTTTGCAAACTTTAAGAACATGTTACTCACCTTACCTTCACTACTAACACACAACACATGCTGCAGGCCACAGGCAATGACCCGAACATTGATACTGAGTAGAGCTTCAATCAAACAAGGTCTGGAGGTACTAAAGTGGTCCCCGTGCCCAAGGCAGCCTTGGGCTCCATCGCCAGACGTCATTACAATTCCATTATCACTAAGAAAGACACTGAATCCATCGCCACAACAGGCCCTGCAAACAATCATATTGTGTTGGTTAGGAAGGAGCCTCAGGTTTTTTTATAATTGTCGAGGTAGGCTGGAGTAGAAACTTTCTGTAGGTAGTATATCATCAGTAAATGGTTGTGTTCCTTGCCATGGCTCAATTAGTAGCACTCTTACCCCTGAATCAGAAAGTTGAGATGTTAGCATATTAATCCAGGCTGAATCGCCAGTGCAGTTTTGAGGGTGTGCTGCACTGTCAGAGGTGGTGTTTTTCAGATGAGATGTTAAACCAAGGCCCAGTCTGCCCAACTCAGGTGAATGTTAGAAGTACATGTCACAATTTGAAAGATGTGGAATTATCTTTGTTGCCTCGGCCAGTATTTATTGCTTAACCAACGTCATAAAAACACATTACTTAGTCACAAGTGTTAGCCACAAAGTTCAATTATTAGCCACATTTAATTATGGGGTGGCACTGCAAGGGATCTGGGTTCAATTCCAGCCAGATTTCAATTCTGTGTGGAGTTTGCATGTTCTCCCTGTCTTTGCATGGGTTTCTAAGGAAGCTCCAGTTTCCCCCCACAGACCAAGTTAATTGGATTAGCCATGGTAACTGTGGGCTTATAGGGATAGGTGGATTTGGATTGGATGCCCTTCAGTTGGTTAGTGTAGACTTGAAGGGCTAAATGGCATCCATCTGCACTGTAGGGATTCTATGATTCTACAAGTACATTTCTGTCTGTGGACAGTACATTACATTTTGCATGCTGTTCAGTTCTAGTGATCTCATTCGTGCTAAGTACCTCGTAGAAGTTTCTGGAGAGGACATTTCGACCAGTATAAAGATATAAGAACCATCTCAGCAACCGTTGTCAACAGGAACCACTGAACTACTTTCCCTGTTATACCTCACTCAGAAATGTAGTTGTAATCTCGGTTATGATTTGGAGGTGACAACCACCTGATGAAGGAGCAGCGCTCCGAAAGCTAGTGCTTCTAAATAAACCTGTTGGACTATAACCTGGTGTTGTGTGATTTTTAACTTTGTAACCTGGGTTAGTATAGTCGGGGGAACAGATACTGTTCTCTGTGGCCAGGATCGAGAGTCCTTAAGGTTGTGGTGCCTACCTGATGCCAAGGTTCAGGATAGCTCATCTGTACTGAAGAGGAATTTGGGGTGGGAGGGGAAGATCAACTTGCTATTGGTTCCATGTAGGAACCAATGATACAGGGAGAAAGAGGAAAGAAGTTCTGCTGAAGGTATATGAGCAGCTAAGGGTTAAATTAAAAGGCAGAACCAAAAAAGTAATAATTTCTGGACTGCAACCTGAGCTACAAGCAAATTGACACGGGGTCAACAAGATTAAAAAGGTAAACGTGTGACTCAGAGATTGCTGTGGGAGGAATGGGTTCGAATTTGGATGGACCAAAGGGCCTGTTTCTGTCCTGCATGGCTGTACAACTGTCAGGGTTAATTAAAAGGCAGCTCTCAGCCCAGTTAATAGGCTAATAGTGTAGTTCAATCAGCAGACCCAGCAGCATCATTAGGTGGCCACGGTTAGGGCTACAAGGAGAGAACAGGGTGTCTTCATACAGAGGGCTGGGGGACAGAGTGGTGATGTGCTGGGGCTATGCATGCTAACCCTGGTGTTTCGGAAGGGGGATTCTTCCACCGATGATGTTGGGTCTACAGGGGTGACCATTGCTGTTGGTGGACGCTATCCATAGATCATAAGGCCATAGGAAAAAATGGCCTTCTATGGGAAGCTGCAGGAGCATTTCAAGAGTAGACTCTTTTTATTTCATATCAGGTGAAATGTTGACAGAATTGTAAAATGGACATGAATAGTTAACATAATTACATTTAATTAACTTAATTAGATTAGATTACATTACAGTGTGGAAACAGGCCCTTCGGCCCAACAAGTCCACACCGACCCGCCGAAGCGCAACCTACCCAGACCCCTACATTTGCCCCTTACCTAACACTAGGGGCAATTTAGCATGGCCAATTCACCTGACCTGCACATCTTTGGACTGTGGGAGGAAACCGGAGCACCCGGAGAAAACCCACGCAGACACGGGGAGAACGTGCAAACTCCACACAGTTAGTCGCCTGAGGCGGGAATTGGTGGCCAACTGCTAGCCATTGGGAGGCTGAACCTCCCTCGCTTTATGCTTCCAGCTGATCACCTCTCAACTAAAGTAAAGGACTGTGGATGCTGGAAATCTGAAACAAGGTTGCTGCAGAAACTCAGCCAGTTTGGCAGCATCTGTGGAGAGAGAAACAGAGTTAATGGTTCAGAACTGGACAAGAGTGAAGAAAAATCATACCACAATTGAAATGTTAACTCTGTGTTTTTTCTGCACTGATGCTGTCTGACCTGCTGAATTTCTCCAGCAATGTCTGTGTTGGTTTCCACGTCACAAACCTCCCAGCTAGTCTTCAAATGGTTTTAAAATCCATCCTTAAAGCCCAGACATAGACTCCATAAGGCAGAAATACATATTTATTATGATGTTTAATACTCTGATTTAGTTGCAAACAGGGATCAAACATATTTCCAAACAAATATTTATTGAGCATGCTATGCCCATTTTGGTTTTTATTTTGTCCTTTTATGTTGAATTCCCCAATTCAACAAGGCTGGGAGAAGATTAAGCTTCTAAAACTGATTCTGCTGCGTGTGAATAATTGCAGATATCCTGACAAATGAAAAAATATTCACCTGAAACACCATAGAGTCGAACAGTTCGCTAATACCTAACTATCAGGAAGATAAATCTCCTATTTATGTCCTTTCTCTTCATAAGCTGCGTTGGCCCAGAGGCTCTGAACCGTGAGCTCATAAACTTTATTACCTGACAATAAACTTTCCTTTGAGCGCTTCCACCAGCTGAGGTCTTGAATGTGACTGCAGGTCCCCGTGACCGAGTTGGCCTTTTGTATTGCTTCCCCATGTATACACTGCTCTCTCCAGCGCAACAGCTATCATATGACTATCAGCCACAGCGACCTGCAAATCGAGACAGAGTGACACAGTAATCTGTGAGTTATTGGTTTGGAACTAGGATTGTACCAGTCTGTTTCATCTTTTATAATATTTAAAATTTCATACATAAGTATACACAAAATGTATATATCTTTATACCTCATTAAAAGTGCAGATGGATGAAGGATGTTTCCACTGTCAGAGGGTCTAGAACTAGGGGATACACTCTCAAAATTAATGGTTTGCTATTTAGGACTGAGTTGAGGAGCAATTTTCTCACTCAGAGGGTGGTGAATCTTTGGAATAATCTGTCCTAAAGGGCAGTCATTGAGTATATTCAAGACAGAAATCGATAGATTGGAACATTTGGGGATATTATGGGAAATTGACATTGAAGTAGAAGGTGAGTCTTGATCGAGTTGAATAGTGAAGTAGTAAGGGCCTGAATTGCCTACCCTGCCCTATTTCCCATGTTCCTTTGCTAGTTTCTTTGTACAAGAAGATAATCAAAGGCATGGTTCAGGAATACAATCGGTTCTCCTATACTATGTGTTTCGTCAACGCAAACTGGCTTTAACACGATTGAAGACTTTAGACCGTTATTTGTAGAATGCGAACTTTCCTTACCTGTATTGGCTATAATGCAATTCTGGCCCCATTAGTTTAAACGGCACAACTATTGCCTGACTTTCCTAAAACATGAGATCGCACGAGGATGAACTATTGTGTTATATCAGAACTGACTGTAACTAAACAACAGGAATGCAACATTCTTAGAGAGTACAAAAATAGTCAGGTAACACTGCAAAATGAATGTATCAAACTGCAACTGCATCCAGCAGTTTGTTGTTGCCTCACGTCCATCCCTGTTCCTAGCAGACTCTCATTGTACTGCTCCTGGCCATTTCCAGGGGCATTAGAATTTCCGATCCTGGGTGATTTATACATCCAGAGTGGTCGCCAAATGGTTAGAGGTGGGCTGAGTGAAACCACAACACAATGAGCTATAGGTGCCATTCTCCTGAAGTAACCAGACCACTAGGCTAACAGGTCATGTGATGATTGATTGTGACTGTCCCAGCTCCTTCCTTCTCAGCCTCCAATAGGTAGAACAAGCTATGTTCTACTCATAGACTGAGAAACCCCAGGACAGCATGGAAAGGTGCTGAAGACTAAGGAAGCACGCTTAGGGGCATGCTCTGCCAAATTAACTACCACTGGGACTATCAACAACAGCTTGAAAGCAAAGTCAGCATGTCACACAGCAAGATTCCACAAATGAATGGATGACCAAACTGAGTCAAGATTAGAGTGGTGCTGGAAAAGCACAGCAGGTCAGGCAGCATCCAAGGAGCAGGAAAAATGACATTTCAGGCAATTCCTGATGAAGGGCTTTTGCCCGAAACGTCGATTTTCCTGCTCCTCAGATGTTGCCTGACCTGCCGCACTTCTCCAGCACCAATCTAATCTAGTCTCTAATCTCCAGAATCTGCAGTACCCACTTCTGCCTGGAAGACCAACCTGTTCTATTGTAGAGCTTTGGCTAAGGCAGTATCCTTGCTTTTCAGATAGTAGTCTTTCATTTATGTAGTACCTTTCATAACTTCAGGGTGCAGGTGTTGGATTGGAGTGCACAAAGTTAAAAATCACACAACACTCAGTTATAGTCCATCAGATTTATTTGGAAGTATAAGCTTTTGGAGCACTGCTCCTTTGTCAGCTAGTTACCTGATGAAGGAGCAGTGCTCAAAAAGCTAGTGCTTCCAAATAAACCTATTGGACTATAACCTGGTGTCGTGTGATGTCTAACCACCAAAGGCATTCATTTTGAAATGTGGTCACTGAAATTACGCAGAAAATTGTCAATTTCTGCCTGGCAAGCACTCCCAATTAGAAATATGCTAATAACAAGATTATTTTAGTTTATCTTTTGTGCTGTGAGTTGAAGGGATAAACATTAACTCAGACACCAGGAACAATTCAGCTGCATTTCTTCAAGAGAATATCTTGAGATCTTTTACATCTGCTCCTTTCTGGCCCATATGAACATCCACCAAGTTTAATTTCTCATCCAAGAAAATATATATTTTAAGCAACTGCATCCCCACAGAACTTTAGTAGTGCTGATGTACAGAAATAAGGCTGTACCACAGCTGCTCGTATGATCAGGAAATCTTTTTTCATTATGATCCAGGAATGGAGAAAAGGGGGTCCAAAAGAAAAGCTTAGCATGTTCTCTTTAAATTTAACCAATCAGATAAACCCAATTTTTCATCAATCCATTTTAATAACACATCAATTTGATTACTCCTAGTTTTAAGAGACTGGTGTAGTTTGTTTTAACAGAGATTACATGATATTAAATGAATAAAGCTCTCAGGAGGAATATATCGTAAATTTGACAAAATACCAAATTCTGATAAATCTCACCTCAGATGTCATTTTATTAAGTACTGCTCATTAAAACAGCATGATCATTGGCTGGTCAATATGAAAAAAGAATTGGCATTGGACAAGGTAATTGTTGACATTATTTCCCATATATTTCACTTATCTAATGTACTGCCTTTCACACAAGGAATAATTTCAATAGTTTATGGCTCTTTTAATATGACAATTTATCTGGAAGAAGACACGATTACTGCTCTGCTTACTAAAGCAAAATAAGATTAATTTCTGAAGGAGAGCAGCAGCTTTTAGTGGAAGCTATGCCTAATCCCTCATGCCTGCGTTTTGAAATAACTACTCACACAAAAGGAGTATGTTTGTAAAAAAAAAATCAACATTCTTTATTGTTCTTCCACTCTCCTCCAATGATAATTTAACTGCCTGAACTTTCCTGAAGAGATGAGTTCAATAGCGGACAATCACCTGATGAAGGAGCAACTCTCCAAAAGCTGGTGCTTCCAAGTAAACCTGTTGAACTATAACCTGGCGTTGTGTGATTTTGAACTTCAATAGGGGAGAGCTACAATGGTGCAAGTCCAGTGTCACATCTTTCCACCAGAGCAAATTTGCATGCTATTGGTTTGCATCAGATTTACACTGAGATATTGATTCTTCTAAATATCCTTTGCTTCCAAGATACCTCTTTTGAAAGCCCTCTTGCACTCTCACTTGATTCCACCAACAATACAAAACGTACATTTCCTGCACTTGGGCTAAGAATGCACAGGTATGAATTTGCATCCAAATTCTAGACACAGCATAGATTCAAAATATTTGGGGTTTGTCAGCAATTTTCTTCACAATCTGAATAAATAGCATGTATCAAGATTCCACAAGCAAATGATCAACTTGTTCTATTGAAGAGTGTTGGCTAAGGGAGCATCCTTGTTCTTCAGATAATAGTCTTTCATTTATGCAGCACCTTTCACAATCTCAGTGAACCTCCCCACCACTGAAGCGTTATGCCACCAAAGGAGTTTCATTTTGAAATGGGGTCACTGAAGTTAAATTGCATCAAAGTGGCATTGAGCCACAATGTACCTGAGCATTTTTAGATGCTGCACCCATTCAGATGGAGTGGAATTTCCAAAGAACAGTCATATTGGACTCGAAACATTAATTCTGCATCTCTCTCCTCAGATGCTGCCAGGTCTGCTGAATTTCTTCAGCACTCTCTGTTTTTATTTCAGATGCACTAGCACCTCAGTGCATTCTGCATAATACGAGAAGAGGAGGAGCACCAGAGGCAAGATTTCCAAGAAATAAGAAGCCTTGGCAGAATATAGCAGCCCATTCACTGTTAGGGTTAGTAAACACAGGCAGAAAAATGTTCAAGTTGGGGTCCATTCAAAGGTGGAGAGGCCACCAACATGTCAGGATCCATAAGTCAGAATAACAGAACTTTCCTTATCGCTTACTTGAGCCATGGCATTATCGCTCTATTTTTGGGTTTCTTAACCAATTAAGGTGAGCAGATGTGATACTGACCAACTGCTGACTGTTGAAGTGCTGCATTTAAAGGTACCCTGTAACACTCAGAATGGTAGCATCGTACAATGGGCAAGCGAGCGACTACTGCTGGAGTGATGGAGACTCAACAGGAAAGGCAACTCCATGATTTCTGATTCATCATTGTACTTGGTATTGTGGCTGCATGGTGTTCAAACTGGGTAGGGGTTGGTTGGTACACACATTAGGTGCCAAATGGCTGCACTGCCTCAGATTAGATGAAGTAGACTCAGATTGAACCCATTCTGGGCCTCCCTGGCAGCTAAGGGAACAGTTGCAGGCACACTGACCGCATCAATACTCCTCTTGTTGCCTCTCCTCGTCGCCCTCTTCCTCTTCCAGCGATGCAGCGGGACCCTCACCTGTGCTTCCTGCCCTCTCTGCTGCTGTAGGTGCTTCAAGGCACAGGACGCCACGATCATCCTGAACGTCTTTGTTGATGTATTCCCAATGGCACCTACAGATCTGTTCAGTGAACTGAAATCACATCTCCAGCATTTTTTGGTGAACTCTTGTGCTCACCTGTACTTCTTCTGGTCACGGATGGTAGTGTTCCTCATGGGTGTTAATAGTCTTGTTCCCTTGTCACTCAGGAATCATTGGCTGACCCTGCTTAGTGAAATGAACACTTCAGGGAGACTTAAATTATACTGTATGAAGGCAGTAGCACATTTTCCTGGCTATCTTGCACAAGCAAACAAGGAGATTCTTCCAGTGATTATACGACAATGGAATATTAAAGAAGAGGATTCTCATTTGGTTAATGAATACTTTCAAATAATCCAGGTGACTATCTCATAGCAAACAACGGACACTTTGACCATGAGACTGGGTGGGAAGCAGCTGGTGAGGGCATTATTGTAGGGGTGGTACCGGTGGGAGTGTGGTGTGGGGAATGTGCTGGTGAGTGTGGGGGTGAGGGAGGTACTGGTGAGTGTGAGAATGTGGGGTTGGGGAGGTGCTGGTGAGTGTGGGTATGCGGTAGATGCTGGTGGGAGTGTGGGGGTGGGAAAGGTGCTGGTGAGTGTGGGTTTGGGGGAGATTCTGGTCGGAGTTTGGGGGTGGGGAAGGTGCCAGTGAGTGTGGGATGGGAAAAGTGCTGGCGGGAGTGTGGGGGTGGGGAGTTGGCTGTGAGGATGTGGTGGTGAGGGATGTGAGAGCGTGGGGGTCATGAGTTGGGAGTGAGGGTGTGGTGGTGGGGGATGTGAGAGCATGGGGGTGGGGAGTTTTGAGTAAGGGTGCGGTGATGAAGGATGTGAGAGAGTGGGGCTGGGGAGTTGGGAGTGAGGGTGTGGTGGTGAGGGATGTGAGAGCGTGGGGCTGGGGAGTTGGGAGTGAGGGGGCAGTGGTGAGGGATGTGAGAGCATGGGGGTGGGGAGTTGTGAGTAAGGGTGCGGAGAGGAAGGATGTGAGAGAGTGGGGCTGGGGAGTTGGGAGTGAGGGTGTGGTGGTGGGGGATGTGAGGGTGTGGGAGTTGGGAGTTGGGAATGACGACGTGGTGATGAGGGATGTAAGAATGTGGGCGTGGGAAGTTGGGAATGAGGGTGTGGTGGTGGGGGATGTGAGAGCATGGCAGTGGGGAGTTGTGAGTGAGGGTGTAGTGGTGGGGAAGGTGAGAGTGTGGGAGTGGGGAGTTGGGAGTGAGGGTGTGGTGGTGGGGGAGGTGAGAGTGTGGGTTGGCGATTTGAGAGTGAGTGTGGGGTGGTTGGGGAGGTGAGAGTGTGGGAGTGGGGTGTTGGGAGTGAGAGTGTGGTGGTGGGGGAAGTGAGAGTATGGGGGTTGGGAGTTGGGAGTGAAGGTGTGGTGGAGGGGGATGTGAGAGTGTGGGGGTCAGGAGTTGCGGGTGAGGGAGTGGAGGTGGGGATGTGCGAGTGTGGGGGTCAGGAGTTGCGGGTGAGGGAGTGGAGGTGAGGATGTGCGAGTGTGGGGGGGAGGAGTTTGAAGTGAGGGTGAGGTTATGGGGCATGTGAAAGTGTGGGGGTGGGGAGGTGGCAGTGAGGGTGTGGTGGTGGGGGAGTTGAGAGTGTGGGATTGGGGAGTTGGGAGTGAGGGTGTGGAGGTGGGGGAATGTGAGCGTGTGCGGGTGGGGAGTTGGGAGTGAGGATATAGAGGTGGGAAATGTGAGAATGTGCAGGTGGGGAGTTGGGAGTGAGTGTGTGGTGATGGGGGATGTGAGACAGTGGGGTATGGGGGTTTGGAGTGAGGGTGTGGTGGTGGGGAATGTGACAGTGTGAGGGTCGAGAGTTGTGAGTGAGGGTGTGGTGATTGGGGATGTGAGAGCGTGCGGGGGGGAATTGGAAGTGAGGGTGTGGTGGGGGATGTGTGAGCATGGGGGTTGCGAGTTGGGAGTGCGGGCGGGTGTGGTGATGGGGGATGTGAGAGTGAGGGGGGTGGGGGTGGGGGATGTGAGAGTGTGGGGTGGGTAGTTGGGAGTGAGGGTGTGGTGGTGGGGATGTGAGAGTGAGGGGGCTGGGTGTGGAGGATGTGAGAGAGAGGGGGTGTTGAGTTGGAGTGAGGATGTGGTGGTGACGGATGTGAGAGTTGGGAGTGAGAGGGTGGTGGTGGGGAATGTGCGAGCATGGGGTTGGGGAGATGGGAGGGTGGTGGGGGATGTGAGAGTGAGGGGGTGGGGAGTGAGAGTGTGGGGGTAGGGGCTGTGAGATCGTGGGGGTGGGGAGTTGGGAGTGAGCGTGTGGAGGTGGGGGAATGTGAGAGCATGGGGGTGGGGAGTTTGGAGTGAGGGTGTGGTGGTGAGGGATGTGAGAGCGTGGGAGTTGTGAGAGTGTGGGAGTGGGGAGTTGGGAATGAGGGTGTGGAGGTGGGGGAATGTGAGAGTGTGGGGTGGGGGATGTGAGAGTGTGGGGGTTGGGAGTTGGGAGTGATGGTGGTGAGGTAGGAGATGTGAGAGTATGGGTGTGGGGAGTTGGGAGTGAGGGTGTGGAGGTAGGGGAATGTGAGAGCGTGGGGTTGGGGAGTTGGGAGTGGTGGTGACGGATGTGAGAGTGTGGGGGTGGGGAGTTGGGAGTGAGAGGGTGGTGGTGGGGAATGTGCTAGCATGGGGTTGGGGAGATGGGAGTGGTGGTGGGGGATGTGAGAGTGAGGGGGTGGGGAGTGAGAGTGTGGGGGTGGGGGCTGTGAGATCGTGGGGGTGGGGAGTTGGGAGTGGTGGTGAGGGATGTGAGAGCGTGGGGGTGGGCAGTGAGGGTGTGGTGGTCGGGGATATGAGAGCCTGGGGTTGGGGAGTTGGGTGTGAGGGTGTGGTGGTGGGGGATGTTAGAGCATGGGGGTGGGGACTGAGGGTGTGGTGGTGAGGGTTGTGAGAGTGTGGGGATGGGGAGTTGGGAGTGAGGGTGTGGTGGTGGGGGATGTGAGAGTGAGGGGGGTGGGTGTGGGGATGTGAGAGTGTGGGGGTGGGGAGTGAGGGTGTGATGGTGGGGGATGTGAGGGTGTGGGGCTGGGGTGTTGGGAGTGAGGGTCTGGTGGAGGGGGATGTGAGAGTGTGGGGGTCGTGAGTTGGGAGTGAGAGTGAGGTGGTGGGGAGGTGAGAGTGAAGACAGGTGGGTGTGGGGGATGTGTGAGTGTGGGAGTGGGGAGTTGGGAGTGAGGGCGCGGTGGTGTGGGATGTGAAAGTGTGGGGGTGGGGAGTGAGGAGACAGGGTGTGGGGGTGGGGGATGTGCGAGTGCGGGGGTGTGGAGTTGGGAAATGTGAGAGCGTGCGGGTCAGAAGTTGGGACTGAGGGTGTGGTAATGGGGGATGTGACAGAGTGGGGGTGGGGAGTTGGGAGTGGTGGTGGGGGATGTGAGAGTGTGGGGGTCAGGAGTTGGGACTGAGGGTGTGGTGGTGGGGATGTGAGAGTGTGGGGTTGGGGAGTTGGGAGTGAGGGTGTTGAGGTGGGGGAATATGAGAGTGTGGGGTTGGGGAGTTGGGAGTGGTGGTGGGGGATGTGAGAGCGTTGCGTTGGGGAGTGAGAGTGTGGTGGTCGGGAATATGAGAGCCTGGGTTTGGGGAGTTGGCAGTGAGGGTGTGGTGGTGGGGGGTGTAAGAGTGTGGGGGTGGGAGTTGGGAGTGAGGGTGTGGTGGTGTGGGATGTGAAAGTGTGAGGGTGGGGAGTGAGGAGACAGGGTGTGGGGCTGGGGGATATGAGAGTGTGGGGGTGGGGAGTTTGGAGTGAGGGAGTGGTGGTGGGTGATGTGAGAGTGTGGAGTTGGGGAGTTGGGAGTGAAGGTGTGGAGGTGAGGGGTGTGAGAGTGTGGGAGTGGGGGATGTGAGAGTGTGATGGGGAGTTGGGAGTGACGGTGTGGTGGTGGGGAATGTGAGAGCGTGGGGTTGGGGAGTTGGGAGTGAGGGTGTGGTAGTAGGGAGGTGAGAGTGTGGGAGTGGGGAGGTGGGAGTGAAGGTTTGCTGGTGGGGGAGGTGAGAGTGTAGGGGTGAGGAGTTGGGAGTGAGGGAGTGGTGGTGGGGGATGTTAGAGCATGGGGGTGGGGGATGTGAGAGTGTGGGGGTGGGGACTGAGGGTGTGGTGGTGAGGGTTGTGAGAGTGTGGGGATGGGGAGTTGGGAGTGAGGGTGTGGTGGTGGGGGATGTGAGAGTGAGGGGGGTGGGTGTGGGGATGTGAGAGTGTGGGGGTGGGGAGTTGGAGTGAGGGTGTGGTGGTGACAGATGTGAGAGTGTGGGAGTGGGGGATGTGAGAGCGTGGGGTTGGGGAGTTGGGAGTGAGGATGTGGTGGTGGGGGATGTGAGAGTGTGGGGGTGGGGGAGTTGGGAGTGAGGGTGTGCTGGTGGGGGATGTGAGAGTGTAGGGGTGGGGAGAGAGGATGTGGTGCTGGGAGATGTGTGGGTGTGGGGGTGAGGAGTTGGGAATGAGTGTCTGGTGGTGGGGGATGTGAGGGTGTGGGGGCCGTGAGTTGGGAGTGAGGGTGAGGTGGTGGGGGAGGTGAGAGTGGGGTGGGGAGTTGGGAGTGAGGGTGTGGTGGTGGGGGATGTGAGAGTGAGGGGGGTGGGTGTGGGGATGTGAGAGTGTGGGGGTGGGGAGTGAGGGTGTGATGGTGGGGGATGTGAGGGTGTGGGGCTGGGGTGTTGGGAGTGAGGGTCTGGTGGAGGGGGATGTGAGAGTGTGGGGGTCGTGAGTTGGGACTGAGGGTGTGGTGGTGGGGATGTGAGAGTGTGGGGTTGGGGAGTTGGGAGTGGTGGTGGGGGATGTGAGAGCGTTGCGTTGGGGAGTGAGAGTGTGGTGGTCGGGAATATGAGAGCCTGGGTTTGGGGAGTTGGCAGTGAGGGTGTGGTGGTGGGGGGTGTAAGAGTGTGGGGGTGGGAGTTGGGAGTGAGGGTGTGGTGGTGTGGGATGTGAAAGTGTGAGGGTGGGGAGTGAGGAGACAGGGTGTGGGGGTGGGGGATGTGCGAGTGCGGGGGTGTGGAGTTGGGAAATGTGAGAGCGTGCGGGTCAGAAGTTGGGACTGAGGGTGTGGTAATGGGGGATGTGACAGAGTGGGGGTGGGGAGTTGGGAGTGGTGGTGGGGGATGTGAGAGTGTGGGGGTCAGGAGTTGGGACTGAGGGTGTGGTGGTGGGGATGTGAGAGTGTGGGGTTGGGGAGTTGGGAGTGGTGGTGGGGGATGTGAGAGCGTTGCGTTGGGGAGTGAGAGTGTGGTGGTCGGGAATATGAGAGCCTGGGTTTGGGGAGTTGGCAGTGAGGGTGTGGTGGTGGGGGGTGTAAGAGTGTGGGGGTGGGAGTTGGGAGTGAGGGTGTGGTGGTGTGGGATGTGAAAGTGTGAGGGTGGGGAGTGAGGAGACAGGGTGTGGGGCTGGGGGATATGAGAGTGTGGGGGTGGGGAGTTTGGAGTGAGGGAGTGGTGGTGGGTGATGTGAGAGTGTGGAGTTGGGGAGTTGGGAGTGAAGGTGTGGAGGTGAGGGGTGTGAGAGTGTGGGAGTGGGGGATGTGAGAGTGTGATGGGGAGTTGGGAGTGACGGTGTGGTGGTGGGGAATGTGAGAGCGTGGGGTTGGGGAGTTGGGAGTGAGGGTGTGGTAGTAGGGAGGTGAGAGTGTGGGAGTGGGGAGGTGGGAGTGAAGGTTTGCTGGTGGGGGAGGTGAGAGTGTAGGGGTGAGGAGTTGGGAGTGAGGGAGTGGTGGTGGGGGATGTTAGAGCATGGGGGTGGGGGATGTGAGAGTGTGGGGGTGGGGACTGAGGGTGTGGTGGTGAGGGTTGTGAGAGTGTGGGGATGGGGAGTTGGGAGTGAGGGTGTGGTGGTGGGGGATGTGAGAGTGAGGGGGGTGGGTGTGGGGATGTGAGAGTGTGGGGGTGGGGAGTTGGAGTGAGGGTGTGGTGGTGACAGATGTGAGAGTGTGGGAGTGGGGGATGTGAGAGCGTGGGGTTGGGGAGTTGGGAGTGAGGGTGTGGTGGTGGGGGATGTGAGAGTGTGGGGGTGGGGGAGTTGGGAGTGAGGGTGTGCTGGTGGGGGATGTGAGAGTGTAGGGGTGGGGAGAGAGGATGTGGTGCTGGGAGATGTGTGGGTGTGGGGGTGAGGAGTTGGGAATGAGTGTCTGGTGGTGGGGGATGTGAGGGTGTGGGGGCCGTGAGTTGGGAGTGAGGGTGAGGTGGTGGGGGAGGTGAGAGTGGGGTGGGGAGTTGGGAGTGAGGGTGTGCAGGTGGGGGATGTGAGAGTGTATGGGTGGGGAGTGAGGATGTGGTGCTGGGGGATTGGGAGTGAGGGTGTAGTGGTGACGGATGTGAGAGTGTAGGGGTAGGGAGTGAGGATGTGGTGCTGGGGGATGTGAGGGTGTGGGAGTGGGGAGTTGGAGTGAGGGTGTGGTGGTGATGGATGTGAGAGTGTGGGAGTGTGGGGTTGGGTGAGGGTGTGGTGGTGGGGAATGCGAGAGTGGGGAGTTGGGAGTGAGGGTGTGGTGGTGGGGGATGTGAGAGTGTATGGGTGGGGAGTTGGGAGTGAGGGTGTGGTGGTGGGGGATGTGAGAGTGTGGGTTGGGGAGTGAGGATGTGGTGGTGGGAGAAGTGAGAGCTTGGGGGTGGGGAGTTGGGAGTGAGGGTGTGGTAGTGGGGAATGTGAGAGCTTGGGAGTGGGGAGTTGGGAATGAGGGTGTGGTGGTAAGGGATACGAGAGCGTGGGGGTCGGGATTTGGGAGTGACGGTGTGGTGGTGGGGAATGTGAGAGCGTGGCGGTGGGGGTGGGGGTGGGGGATGTGAGAGTGAGTGGGTGGGGAGTTGGGAATGCGTGAGTGGTGGTGAGGGATGTGAGAGCGTGAGGGTGGGGATTTGGGAGTGAGGGTGTGGTGGTGGGGGATATGCGAGTGAGGGGGTGGGGGTGGGGAATGTGAGAGTGCGCGGGTGGGGAGTTGGAGTGAGGGTGTGGTAGTGGGGGGTGTGACAGTGTGGGGTTGGGGAGTTGGGAGTGATGGTGTGGTGATGGGGGATGTGAGAGTGTAGGGGTCGGAAGTTGGGAGTGATGGTGTGGTGGTGGAGAAATGCGAGTGAGGGGGGTGGGGTGGGGGTTGTGAGAGTGTGGGGGTGGGGTGTGGGCGTGAGGGTGTGGTGGTTACGGATGTGAGAGTTTGGGGCTGGGGAGTTGGGAGTGAGGGTCAGGTGCAAAGGGATGTGAGAGTGTGGGGGTGGGGCGTTGGGAGTGAGGGTGTGGTGGTGGGGGATGTGAGAATGTGGGGGTGGGGAACTGGGAGTGAGGGTGTGGAGTTGGGGCAATGTGAGTGTGTGGGGTTGGGGAGTTAGGAGTGGGGGTGTTGAGGTGGGGGATGTGAGAGTGTGCGGGTGGGGAGTTGGCAGTGAGGGTGTGGTGATGGGAGATTTGGGAGCGAGGGGTTGGGGAGTTGGGAGTGAGTGTGTGGTGGTGGGGGATGTGAGAGTGTGGGGGTGGGGAGTTGGGAGTGAGGGTGTGGTGGTGGGGGTTGTGAGGGTGTGATGGTGAGGGATGGGTGAGTGTTGGGCTGGGGAGTGAGGGTGTGGTAGTGGGGGATGTGAGAGGGTGGGGGTGGGGTTTGAGAGTGTGGGGGTCGGGAGTTGGGAGTGAGGGTGTGGTGGTGGACGATGTGAGAGTGTGCGGGTGGGGAGTTGGGAGTGAGGGCGTGGTGGTGAGGGATGTGAGAGGGTGGGTGTGGGGAGTTGGGAGTGAGGGTGCGGTGGTGGGGGATGTGAATTGGTGGGGATGGGGAGTTGGGAGTGAGGGTGGGGTGGTGGGGGATGTGAGAGCATGGGGGTGGGGAGTGAGGGTGTGGTGGTGGGTGATGTGAGTGTGTGGGGGTGGGGGATGTGAGAGCGTGTGTATGGGGAGTGAGGGTGTGGTGTTGAGGGATGTGAGAGTGTGGGTGTGGGGGATGAGAGAGCGTGTGTGGGGAGTGAGGGTGTGGGGTTGAGGGATGTGAGAGTGTGGGGATGGGGTTTGAGAGTGTGGGGGTCGGGAGTTGGGAGTGAGGGTGTGGTGGTGGACGATGTGAGAGTGTGCGGGTGGGGAGTTGGGAGTGAGGGCGTGGTGGTGAGGGATGTGAGAGTGTGGGTGTGGGGTGTTTGGGAGTGAGGGCGTGGTGATGAGGGATGTGAGAGTGTGGGGTGGGAAGTTGGGAGTGAGGATGTGGTGGTGGGGGATGTGAGAGTGTGGGAGTGGGGAGTTGGGAGTGAGGGTGTGCTGGTGTGCGACGTGAGAGTGTGAGGGTGGGGAGGTGGGAGTGAGGGTGTGCTGGTGTGCGACGTGAGAGTGCGCGGATGGGAGAATGTGGGTTACACAGGAACCAATGACACAGGCAGCAGGAAGAGGAGACCCCACACAGTTTCCTGGATCCCTTCCCAGAAATTCTGTAAAATATTAAGTGGAGTGGTGTCCTGGGAATGTAGCAAAGTGCAGGACATGGGGCAAAGTGCTAAATGGCAGGATGATCCTCACCAGAGCCACCACTGCCATGGACTGCCCTGTAGCTGTGAGAAC
The DNA here is from genome assembly GCF_047496795.1 of Chiloscyllium punctatum. Taxonomy (NCBI): domain Eukaryota; kingdom Metazoa; phylum Chordata; class Chondrichthyes; order Orectolobiformes; family Hemiscylliidae; genus Chiloscyllium; species Chiloscyllium punctatum. The sequence continues at coordinate 46,495,500 of NC_092786.1, forward strand.
CACAGTTATTGAGGCAAATCCAAGGATTCCTCAGGACCCAAGCATTTGTATGTGCCAATCTTGATGTCCATCGCTCGGAACAGTCACTTGGTGGGAAAGAGGCTGACACTGTGCAGATACCATCTGGCGTGGAACGCAGATGAAGAAAGGCAGGATGGCTGTGAGCTTGATGACCAGGTGACCATGTGACCAGTGACAGTATCTACCGTGAGGTCTTCTTCTAGGAGGTTGAAAATGTCAGCAACAATCTGCTCAGAAAGCAGAGCGTCTCGAGGTGCTCATACTCAGTTACATCCAGGAGTCTCGTCCTCCACTTGTACCCCCTCTGCCTGTACCCCCTCCGGCTGTACCCACTTCGCCTTTAGGGTTCACTGCCACCTCCATGTTCATCCCTCCCGCCCTGTGGAGAGGCAATGGGGTGAGGAGAAGCCAGTGTCGATGGTGCTCCTCCTCTCGTTCCTTATCAGAGGGCTAAAGTAAGGCCCCAGCTCAGCTTCCAGGCAGCTGAGAAGGATGATGATTAAAACAAACCTCCACTTCTCAACAAATGAGGGCCTGCAAAGCTTTGAAAACCGCACCCGAAGCACTGCCAAGTGAACACGCCTTTCACTGAGGCAAAATAACAACTTGTAGGACCGCCTAAAGACTTCTAAGTCTATCCATTACTCATTCTGCAGTTCTTACTGTCTGCTCACCTTGCTGAGCTCCTGTAAGCGCAGGAAATTAGGGAATATGCAGGGATGTAGAGTTGAGGTTAAAATCAGATCAGGTGATCAGCAGCTGAGCTGAATACATGGTTGAAAATGCACACAAATGCCTTTTCTGTCGCAGACTTGCTTGTCCCAAATTGTTGCCTGCACAATCACAGACATTTCCGAAATCATTGCTTTTTCCCTTTATTCTTTCTTGGGATGTGGGTGTTGCTGTCAAGGCCATCACATTTCTAATTGCTCTTGAACTGAGCAGATTGCTGGGCCATTTTGGAGGCAATTCAGAGTCAATCACATGGTCATGGAGTCACTTATAGGTCAGAACAGGTAAGGATGGCAGATTGCCCTTACTATAGGACATCAGTAAACAGGACGGAGTTGGAAACAATTGATGATAGTTGTCATATTGGTACAAGAACATGGAACAGGAACAGGCCCACTTAGCCCTTTGAGCCCTACTCCACTGTGCAATAATATAATAGCTGCTCTGATTTTAACCTTAACTCTGCATATCCCCGATGATTTTTTTATCCCCTTGGGAATCCAGAATCTATCTGTCTTCACAAGATGTAAAGATCCTGCATCCACTGCCTTTTGAGGAAGGGAATTCCAAAGACTCATAACCCTCTGAGAGAAAAAAATATGCTTCCTCATCTTTGTGCTAACTACGCACCATCTTACTTTTAAATTATGACCCCTTGTCATGGTCACCAAGGCTAAGATTAACTCTGTACTCCAGATTTGTACACTGAATGTAAATTCTATGAGCTGTCCTAGTGGGATTTGTGCCGATGCCCCCATATCATTAGCCTGCCTCCCTGAATTACTTGTGCAGTGACATCACCGAGTCTCTGTCTCTTCTCAACCACAAAGCTCAGTCGATCCCCAACTCACCGACACATTGATTTGTTTCAATGCTTTAACCTCCCATGCACACTGACTCCTGTCCTTTGTGGGAAGTGTGCGGGAAAACATCTCAAGGAAATAAAAATGAATAAATCCCTCACATGATGTACAGCTTTGTAAAGTGACCGTTGAAAAGTAGAGTAACAGTTAATGGCACTGTTCTGAGGAAGGGTCACTGGACCTGAAACAGTAACTCTGATTTCTCTGCACAGATGCTGCCAGACCTGCTGAGCTTTTCCAGCAACTTCAGTTTTTATTTCTGTAGTTAATGGCACTGGATTGGTAACTCATGGTGGTGAGTTCAAGTTGAGGAACTGAATTGAAGATAATGAGTAACATCTGTGCTAACATCTGGAAAGAATGACTGTGAAAAACTGTCATAAAAGTTCATCAATGTACTTTTAAGAAAGGAGTCTGTCACCTTTTTCAGACTGGATCACACGAGCCTTCACTCACACACTACATAGTTGGCTTTTCATTCCCTCTGAAGTGACCCAGTTAGCAACCCTGTTGTAAAAATGACTCAGACAACTGCTAGGAACCACCACTATCATCTTGGGGAAACAGGGCATGGGCAACAAATGTGGCTTCATCAGTGACACCATCACTCAGAAAACCTCAGTGTCTCAGTTGTGCACAAAGGTCAGTGATGCATCAAGTGATGGAAAAAGGGATCAGAATACTGAGGTGGTTGTATTTGACCAATGGGACACAATGGGCTGAACCGCCCTTCCCCATGCTGTGGATCTCTGTGATTCTGTGGCTGACTAATTTTTGCTAATATTTACAAACATGGTTCCAGGTTGAGGAACTTCACTTGGAGGATAGATTAGAATTTGGGAGTCAGAGGAGGTTGGCAGGAGATTTGATGGAATCAATTTCAAAATTTTGAGGCGTTGCACAGAGTTGATAGGGAAAGCCTGCTCCTATTGGCAGAAGGTTAGAGAACCAGGGACACTGATTTAAGGTGAATGACTGAAGAACCACGGGCAACTTGAGGAAGAACTATTTTCATCAGCGAGTGGTTAGGGTTTGGAATGCACTGCCTGAGAATGTAGTGCAGGCAGGTTCAATTGTGACTTTCAACAGGGAACTGATAATTATCTGAAGACAGCAAAAAATTCAAGATGGTGGATAAATGGCAGGGGACTGGGATTAGCTGAGCTTCTTGTACAGAAAGTCGAATAGCATCCTTCTGGTGTTTCAGCTTTTCCACCCCCTCCTCCAGCCATTACAGTGCAATTTGTCATTTTACAGTGACACACTCCGTGATGTAGCTGTGAATGTGAGTACAGGTGAGGACCAGACGGACATACAGTTTAGGAAGACTTGGGCAAATACCAAGCCTGTTGGTCATCTTAAAGTAGATTACCTCCACTGTCGTCACCTCTCCTCATTCACAACGGTACTTGTAAACAAGAACATTTCAAACAACTGGCTTTCTCTGAGCGACATAATTGCAGATTGAAGAGAGCCACACAGCCAACCAATCATGCATCCACTAATTTCCACAAAAAAGTCATTTTTCTAAGCTGAAATATGATGGGTATCAACGTGAACAAAAAAAGGTAAGTTTAGAATTTCTTCAGACACTGTCTGTTATGAAAACTCCTTTCCCACAAGCCTGCCTTTAAAGGCAATGAGTAAGAGTGTGAATATTACATTCCATCTCTCAGTTTGAGGATGTGATCTTTGCATTACTGGAACTGATGTCTTTAACCCTCTGACCTTCTACCGTTTGCTTTTCCAAACCAAAATCTTTTGTGACTGACATTTTTGTGAGATGAGGGTGAAAGGTGAACAATAATAGAGTAAGATAAACAGAAAGCTGGACATGCATTTTCTGGCTCATAATATCTTTAGCTCAAAGGCCTGATCAGCTGCTCAAGTACAGAGCTTCTAACCATAATGGAACTCACATTCAAACTCCAGGGCTGTCTCTGCCTCTCAGTTAGCACTGAGTTGCACTCACTCAGTTTAGTGGAGGCTGGGGTGGGGGTGGTGGAGAGTTCACAAACTCATTCCCTCTCTGTCTTTCTGCAGTGGGCAGCGTTGTCCAGCTCAAAACGAGCTTTCGCTTGCCAAAGTGAGGCAAGGTTGATCGGTGTCTGGCTCCTGGGAGACTCAACACATCAGGGTGACATTGCCTGGTTTACTTCACTTGACAGCCTGGTCTCGCTGTGGATCAGAAAAGATGATGAAGCAGATGGCAAAAGGATACCCCTGTGTTGCTCAGGCTGGTATGAGGGGGCACAGTGTGGAAATAAAGGGTTTTCCGTTTGAGAAGGTGATGAAGAAAAACGTCTTCTCTCAGAGGGTCAAGCAACTTTGGAACTCTCTTCCCTGGAGAGCAGAGAGTGCATTTTTAAGGCACTGCTAGATAGATTCTTGACTCACAGAGGAGTTAAAGGTTAATGGGAAGTAGGCAGGAATATGGAGTTGAGGCCACATCAGATCGGCCATGCTCTTATGGAACACTGGAGAGGTACCACATGCCAAACGGCCTACCCCTGCTCCTAATTTGTGTCACAATACTTAGAATGCCTGCAATGCAGAAAGGGGCCATTTAGCCCATCCAGACCTGCACTAACCCTCAGAAAAGCATCCTGCCCTATCCCCATAATCCTGCATTTAACATGGCTAACCCACTTAACCTGCATATTCCTGTGACGCTATGAGGCAATTTAGCACGGCCAATCCACCTAGCCTGCACATCTTCAGACTATGGGAGGAAACCAGAGGAAACTTGCACAGACTCAGGGAGAATGTACAAATACTAGTTGCCCAAGGCTGGAATTGAACCAAGGTTGCTCGGGCTATAAGGCAGCATGCTAACTACTGAGACACCATGTCATCTATAGATCCTAATGACAATAGCAGAGAGTTTTTGTTTTGATCAAATTTCTCAAGAAAGTTTGCTGCCTTTTACTCTTGTGAAGTGCTGGCAAGGCCAATTCTACTGCCTCAGCCCAGTGGCATGCTAAAGAGGGCAGTGGCCAAAGTTCCCTCTGAGCTGTGTGGCTGTGCAGCCCACTCTGAGGGTTCACGCCACACTGATCGACACGTCAACACAGTCACTTCCACCTTCTCTGGTCACAGCGGCACACGGATCGTTGGGGGTCTGTGCAGTGACTGGGAAGGACAGAGGGAATAGTGGTGGTGAACCTTTTCCTTATGCATTCTTTTCTCAACAGAACTAAGTGTGGATCCTGATGAAACACTTAAATAGGGCACAAAAAGCAACTTTGCTGTGTATAATAAAAACCAGAAGAAATGAAAGAATGTATGCATCCACAGCTTCAAACTTTGAACATGCAAAGTGCCATAAGAACCCAATAAGGCACTAATAACTTGTATCATCCCATAATCCGAGTCAATAGGCACACCTCTCCCCACTTTGTGATGAGTTTGTCTTTCATTCTGAACGGTTCTCAAAAGGACCTAACTGCTTCAAGAGTTGAGCTATCAGCATTGGGAAAGGAACGTTTACTTGTTGTTGTGGCCATGTTAACATTGAAGGGTTTCCCAGTCAAGTATAAAATGGCTTTTATCGTGGATACCACCATTTGCTGATATGTTCAATTTCACCTCATAAATGTCTTGCTCCAGTTATTCTTGAGGTCTCTTTAAAGTTCTACATTTTTGTACATCTTTAGTGCACTGGTCAAACATACAGCTGCCAAATTCCTGAAGGTATTTAAGCTTTTAAAATTCATTACTTCAGATCTTTTCCACCTTTGTTCCAATACAAAATCCACTGATTGCAGCATATTTTTGCTATATGTTTCTAGTATGTGGGATATGGGCACTGCTGGCTGAGCCAGTACATATTGCCCATCCCTAATTGCCCTTGGATTAGCCAGTAGTGAGCTGTCTTATTGAACCACAGCAGTCTTGGAGGTGTGGAGGTGCACACATAACTGTCGTAGGGAATTCCAGGAATCTGGCCCAGTGATGGTAAAGGAAGGGTGATATAGTTTCACGGTAGAGTGGGTTGTAGAAGGGGGAGTTGCAGGTGATGGTGCTTCCAAGTTTCTGCTGCCCTTATCCTTCTGAAGGGTAGAGCTTGTGGGTTTAAAAGATCGAAGGAGTTTTGGTGAGCTGCTGCAGTGCATTTTATAAATGATATATCGTTGCTACTGAGCATCGGTGATCACATTAAAATGTATTGGTAATGAGCTGTGAACATTTTATCTCCTGGTGAAGAAACAGGAGTCACTGAGGTTGGCAATGATATGTACCTGAAGTCTCTAGATGGTGTAGTGGACAGATGAAACTAGCTGCCAGTTATGTGACAGCGGGATGATTGTAGGGTTTTGATGGCATGGTAGTATTATCACTGAACCATTAACCTAGATACCCTGTTAATGTCCTGGGGATCTGGGTTTGAATCCCGGCGTTATAGATGGTGCCATTTGAATTCAATAATAATCTGGAAGGGTATAATGATTATTATTGTCAATTGTCAGGAAAAACCCATCTGATTCTCTAATGCCCTTTAAGGAAAGGAAGCTGCCATACTTGCCTGGTCTGGCCTACAAATGATTCCAGACCCACAGCAATGTGGTTGTCTCTTAACTGCACTCTGGGATGGGCAGTAAATGGCACGCTTATCCCACAAATGAATAAAACAAAAAAATTTGGGAAAGGAGCTCATGACCTGTCTCTTCCTCAACATGATGGTTCGGGCAGCTATCTTTGAGAATGGAATTTTCCACTGCAATCCGTATCTGGAATTTCACATAGCCTTTGGTTTATTTTAGTGGCAGTCAGTTGGTTTCTGAGGCAACCAATTTTCCATGCGTACGCTTTAGAGCTGGGGTTTAGATGGAGCATGCCTGTATTTGAAACTCTGTTAATTGTTGGGGAGGGGGTTTTTGGTTTTGAGTCTGTATTGCCATCGTGGCGAACAACATGACACTGATAGCTGCTGCCAAGCCTCCAGAATTATCTGGGAAACTCTGGGAGTACCATTCAACAATGTGAGCAATTTGGGAGAACGTTCCAATTTGGCAGAAAACTCATTGCAACTTTAAAAAGTTTTCTTTAATTTGTGTTTCAATTTCTTTAAACCCTTCCATTTATTAGTTCGGAATATATTAGGGTTGGGGAGGAGAGAGCTTTTTGATCTGATAGGAAAGCTGAAACCAACAGGGCCTGAAATGAAGCCTTCTCCAACACACCCAGCATAAGTTGGCAACTTTAGCCTTGGATCTCTCCTTGCTGCCATTATCTCTCCTGGATTATTTACCGTTCAATTCTGAATAATTCTTCTCTGGAGGCTTTCCCTAACTGCTCTGGCTTCAAAACAGTGCACCACATCTTGAGGTAATCAACCTTCAATCATTCCATGAACGAGAAAGACAGAGAGAGAGAGAGACGAGGAAAAAAGGGCATAAAATCCCATTTTATGTATACATTATTTATGAAATTCAGGCTAAGTACACCAACAAAATTATTTATGAAAGTCGTAGACAAAAATAGCTTAGTCTCAGCGGTAAATATATTAAGTACAGATAGTTGTTGTGTGCACGGGTTATTCCTGGTTTAAAGCTCCCTCTGCTGTTGAAAGGAGCAAATTGAAACTCATGGAAAATTCAGGGATTAAATTCTCCTCTTTGTGCAGGGCTCCCCCTGCTGAGGTGACAGCTTAAGGCAGTTGGAAGAAATAGAAGCACGGAATCCCTACAATGTGGAAAAAGCCCTTTCGGCTCAGGGAGTTTGCACCAATACTCCGAAGAGCATCCCACTCGAACACTTCTTCCTCACCTTATCTCCATAATGCCTCATTTCCCATGGCTAGTCCACCTAGCCTGCATGTCCCTATGGGATAATTTAGCATGGTCATTCCATCGAACCTGCACATTGTTGGATTGTGGGGAAACTGGACCACCCAGAGGAAACCCACACACAGACACAGAGAGACCGTGCAAACTCCACACAGTCACCTGAACCTGGGTCTCTGTCACTGTGAAGCAGCAGTGCTAACCAGTAAGCCCTCTTGTCACCCCCTTATTAGATTAGATTCCCTACAGGATGGAAGCAGGCCCTTTGGCCCAACAAATCCACACCGACCCTCCGAAGGGCAACCTACACAGACCCATTCCTATACCCTATATTTACCCCTGACTAATACACCCAATGCTATGGGCAATTTAGCATGGCCAATTCACCTGACCTGCACACCTTTGGATTGTGGGAGGACATCCACACAGACACCGGGAGAATGTGCAAACTCCATACAGGCAGTCGCCCGAGGTGGGAATCGAAACCCGGGTCCCTGACACTGTGAGGCAGCAGTTCTAACCAATGAGCCACCGTGCCGTCCCAATTATATGGGCATCATCGTGTTCCAGTGTCAAGGGTCTCACGTGCCAATTGGAGAGCCAGTGTTAGAGCAGGGCTGCGCCACTATATGAAAACCCAGCCAATCATATGCTGGTAAGGCGGTGGCTGCTGGCCAATCACAACAATGCTTCACCTCCCATGCCACCCTGTGCCCAGCAGTGCGAGAGAAGAGGCCACATGCCTGCAGCAAGGACAGCCTCTGGTATTCCAGCAACGGCATGGGAAAGCAACATGTGAGCACTGTGCTCCGGGAGGAGGGGGTGGTTTTGCAAGATGGGAGCTGCCAGAAAAGGGGAACACAGGGAGAGCAGGAATTGCAAGGGAATGGGTCCCCAGTAGGGTACCACCTTCTTAATGCCCTCTACCATAATCAGCACGGAGCGTCTTTGACCGAGGTCAGCCAGCGACAGCATTTTATTGCCCGTCCCTAGTTGCCCTTGAGAAGGCGGTCTGTGTTCACTGAGATTCACCTCGCTACAGGAAGGCCTGTTACCATGACGCGTACACGACATGTCAAGCAGTGAGGAGGATCTTGTCACTTTGATGGGATGGGTGTGCTGGGCACCCCTCGGTCAAAGACGCTCCGTGCTGATTATGGTAGAGGACATTAAGAAGGTGGTACCCTACTGGGGACCCATTCCCTTGCAATTCCTGCTCTCCCTGTGTTCCCCTTTTCTGGCAGCTCCCATCTTGCAAAACCACCCCCTCCTCCCGGAGCACAGTGCTCACAGGTTGCTTTCCCATGTCGTTGCTGGAATACCAGAGGCTGTCCTTGCTGCAGGCGTGTGGCGCTGTTGAGGTTCTCCATCGGCAATGCAGCAGGAAGGCCCAGAATTCTGCTGGAGATCCCTACAATGTGGAAAAAGCCCTTTCGGCTTTTTCTCCCTTTGGAGGGAGATGGCAGATAATGATATCAGCCTGCTAAGGCAATAACTAAGACATAGGAGCAGATGTAGGCCATTCAGCCCATTGAGTCTGCTCAAGCATTCAATGAGTTCATGAAGGCCATTCAGCCCATTGAGTCTGCTCAAGCATTCAATGAGTTCATGACTAATCAATAATCCTCAACTCCACTTTCTTGTCTTATCCCCAAAAACCTTTGATGCATTTAGATTTTTTTTAGATTCCCTTCAGTGTGGAAACAGGCCCTTCGGCCCAAGCAGTCCACACTGACCATCCGAAGAGTAACCCACCCTGACCCATGCATCTAACACTATGGGCAATTTAGCATGGCCAAATCACCTGATCGGCATATCTTTGGATTGTGGGAGGAAACCGGAGCAAATCCACAGACACGGGGAGAATGTACAAATTCCACACAGACAGTCACCCAAGGCTGGAATCGAACCTGGGACCCTGGTGCTGTGAAGCTGCAGTGCTAACCAGTGAGCCACCGGTTACTGATTACAAATCTATCTTAGCCTCGAATATACTTAATAGCCCATTGTCGACCATTTTCTGTGGTAAATAATTTCACAGATTCACAACTCTCTCTGAGAGAAAAGCAATTCCTCTTCATCTCAGTCTTAAATGGCTGACCCACTGTTCTGAAATTGGACCCTTTCTGGACTAAATTCTAGACTCTCTCTGATGGGAAATATTCTCTTAACATCTACCCTGTCAAGTTCCCTCTGAATCTTACATGTTTTACTAAGATCAAACTCCAGCTTAAGTCCAGTCTTCTTGAACCTTCTTGATGAGACATCACCTTCAATAATCAATCTAATAAATCTACTCTAAACTGTCTCCAATGCAAGTGCGTTCCTCCTTAAATATGGAAAACCAAGTGGTATGCATTACTCGAGGTATCAATCTCCTATATAGTTGCAATAGGACTTCTCTATTTTTATGTTCCATCCCTCTTGCAATAAAGTTAACAACCATTTGTTTTTGTATAATTGCCATAACTGTGCCCTAACGTTCTGTGATCCATGTACAAGGAAAGATCCTGCATTATCACAACATTCTGCTAAATCTCTTAGAATTCCTACAGAGCAGATTGCAGCCATTCAGCCCATCAAGTAAGCATTGACTCTTCAAAGAACATTCTACCTAAACTGAGCCCTCCACCCTATTCTGATATCCCCTGATTTTGCACGGCCAATCTACTAAACCTACGCATCTTTGCAGGAGGAAATTGGAGCACATGGAGAAAACCTACACAGACACAGGGAGAATGTGCAAACTCCACACAGACAGTCGGCCGAGGCTGGAATTGAACCCAGGTCCATGGCGCTGTTAGAGGCAGCAGTGCTAACCACTGAGCCACTTTGTCACCCGTTTCGCTTCATTTCAATGATGTTCTTTTTCTATCTTTCTCATCAAGGTGGACAACCTCACATTTTCCCAAATTATACAGCAAAATTTATGTCTGCTCAGTGAAACAAAATATGACCTTAGAACATAGAACATAGAACAATACAGCACAGAACAGGCCCTTCGGCCCACGATGTTGTGCCGAACACCTAACCTAGATTAAGCACCCATCCATGTACCTATCCAAATGCCGCTTAAAGGTCGCCAATGATTCTGACTCTACCACTCCCACGGGCAGCGCATTCCATGCCCCCACCACTCTCTGGGTAAAGAACCCACCCCTGACATCTCCCCTATACCTTCCACCCTTCACCTTAAACTTATGTCCCCTTGTAACACTCTGTTGTACCCGGGGAAAAAGTTTCTGACTGTCTACTCTATCTATTCCTCTGATCATCTTATAAAACTCTATCAAGTCACCCCTCATCCTTCGCTGTTCCAACGAGAAAAGGCCGAGAACTCTCAACCTATCCTTGTACGACCTACACTCCATTCCAGGCAACATCCTGGAAAATCTCCTCTGCACCCTCTCCAAAGCTTCCACATCTTTCCTAAAGTGAGGCGACCAGAACTGCACACAGTACTCCAACTGTGGCCTAACCAAAGTCCTGTACAGCTGCAACATCACTTCACGACTCTTGAATTCAATCCCCCTGCTAATGAACGATAATACTCCATAGGCCTTCTTACAAACTCTATCCACCTGAGTGGCAACCTTCAAAGATCTATGTACATAGACCCCAAGATCCCTCTGTTCCTCCACCTGACTAAGAACCCTACCATTAACCCTGTATTCCGCATTCTTATTTGTTCTTCCAAAACCTTCTCTCCTCTCATGAGCATCTTCAATTGTTCGAGAGTCCCTGAAGCATAGCTTTATGCCATGGTTTTACCGTAGGGGAGGGTGAGTAGCAGGCAGGTCTTACGTTGACCTCAGCTAGAACAGAGATGGAAGCTCAACATACTGACGTTATTCTGAAACATGTGTTAACCATCTAGCCAATTCAGCAAACCAGACTCCAGGCTTGCTACATCCCTTGTTAAAAATTCTCTGGCATCATTTGAAGAGTCAGACATCCAACAACATCAGAAAAAGAACTAAATAGCTATTCATCTGACGGCTGCTGGTGGGATGTTGCTGTGCAAAGAACTGGTACACATTTGTCAATGTAACAGCAATCTCTCGATTTCAAAGGAATTATTATGCAAACTGCCTTGAGATGTTGTCAATGCAAGAAGGTATTAAACAAGTTCAAATGCTATTATTCATTATAAATTCATCTGGGATTTGGTCACACAAGTTTGAAGTATGAACTTTCTGAAGTAGCTTTTTTCTTAGCTTCCTCTCCCTCTTTGTGTATCAGATGCTTTAATTGGTTGCCAGTCAATGAATTATGGAGACTCCATCATTGGATCAGCCTCAGTGTGAGGCAATCAAGTCAGCACTGACAATAGCGACCACATCACTATCAACTGGTAACCTTTCCTATTGTTTTTTGACTGCTGTTTCATTTAATTTATCCTCACAGTGACCCATGTCTTTAAAAATTACAAAGCTACCTGATTGCATGTTCTTAAACATGTACTTCCTGGTATATATAAACAAGTTAAAACTCAAGTTACCATACTTTGTGAAGAAATATACAGTACTGGTTTTCAGTTTCCAGATAGTTTACTCTGATTATCACTGGCTTATATCCATTGAAGCCTATTTGAAGTTTGGGTACATTCTATTGAAAATGAGATATATGGATGTCCCTTGATACTGGCTAAAACGATGCATTATTTTGGGGTTAATTTTGGGGTTGATGCCAAAGAGGAAACTCTCCAAGACTCCATTGTAAATCTTTCTACTGTGATGGGTGCAAAATATTTAACGTGTGTGATTCACGGTGAGGAAGGGATGAGCTAACATGTAAGTTTTCCATGACCCCTTTAGTTCAGCTCCATTCAGTAAGGTGGGGTTTCTAGCCTTCTGAGCTATTCAGCTGCACTGAGGGAAGCAAAATCTCAGTCTTTGTGCCAAGCCTCTGATCACTCAGGTCCACTGCAACATCACCAGGAGAGAGGTAGAAAGACTAAACTCTTAAGTGCTAAAGTAAGTTTGTTTTAATAATTTTAAAATGAAACCATTAGGAATGTTTTAATTACACTTACCTGTCTAATTTTAATCTTCGTAGGCAGACCATCAATGGGGCGAAGTTCCAGATCAGACATATATAAGTAATAAAGTGTTGTGTGACTATTCCGCTTTTGGTTCAGGTTGTGTTGAATGCCTGTCTCTGGCTCTTCCTCATACTCTGGAGTTTCTTTGTACTTCGCCATCACTTGTGGGAGGTGAAGGTGCAACAGCTCATGAGCAGAAGGCCGATACCTACCCCAAGTGAAAGGCACAAGCTTAGTCTCACCCACAATAACCCTGGAAGACAGCTAGACACGACAAGAGAAGGAGAAAGAATACCAGCGTGATGCCAGAGTGATAGTAAAAATAAATCACTGAGAAAAGTTGGAGGAAAAGGTTGGGTGGTTAGCACAGCTGCCTCACAGCGTCAAGGACCTGGGTTTGATTCCACCCTTGGGTGACTTTCTCCCTGTGTCTGCGTGGGTTTCCTTCTGGTGCTCCAGTTATCCTCCCACAGTCCAAAGATATGCAGGCCAGTTGGATTAGCCATGCTAAATTTCCCATGGTGTTCAGGGATGTGCAGGTTAGCTGAATTTGCCAAAGACATTTGGGGTTATGGGGATAGGGTCAGGGAGCTGGATCTGGCTGGGATGGTCTTTGGTGAATAGGTGCAGACTCAATGGGCCAAATGGCCTCTTTCTGCACTGTCAGGATTTATGATTCCGTGTTCCTTGGCGGGAAGCCAAAGGGGAAGCCAATTCTCAACCTTGTGCTTTTTTCAACCAATTGTCCACTGGGGTCATGAGGTTCCTGAATTCAGGAGAGAAAGTGCTCACAAAGGATACCACACATAATAGACTAAGACAAACTGAGGTGAGACTAGTTGATCTTCTTCACAACAGTTATAGAATGATTGTAAGTAATAAGTAAACTCTCCATGATATTATTATTTCTGTATACACCAATGTGAGTATGTGTGTGAGTATGTGTGTGTGTAGGAAGGAGGTAAATGAATAGTGCAGCTTCCATGTGGACATCTTGCAATGAGTTATTGTATATGAGTTGTGTGGGAAATTTGACATTAATACAAGATTCCTTGATATCACTGACTCTCCTGATACCATTGGTGAGACACAAAGTTACAGGAGAATATTCTAAGTGGACTTTAGTCTACAATTGACAATGCTTGCAGGATCTATCGTCATAAAAACAGAAGAAATAAGAGCAGGAGCAGATCCTTTGATTCCTTATGATTGCTCTGCCATTCAACTAGATCACAGCTGATTTAGCTCTGGCCTTGTTTCCACATCCTGTTTGTCTCCATAATCCTCGCTTCCCCTTCTAGATCAAAAGTCTGTCTCACTCAATTTTAAAAATATTCAACGACCCAACCTCCACTGCTGTCATCTCTATGACTCTATGCCTCAAAGTAACAATCCTTGAAGAATTTCCTCTACATTTTTTCTCATATAGGAAGTCCCTGCTCTTCCAACTGTGTCCCCTGGTTCTAGAAAATTCCCTTTCCCCATGAGGGAAATCGTTCTCTCAGCATTCACCTTGTTCAATGGCCTCAGAACTTTCTGTGTTTCAATAAGATCACCTCTCATTCTTCTAAACACCAATGAGTATTACCTCAATTAGCTCAACCTTCCTCAAACAAATAACCTCCTTCTCCAAACAATCAAACCTCTCTCAACCACCTCCAATGCAACTCTCTTTAAAGGAAGAGACCTAAACTGTACATAGCATTCCAGTTGTGGTCGCACCAATCCCCTCTACAGGTGTAGTAAGCCTTCCCTAATTTTATACTCCAGTCCCCTTGCACTAAAGGCCAACAATCCATGTCGCTTCCTAAGTACTGGCTGTATGTTGGAATGGATGAGATCCCTCTGTACCTCAGCATTCTGCAGTCTCTCTCCAGTTAAATAATAATCAGCTTTTCTACTCTTTGCACCAAGATGGACAACCTCACATGATATCCATTGACTATTTCCTTTCCCCATTCACTTAACCAACGTTTAAAAAAAAATTCTTACATGACCTGAGGGAATCGCACATAATCCATCCTTAACTGTACTTCAACTTCAACTGTACTTGCTAGACTAAGGGAAATTTAGAATCAAAAAGTATGGCTCCGGAAAAGCACACTGGTCAGTCAGTGTCCGAGGAGCAGGAAAATTGATGTTTCGGGCAAAAGCCCTTCCTCAGAAATGAGGCCTCATTCCTGATGAAGGGCTTTTGCCTGAAATGTTGATTCTCCTGCTCCTCGGATGCTGCCTGACCTGCTGTGCTTTTCCAGCACCATACTCTTGACTCTAATCTCCAGCAGTCCTCACTTTCGCCTAGCATCCGAGGAGCAGGAGAGTCGAATTCTCGAGCATAGCCCTCATTCCTGATGAAGGGCTTTTTCCCATAACATCGACTCTCCTGCTCCTTGGATACTGCCTGACCTGCTGTGCTTTTCCAGCACCACACTTTTTTGACTTTGACCTCCAGCATCTGCAGTCCTCAGATTCTCCTGAGGGAAATTTAGAGTCAGGTGTGGCTTTGGAATCAGATGTAGGCCAGGTCAGGTAAGGATGAAGGATTTCCATCTTTAAAATATATTAATGAACCATCTGGGTCTTTATGACCATCAATAGCAGTTACCAAGTTTGGTATTAAAACTAACTTTACCTTGCAGACCTCTTTATTTAATTCAAATTCCACCAATTTCCCTGATAGGATCTGTACCCATGATGTTAGAGCATTAAATTAGTCATCTGGATTACTAGCCCAATGACGTTATCACTTTATGGTGTAGGTTTGCTCGCTGAGCTGTAGGTTTGATACGCTGAAAATGTGTTGCTGGAAAAGCGCAGCAGGTCAGGCAGCATCCAAGGAGCAGGAGAATTGATGTTTTGGGCATGAGCCCTTCTTCAGGAATGAAGAAGAGCTGATGCCCGAAACGTCGATTCTCCTGTTCCTTGGATGCTGCCTGACCTGCTGCGCTTTTCCAGCAACACATTTTCAGCTCTGATCTCCAGCATCTGCAGTCCTCACTTTCTCCTGTAGGTTTGATATCCAGACGTTTCATTACCTGGTTAGGTAACATCATCAGTGGCGACCTCCAAGTGAAGTAAAACTTTTGTCTCCTGCTTTCTATTTATATGTTTGTCCTGGATGGGGTTCCTGGGGTTTGTGATGATGTCATTTCCTGTTCGTTTTCTGAGGGGTTGATATATGGTATCTAGATCTATGTGTTTGTTTATGGCGTTGTGGTTGGAGTGCCAGGCCTCTAGGAATTCTCTGGCATGTCTTTGCTTAGCCTGTCCCAGGATAGATGTGTTGTCCCAGTCGAAATGGTGTTTTGTTTCCTCCATGTGTAAGGCTACAAGGGAGAGAGGGTCGTGTCTTTTTGTGGCTGGCTGGTGTTCGTGTATCCTGGTGGCTAACTTTCTTCCTGCTTGTCCTACGTAGTGTTTGTGGCAGTCCTTGCATGGGATTTTGCAGACGACTGGGACAACACATGTATCCTGGGACAGGCTAAGCAAAGACATGGGAGTCTGGGACCTTTTTGTAAACTGACCCCAATCCCCACCTTCTTCCCTCCTCACTTCCAGGGACTCCTTCCCTGTCCCGTGTACCCTCTCCCCACCACTTAACCCCATTCCAAAATCGCATCTGCTTCACTGTGCATAAGCAATACTGCATTTGTGTCACATCACACGTAAATTTTACGTGATGACACATGTGTTATGAATCGTGTGCATGTATATTCCCGAAAGAACGTGCACACATAGTTGCCTGCAGTTGCAGCTGTCATCAAACACTGCTTTTTGTAAGACCATGTTGACAATGCTTGACTGTTTTATGATTTTCCAAATGTCCTTCTACTATTTCCTTCATAATAGATTACAGCACTTCCCCAATGACAGATCATAGGCTAACTGGCCTATATTTTGCTGTTTTAGACTCCCTCCTCTTCTGAATAACCTTTGATGAAATGATTGCTGGAATCAGCAGCCACAGAGGAGGAAAGCTATCACTTTCTGAGGAATTTTCTCCAGCTAATCACCAGGAAATCAGATACATTTGCAACTTACTGAGGCTCTTTTTGCAACATGTCCATCACAAGGGCTTTAAACTCAGCACTGTAGTTATCCGTGATTGGAGCAAATTGCCCCTTCATGATTTTATTCACCACTGCCGGCAAATTAGTTCCTATGAAAGAAAGAAAATCAGTAAGGCTTTGATGTGCCCTTTTCATAATCTCAATCCTGAGATAACTGAACAGTGAACCTGCATTTGGTGGGATTATTATTTTATAACACTGCAAACATGAACCAATTTTTGAAAAAAATAACAGTCCAACTA
This sequence comes from Chiloscyllium punctatum, assembly GCF_047496795.1. Lineage (NCBI taxonomy): Eukaryota > Metazoa > Chordata > Chondrichthyes > Orectolobiformes > Hemiscylliidae > Chiloscyllium > Chiloscyllium punctatum. The sequence continues at coordinate 46,512,258 of NC_092786.1, forward strand.
CGTGATGGCTATGAGAATGACTGAAGATGTACAAACAATAAAATGCTTTACCTTATCATTTTTATGTTCATAGTAAAAGCCATTTTGATACCTAAAGTCTTGTACTACAATAACACCAGGTACCCTTCCAATGAACATCAGATAATTTATTACTTTTTTCATTTCCTTTGCAGGTACAGATCTTAACTGAATTCCTCTCTCATGTTCCTGGGACACTTATATGATGAGTTTCAATGCAAGCATAGATCAGGAAAGCACCCAGGTACAAAGAGATCTATTTTTATTTCCACGTTCTTACAGTGCTTTAATTGTTTTATGCACATGGTCAAGACATTCTACCATGGGTATGTCGAAATTATATCAGATTGATAATCAACCTGTTCATCTACATTATGACTGGATCTTCCACGGTTAAAGCGTGTGGTGCTGGAATAGCACAGCACCCAAGGAGCGGGCTGTGCTTTCCCAGCACCCCACTCTTCAATTCTGATCCCCAGTCCTCACTTTCTCCTAACTTCTACCACAGATATCTAATCCTGATTGGGAATTGAACCCAGAGCCTCTAGCTCAGAGGCAGGGACACAACCCACTGTGCCACAAGACGACCATGTTCTGTAAGGGCCATGTTTTATTTTACTATAGGCCAGCAATTGTGCTTTTACCGATTAACCAAAAGCACTTCCACAAAACCTAATGGGTTGCTATTTTTCAAGCATCTTACCTTCAAATGTGCGCTGACGGCATGCCATCTCGTAAAGAATACAACCGAGTGACCAGATATCTGATTTGTCATTGTAACATTTCCCCTCACATATCTCTGGGGAGATGTAAAAGGGAGTACCTACACAGAATAAAGTGACAATTAGACAGACTCATCCTGGCATCAGAGTTTTTAACATTTAATTGACTGGGAGAGTTGTTCAGTTCTGGAAGTGTGTTGACAAACAGTCATATTAATGCAATACCCCCTACAAGCACACCACCAATAGCTACACGGACTCAGTTGGATACGGAACATTTTCCTGTGTGGCATCCTTTTTATTTCCTTGGACCATAATGCACTGCCAAAGGATACTACTTAAATTTCCAACATTTCTTTATTTATACCAACTCACTCCTTTATCTGTTACTGAGGATTATCCATTTCCCTACAGAGCCCATGACACTGCCTGCCTTGAAATGCCCATCCTGCAAAACATCAGAGGTTATTGCCAGCCTTGAGCATACATATAAATGTACCACAACACAAACATTCCTTGTAATATCTCAGCATATACCAGAACTAATTACTGCCATCATTGTCCATTCCATCTATATTGCCAGTAACCTCTACCTGCAAAGTATTCCTTCCCATACATGTTTGTCTCTGCTCTTACCTGAGACCAAATGCCCAACACTTACCCACACTCTAATAGCTATCCTATACCTTACACTTTTCCAATACACATTTACACTTTTCCGGGTCCAACAGTTGTTTGAAGCAAAGCTCACCTAAGATTGTATGTGCTTCACTTCCTGTCATCATCACCTTGGCAACACCAAAATCACCGAGCTTCACTTCCCCTCTCTTGGTGAGGAAGAGGTTTGCCGTCTTGAGATCTCGGTGCAGCACGTTATGTTCGTGGAGGTAACAGATCGCAGCCACCATCTGGTGAAAGAGGTTCAGAATTTGCTGCTCTTCTAACTCCTGATCCTGAAGCAAAAAGACATTTAACCTTCTCAGGTTTGTGAAAGCATCCTTGCTACAGACTAATGAAGGCCACACCATAAGAGTTTTACTCATCATGTCAGGTACTATCACACTGACATGAGTTCTGCTTCAGTCTCTTGAGATTGGAGGTGTCATAGAGAATTTTGGAGGTGCTGGTGTTGGATTGGGGTGTACAAAGTTAAAAATCACACAACACCAGATTATAGTCCAACAACCACCTGATGAAGGAGCAGTGCTCCAAGAGCTAGTGCTTCCAAATAAATCTGTTGGACTAGAACCTGGTGTTGTGTGATTTTTAACATCCTGACCACTAAGCTAAGATGTGAAAAACTAGGATCACTCTGATTAATTTAATGTGCTCAACACTTACCATTGATACCCTAAAAAAGGCATTTCAAAATTAACTTGTGGAGAAATTAAGCAAGGATAATAAGCTGATATGTTCAGAAGGCATTAGACTAGGCTCAATTTGCATGGAAATACAATGAGCTAAATTAGAAACAGAAGCACGTGGAATACAGACAGGGCTTTGAATGAGGGACAGTAGTGTAACCAGCTTGCTTTGTTCTGCATACTGTGTTTTTTACACAGTTTAACAAAAGGTCTTGGGGAATGGTGTCAAACAGAGCCTTCAATGAACAGCAAGAAGTATGATGTTAAAGTTGAAAAAGTGCAAAATGTCCAGTTCTGAGCTTTATCTCACCAGATGTTTTACCTTTGATGAAATCTCTCATTGTAAAGCTTGTAAAATGAACAAATATCTCATATGTTCTGCAGGTTCATTTATTGACTAGCAAAGATACCGCAAACACATTGCAGCAATGTTTCTACATTTTAGACTCAGATACTTTTACTCATTGTACATGATGATATTAGAAAGGGCAGGCAAGTGCCAGGTGGACAGAGGAAGTGCTCCAGGGACACACTGGCGAAGTGCGGCATTCCCACAGACAACTGGAAATCACTAGCCTAAGACCATCCAAAGTGGAGGAGGAGCATTTGGGAAGATGTCAAAAACCTCAAGACTTGCCATTGGAAAAAAATGGAAACCGGGGAAAATAGGGAAAGGAGCGCACTGCCACACCAATGTCCCAGCCACCCCTTCCCATGACCACCTTCTGAGCTCCCTGTGTAACAGAGACTGCAGTAGCTGCATTGGGCTGTATAGCCACCTGCAGACTCACTCCGAGAGTGGGAGAGAGTCATCCTCATCTGCGAGGAACCGCCAATGACATGATATCATGATATTGGTCAAAAGGAAATCAAAACTAACGCTTCTTCTCATTTACAAAAGCCTCCTTGTACTATTTATCCTCCAGCACCATCCAAGTATCTCCATGCATACCTGCTGTGCCAAATACTGTGCTAGTGTGCCTCCGTCTGCATATTCCATCTCAATCATCAGCACTCCATCCTCTTCAAAGCTGTCATAGTAATTGATTATGTTGGGGTGGTCCAACATTGAAAGCACCTTCACCTACAGCAGAGGAGAGGCAAGAAAATAAAGCAGCATCAGTTATACTATACACTGGCTCTTATGGAGCCTTAGAGTTAAGAACTGTATATGTTCACCCACAAGGAACCACAGTTTCAGGGCAGGGGTTCCACACATTCAGCCAAACAAGGCTACGTAGCCTAGGACTTAGTGACAGTAAGTCATAGGGTCAGGTCATATTTAATGCAATGGGTCGAATGTTCCCAGGCATGTAATGCGGCTTGGGTACAGGAAAATGCAGGCAGCTACCTTGAGATGGCACCCTGACCCATTCCTGCCACTGGGCATGTTTTCCAAACATGGGCATGGACTCAGATTGACTGTCCATGTCACAGAGCCCACTACATACCCAATTGGGTTCAGGATTGTGAGCACCGATGGAGTAGTTTCATCTCAGCTGCACAGACTGCTATCAGAATGGCAGGTCAGGAGGCTATTGGAATTAAAGGCTCCATGTGACAAAAAGGAAGGGGGAGGGGGCAATGGGATAGGAATTTTGCATTCATGGCCCAGTGGACCTACCGGCATTGGGGTCTCCCTTCCTACTCTGAGAAGAGCCCAACGGCTGCACCACACCTCCCCCCTCAGGATTTATAATGTACATGCATGTCTCCAAAGAGGCATCCATGTTGAGGCTCCTCAGCAACGCCCACTATTCCCTGTGGGATAATGAGGCTCAGGAGCTGCTGGCTCCCTGATAGGGCTGACAGCACTGGGAACTCTTCCAGGACAGTGAATGCTGAGGTGGGATGGCCACCTCTGGGAATGGTGCACCATTAGATGCATTCTGCAATGTGTGGGTTCCAGATCGGATACTGGGTTTCTGATGCTTGTGAGTAAATCTGGTTTGATATTTTCTTCCATGTCAGTCATTGGCCCAGCTGGTAGAACGCTTTGCCCCCTGAGCTATTGTGGGTTCAGGTCTGACTACAGAACCTGCATACAAAAAAATCAAAACCTGGCATACCAGTGCAGTACTGAAGGCACTGACCGTGGTTGACATCTTTCAGAAGAAACGTTAGACCACAACTCTATCTACCCTTTGACAGGGACATAATGAGATCCAACATTGCACGACTTTGCAGCAGAATGGGAGGGGGAATTGCCAGTGTACTGTCCAATGTTATCTTTCAATCAGCTATCACAAAAGCAAACTAGTTGGTCCAATGTCAACTTCTGCACCTCCTGATGCTTGCTGTATTCTTCCAGCCTCCTGTCTGTCTACTTTGGATTCCAGCATCTGCAGGTCTTTTTGTCTCTAACCATTATATGCAAATGTGCAGCCATGTTTCTTACATTACAACACTTATAAACAATTATAACTTCAATTCCACTTCAATGACATTAAAGTACTTTGCAACATCCAGCTGTCATGAAAGGTGCTATATAAATGTAAGTCTTCATTTTGTTTTCAGCATGGCCCTTAACTTTATAACTGTGCGTGGCACAATCAGTCAAATACACTGGAGCTAAATACAAACCTCATTCATTGCTCTCTGCCTCTCGATGTGGTTCAGTTCATGCATATTGATTTCCTTTAATATGACCAGTGAATCATCATCTTTCTTCCGATACAGGACTGCTGTCCCATAGGCTCCTGCCAGGAAAAAAAACATGGGCCCTTATCAGATATCTGCTCCCTGGAATAGAAAACTCAGCCTGCACACAATTCCTGAAGGACTTATTTCATTTACTCTCATAAGATAATCCAATAACGGTGGAAAAGGACAGAAATAGTGATTAGACTGGAACATTTTATCTGAAGGAAAAATGTGGTTTTGTTCTTGAGAGGGCACAGAGGAGTTTTTCAGTGATTGCAGGGATGAGGGATATTAGATTCAAGGATTAGGGTGCAGGAGCTGGGGTCATTCTCCTTGAAGGACAGGAGTTTGAGGGGAGAGTTGATAGTGGCATACAAGATTCCAACAGGTTTTGTAGACAAAGAAAAGCTGTTCCAGTTAGCTGGAACAATGACTATGGGGGGGCATCTCACAGAAACCAATAAAATCCTGATAGGATTGGACCGGCTAGATGCGGGAGGATTGTTCCTGATGTTGGGGAAGTCCAGTCTAAGAATAAGAGATAAGCCATTCAGAACTGAAATGAGGAAGAATTTCTTCACTCAGAGAGTTATGAACCTGTGGAATTCTCTACCACAGAGAGCTGTTGGGGCCAGTTTGCTAGAAATATTCAAGAGGGAGCTGGGCGTGGCCCTTGTGGCTCAAGTGATCAAGGGGTATGGAGAGGAAATGGGAGTGGCATACTGAGATTGCATGATCAGCCATAATCATATTGAATGGTGGGGCAGGCTCGAGGGACCGAATGGCTGACTCCCGCACCTATTTTCTATGTTTGTATGGAATTAGTACTTCAAATTATGGGCAAGAGATATAGGTCACAAGTAAGGAAGAACTTTTCATGCGCTGAATCAGAATGAACTGGAACTCACTGCCAGTGTGGGTGGTGGAAACAGGGAAGATGAATGATTTCAAAGAAAAAATGATCATTTGAAGGAAACAAATATAGAGAGCCATAGGGGATTGGGGAAATGGGTGAATGATTGCATTTCGATACAGAGATCTGGCACAGACTTCATAGGGTAAATGACATTCTTCCATGCTTTAGGTGAACTCACTATTGAAAGAAGAGTCGCAGATAGATAGGATAGTGAAGGCGGCGTTTGGTATGCTTTCCTTTATTGGTCAGAGTATTGAGTACAGGAGTTGGGAGGTCATGTTGTGGCCGTACAGGACATTGGTTAGGCCACTGTTGGACTATTGTGTGCAATTCTGGTCTTCTTCCTATCGGAAAGATGTTGTGAAACATGAAAGGGTTTAGAAAAGACTTACAAGGATGTTGCCAGGGTTGGGGGATTTGAGCTATAAGGAAAGGCTGGGGCTGCTTTTCCTAGAGCATCGGAGGCTGAGGGGTGACCTTATAGAGGTTTACAAAATCATGAAGTGTATGGATAGGGTAAATAGACAAAGTCTTTTCCCTGGGGTGGGGGAGTCCAGAACTAGAGGGCATAGGTTTAGGGTGAGAGGGGAAAGAAATAAAAGAGACCTAAGGGGCAACTTTTTCACGCAGAGGATGGTACGTGTATGGAATAGGCTGCCTGAGGAAGTGGCGGAGGCTGGTACAATTGCAACATTGAAGAGGCATTTGGATGGGTATATGAGTAGAAAAGGTGTGGAGGGATATGGGCTGGCTGCTGGCAGATGGGACTGGATTGGATTGGGATATCTGGTCGGCATGGAGGAGTTGGACTGAAGGGTCTGTTTCTGTGCTGTACATCTCTATGGCTGTGACTTTACAATTAAACATATAGCTGAGGATGAAGCTCAAATTGGGTAAAAGTAATTCTGTGGCATCATGGATCTGTTCACTGAAAGTAAGGTTTGTGTCAGATTTTTAGTGGCAGACACAATCAAGGCCACTATTCCCCAGTCTATTGTGTTCCACTCAGTCATACCCACTTTTTCCCTGACCTCACCTTTTCCTACTACGTGTATCTTTTCAAATTCTGCCAATGTTTGCGAGTGTGGGCGCTTCAGTTTATCACTTTCACAATAAAGATCCAAGACGTGCATCTTTACCCCATCCAGCCCCTGGTTCGGACCTGCCTGGAGCTGAGTGCCAAGGAGATTTCTTGCCATAGTAACAGGAACACCTGCAAAAGGAGACAGTGGGTCAGGATGGTGTCTCATTATATCAGGTACAAACAGTTAGTAACATGGAGTGAAAATGTACCTTCCCTACTGCCCTCTCCCCCTACACACACAGAACAAACTTACGAACAACAGCACACTTCCACTGATGATATGGTAATGCAAGCCCAAATGTCTATCCGAACAAAAAGAATGATTCAATTGCTACTCTAAGGAAGCTCTGGGACATTACCCGGGGTTTTACAAGATACTGTTCCCTTTGGTATTTACAATGACTTCTCTCTTTTACTATCTTTATTTGCTGTTTCAAGGCCTGAAGGATATTCTACAGGGAGCCTGGTTCCTCTATCTCACAATGAAGTTACCTGTGACCGCAGCCACCTCCACAGTTCATTCTGGAGGAAAAGCACGTGGTATCTGTTCCAATTTCACTTTGTTCAGACAATGGCACATGTGCAGATCGGGTGTGACTAAGAACTATGTTTAAATGCGCTTTTTCTCAGCAGTCATTTAGCTATGGTCTGAAATCTCTAATTGCGGCAGCATGAAGTCAACGATGTAAGTATGAAGTTGAAATGCATGAAGGACATTTTCCTGGGGTAGGGGAGTCCAGAACTAGAGGGCATAGGTTTAGGGTGAGAGGGGAAAAATTTAAAAGAGACCTAAGGGACAACTTTTCCACGCAGAGAGTGGTCCGTGTATGGAATGAGCTGCCAGAGGAAGTGGTGGAGGCTGGTACAATTACAACATTTAAGAGGCACCTGGATGGGTATATGAATAGGAAGGATTTAGAGGGATATGGGCCGGGTGCTGGCAAATGGGACTAGATTAGGTTAGGATATCTGGTCGGCATGGACAGGTTGGACCGAAGGGTCTGTTTCCGTGTTGTACATATCTATGATTCTATGACTTGGCATTGAGGTACAATGTCATATTTACATAATTACATCTTTTTTTTCAGTAAATCAAAACTATTAGTACTTTGTATCCTTCTGATTACAGTGAACAGGTCCAGATCTAGAACAGGTCAGAAGCATATGTATCATAAAAAACTTTTTTCTTTATTTATTCATAGGATGAGGGCGTCACTGTCTAGGCTGCATTTATGGCCATCCCTAGTTGCCCAGAGGGCAGTTAAGAGTCAACCACATTGCTATGGGTCAGGAGTCACAGGTAGGTAAGGATGGCAGTTTCCTTCCCTAAAGGACATTAGTGAACCAGATGGCTTTTTCCAACAGTCAACAATGGATTGATGGTCATCATTACCCCCTTATTGAATTCATATTCCACCATCTGCTATGGCAGGATTTGAACCCAGGTCCCCAGAACATTAGCTGGGTCACCAGTCCAGCGATAATACCACTAGACCATTGCCTCCCCTAAATGCCCAGCAATTCTCCAGAAAGACTGGCATCCTTCAGGAAACCAATTCCTTTCCAAGAGTAGCCTCAGGCAGAAGAAGGCAGAAGGTCACATTTCTATCAACATGTGAATCTGACAAAAACAGATGCTGTTGTTTCATGTCTGCGTACACTTTAATAGGGCACAATCCCCTGGATGCCATCTGCTTCACTTTCTCTGTCAATTGCAATGAGGATCTACATAGGGAGTGTCTAATCTGGAAGCCCAGTGAACTCAAAACAGACAGAGACCTGACATAAATAATCCTACTCCTTGGTTCATCATCACCACCACCACCTCCAAACCATGTGAATTCACCCTTCTGCTGAGTGGGGAGGAAGGGGAAGCTGATGAACAACAGGCTGTGCAAAGCCTTGGTTGATAGTTCCTGTGGCTCGAGTTGGGTCAATTGTCACTTCCCAACTGGTGATTTTCAGCACATGCTGCAGGTCAAACCTGGGCTCTTCCTGCCTCTAAGACCTACTGTCTCACCAAGGTGAGTTTTCAATTGCTCAAGATTGAATGTTCTCCTGGTGTCTGTGTGGGTTTCCTCTGGTTGCTCTGGTTTCCTCCCACAAATGTGCAAGTTAGGTGGATTGGCAATGCTAAATTGTCGAACATGTCCAGGGATATGCACGCGAGGTAGAAAAACCATGGGAAATACAGGATTAGGGTAGGGGTGAGTCTGGGTGGGATGCTCTTCAGAAGATCAGTGTGGACCCAATGGGCCGAATGGCCTGCTTCCCCATCTTAGAGATTCTATGATTCTACGATAAACATTAACAAGCTTCCTTGTGGGTTTTTTTCTCACCAGGGAATTTTTCAAACTGGTATCCATCTCTCACTGTACACAGTGTAGCCTCCCAACCTGCCAGTACTGGTCCAATAAGAACTCACCCTGTGCCTAATTTTAATCATCAGAGAACACACAGATGCCTAATGACGCTAAGGAGTTACTTAACGAGATGCAAAGATTGAAATCATAATCCAGTTGAACGCAGCAGATGCTGTGGGAATAACATCACAAGTCTTTGAGCAGCTCATGGTGCAATGGGAATAATCATTAGCTTTAGTCAATAATTTACTGCCAGAGCATGTTGAAACAGAATCGATTTTGGGATTATCCCACTGCTGTTAATGAAAGTGAACTTGCGGGAGGTCTGCTAATAGCATGAAACATTTCTTAGGCTTTACCATCTTGGCCATTTAACCAATATTAATCAACTGAGAACTGCAGCTATAAGTGCTAAAAATTAATTGAGCAGTAAATATATATCAAGTCTATCAGCATTAATACTGTGGTGTGGAGAAACTGTATAAGTGCTGATCAATTATCTCACTGACCTGTAAAACTTCTTTTTGGAATGATCTGTCAAATCATGCTGCCTTCACATCACACAAGCATAGTTTTGATGTGAAGTTAAATTCATTTGCAAAGATTCTAAACTCCGAAGTAAATCAGAGATCCATCACACATCAACTCTCACTCTGTTGGCTCCCAGGTTAAATGGGTCCCCAGCAGTGCATTCAGGCTAGATTTATCCTCCAACAACATATCAGTGCAAGACCAACTCACAAATCTAATGTAAATACACCTTTATTGTCATAGATTTATGAGAAGTTTAAATGGAGATCTTCTCATATAGATAAATATGTCACTACTTACAATATGTAATTAATATTACTGTATAATGAGCACCAATTATGGAGAGTTTGTTGTAGTTGAGCAAAATATTAACAGCTTGTTTGGCAAAAACCGGTTAGCTATTTCCTTTATGAATGTTGGAGTTAATTATTGCCCTGAGTTCTGATTCTCCAGGTAAATAATTAAAAGATTCCTCATGTAATTCCTCAGTGAGGTTCTCCTGCTTGTGCAGCTGGCTAAATTCTAGAAAGCCTAACAAAGTCAGGCTAGTAAACTGGCAGATCATAGGCAGCCATACAGGATTGCTGTAGTGAGATGAAAGTAAAAATGATGGAAATACTTGACAGGGAAGGCAGAACCTATACTTCAGAAGTATAGTCTTTCAGTAGAACCCTGATAAGTCACATATCATTAACTCTACTTTTCTCTTCACAGGTGCTACCTGGCCTGATGTGTTTCCAACAGTTTCTACTTTTAGTTTGGACTTTCAGCTCTCTGCAGTATTTTGCTGCAATGGGAATCATGAATCCACAATATTCTTGTCTCTTGTAAAATTTTGTTCACTTGCGTTATCCTTTGGAGGTGCCCATATCACTGTGGTATAATTCCGGGGCTAGAAGTGGAATGTTTATCTAGAACATAATGAATGACTTGGGTAATGAAGTTTCTTTTAGCCAAAATGTTGAAGGTAAGCAATCTGTTGCCAATGGGAAATGGAACACAGGTAGTGCAATGGGGGACCCCTAGTAGCTAGTTGATCCAAACCCCACCTAATCTTAACCTTTTGGATTAAAGAGGGAGAAAAGTTTAAGACTCAACTTCTGTCTGCTGTTGTAACCAGGGCAGTGAATGCTCCAGCTGGTTTGCTGGGTCAATCAATGCTGTAGGCACATAATGATAATGATACACATGGCAGCCAAAGTTAGACAGGCAGTGTGATGGGCTACAGATAGAAACAGAAGAACTGTGGAGAAGCCAGAGGAGCTAAAATGACAAAAGCACTAAATTTCAATCAGCCAAATCCCAACAATAAAGACATTTGTACCATGACATATGTTTATTGTTTATTTAGCCACAGTATGATGGACGGTTCAGAAATGACAGTTAATTCAGGTACATAAAGAAGTAATGCACAAAAATGAGTGTCAGTGAGAGGAAGATTATATCAGGTTTGAAGGAACAGTGTAACAAAAGGGCACCAATCAATTGCAATCATTAGAGAAGTGACTCCAATCACAGGCATCAGATGTAGCAACCAATCTACGAAGATGCTAATTATCTCAAATAACTCAAATGTCACAATCATTTATGTTAACAATGGAATAGAGCTGAGTGTCTTGTTATAATATCAACAAGGTGGTTGTGGGGAAGAAATTTATCAGATTGACCTTGCACTCATCAGGATCTGTGATGACTGATACTATACTGCAATTTCTACAGAGTGAAGGAGAGATACTGCGCAGAGTGAATGAGAGATATTACACAGAGTGAATGAGAGATACTAACAGAGTGAAGGAGAGATACTACACAGAGTGAATGAGAGATATTACACAGAGTGAATGAGAGATATTACACAGAGTGAATGAGAGATACTAACAGAGTGAAGGAGAGATACAGAGTGAAATAGTAACTGAATGGATGTGTCAAACACTTCAGTTAACCACTTAAGTTAACTTCAGATGAACTCAAAATATATCCAGATCTACAAAAGTCTTTTAACTGGCTGATCAACAAAAAAGACATATCTTTTGTAAAATAAAATATAGAAATTATCTTTCCACATTAGAAGATTATGAATGAAGCAGAAAACCAAACTGGTCATGAGTTGCAAGTGAACAAATTATTAACAATGAACCAATTAAAAATGCTAACAAAACAAGGGAGAATAGGATTGAAACGTTGTGAATTTATAAGAAACATGCGTTGTGTCAATGTATGTGAATTGTGTTTAATTGTGTACACATATAGGGCATTAATTGGAGTTTCTTACTGAAGACATTCCAGTAGTGTCCATATCTCTGGGTCAGAAGGTTTGAGTTCAAGTTCAGCCTGCCTCAGGGGTGTGGTGACATAACACATCCAAACAGTTTGATTAAGAATAATTTTGAAGGGACCCTTGTGATGCAGTGGCAGTGTCCCTGTGTCTGGGCTAAAAGACCTGGGTTCAACATCCACCTCAGGATGTGATTGCCACAAAGGTATACCACTACACAATTAAATGAGTGGGCGGCACGGTGGCACAGTGGTTAGCACTGCTGCCTCGCAGCGCCGGAGACCCGGGTTCAATTCCCGCCTCAGGCGACTGACTGTGTGGAGTTTGCACGTTCTCCCCGTGTCTGCGTGGGTTTCCTCCGGGTGCTCCGGTTTCCTCCCACAGTCCAAAGATGTGCAGGTCAGGTGAATTGGCCATGCTAAATTGCCCGTAGTGTTAGGTAAGGGGTAGATGTAGATGTAGATGTAGGGGTATGAGTGGGTTACGTTTCGGCGGGGCGGTGTGGACTTGTTGGGCCGAAGGGCCTGTTTCCACACTGTAAGTAATCTCATCCAAACAGGCTGATATAGATTTATTTTAAGGGCTAGTTTCCCAGTTAATTTGTAATGTGTAATTGACTTTTGTGTTGGTTTCACTAAATTGGGGTATGTGGGATTAAGTTAGGAAGCTTTTGCCCGTAATGTTTCACTACTCAATAACTGTAAGACTGAGTAAAGATTAGGTTCAGCTTCATCCTTCAACTAGCTTTCCAGACCAGAACATAAGGATCCTGGTTAGGCCACATTGAAGTATGGTCCACAGTTCCGACCTCCCTGCAATAAAAAAAAGACCATAAAAGCAGGAAGCATTGGAAGATTATGGTCATCTAGAAAGATTGAAGAGGACAGGGATTTATAATTGTGAAAAGCAAAGACTTAGATGTGGCCAAATGGAACCTGTTAAGATTAGAATAGGTTTGAGAGGTAGCTATGGAGACAATGTGAGAGAATCCAAACCCAATGGCGATCATTTTAAGCTATTTACCCCAAAATCCATTAGCCAAATAAACAGAAATCTCTTTACTCAAAGTGGATAGTATGTGGAACAATACTGGTGAGGCAAACAGCTTAGATCTTTCAAAAGGACACTGTGCAAGTACATGAGAGTAAATGCAATTGAAAGATATGTTTCAAAGCTGAGGTGAGATAGGTTGAGTAGCAGAATGATCATAGACTGCAAAACAGCAACAGAATAATTGGGCTGAACAGAACATTTTTGTGCTCTTTATATAATTTTATTTTAAACTTGAATGCTGTCATATATTTTAATGACTGATCATAGATGGATTTACAACTCATTTAATTGATTACATTTAGAAAGGTTGACAATGTTAAGGTAGTTGAGCTGAATCACTATAAGTCAAATGCAGGAATATACATGTAGTGATTGGAATCAGGGCCAGGTGGATCTCATTGACTTGATTGGTGTTGTTAACCTGGCCCAATCAGGGAGTTCTGGCTGACGGATATAAACAGGAGATTAAGGAAGGAAAAAAAAAACAGAAGATTCAGAAGGTCTCCTCAGTCTAGGGACTGACTTTGAGTTGGCTGGTCAGAGCCTATGTACCATGCACATGTAAATAAAGGGTTACCTGGTGACAGGATACCAGCCTCTGAGCAGTTAGTTCAATACCCAACTTGTTACTCACAGATAGGAGTGGAATGGAAGGGGAAGAAAAGTTAATTTGATGTCAAATAAAAATTCAAGGTCAGAGTTGGATTGTCACACTTCAGTATCACCAAGAATGGTCAATAAAATCACATTGAGGGTGACCTTATAGAGGTTTAGAAAATCATGAGGGGCATGGATAGGATAAAAAGATGATGTTTTTCCTTGTGGTGGAGGAGTCCAGAACTAGAGGGCATAGGTTTAGGGTGAGAGGGGAAAGACATAAAAGAGATGTAAGGAGCAACTTTTTCACTCAGAGGGTGGTATGTGTATGGAATGAGCTGCCAGAGGAAGTGGTGGAGGCTGGTACAATTGCAACATTTAAAAGGCATTTGGATGGGTATATGAATAGGAAAGGTTTGGAGGGATATGGGCCAGGTACTGGCAGATGGACTAGATTGGGTTGGAATATCTGGTCGGCATGGACAAGTTAGACCGAATGGTCTGTTTCATGCTGTACAACCCTATGACACTATGACATTGTGAGTTGGAATTGTGATTTCAGATCCCTAAGTTTGTCTTATGTGAAAAGATTAATATCTCAAACTAACACTCATGAAACATTATAAGTAAATATATAAGTGACATGTTTTTTTCAAATGCCAATTATTTATTTAGTCATTCAGAAACTTATAATTTTAAAAATCCTGAAGAACTCAAAAAACTGGTCTGTCCAAATTCAGAGAAAAGGTAATTCAGATGCTGAAAATTTAAAATATGATTCTGAAATAAATGATGGGGAAATTTGCGCAACTCTTAAGATGAGAACATTTTGGGACTGTAACTGAAGTCATTAGGAAACAAACATAATAAGCAAGGGAAAGCTGTTCTTTATATTCAGTAAATGAATAATTTCCATTAGTATGGATTACATCGGCAAGATTGTACGAATTATCCAAACCTCACAACTCCAAATATTCCAATGGGACAGCTGGCATGTATTTTCCATTCATAGAAAATTACAGCGCAGTACACGCCCTTCGGCCCTCGATGTTGCGCTGACCTGTCATATCAATCTGAAGCCCATTTAAACTACACTATTCCATGTACGTCCATATGCTTGCCCAATACGACTTAAACGTACTTAAAGTTGGCGAATCTACTACCGTTCCATACCCTTACCACTCTCTGAGTAAAGAAACTACCTCTGACATCTGTCCAAATCTATCACCCCTCAATTTAAAGCTATGTCCCCTCGTGCTCGCCATCACCATTCTTGGAAAAAGGCTCTCCCTGTCCACCCTATCTAACCCTCTGATTATCTTATATGTCTCCGTTAAGTCACCTCTCAACCTTCTTCTCTATAACAAAAACAGCCTTAAGTCCCTCAGCCTTTCCCCGTAAGACCTTCCCTCCAAACCAGGCAACATCCTAGTAAATCTCCTCTGCACCCTTTCCAAAGCTTCCACATTCTTCTTATAATGCGGTGACCAGAACTGTACACAATACTCCAAGTGCGGCTGCACCAGAGTTTTGTACAGCTGTAGCATAACCTCATGGTTCCAGAACTCAATCCCTCTATGAAAAAAGCTAAAACACTGTATGCCTTCTTAACAACCCTGTCAACCTGGGTGGCAACTTTCAAGGATCTGTGTACCTGGACACCGAGATCTCTCTGTTCATCTGCACTACCAAGAATCTTACCATTAGCCCAGTACTTTGCATCCCTTATATCATTTGAGAAAGCAAAATAAAGGAAAGCCAGATAGGATTTATACATGGAATATATCATGAGAAAGCTCTTAAATTGGGTTTTATCAAACATATTGATATGCTTTATCTTTACATTAACTATAGATATCCTTGGGCAATTCTGGATCAACTACATGAGGATTAAAAATAACTTCTTATTTGTAAATGACTAATTGGATATGTATGTGAAGAGGGAAAATTTGCAGGATTTGAGGAAAAGTGCTGGGGGTGGAGTGTGACTCACTCTCATAGAGGACCAGCTTGATTACAAAACATATGACCTCTTTCTGTGTTGCAGTCGTTCTATCGTTCTATATGTGTTTCATGTTATACCTGCACCTCGTGGTACTTGCATCTGTTTCTGTAGCTGTTGCTTTGTTTCTTGAAACAGGTCACAAGCCTATCACCAGCATGGCTCTACTCATCAATTCAATATGGCTAACCAGAAGGTTTGTTACCTGCCACAGGAGGACTGAAAAGATTAACAGATTGATAGCCAATCCCCTTGGCCATGTAATGAAAGCACTTTCTGTGGTCATTGAGGCCCAGAGTAGGACTTGAACCTAGAGGCAGGAACATTTTTCACTCTGCCACAGAGACCCCCTCTAGGATAGGACTTGTATAGTATGCAATTATCAAACATCATTATATCTACAATTTACCTGTCAGCATTTTCAGTTCCCTTTTGACCACCTCCAAGTCTGAAGTCACTAAGGCTGTACAGCCCAGAAAATCCATGCTGGCATTTGATTTCTCTCCATCCAAGTGCTTGGTCACTAGGTTATTGAAAAACCTGCGCAGTGCCATATGTTCATGCACCGAAGCTGGTGTAAGTGTCTGAGTTTCTCCAGCACCACAGATGTGAACTGCATCTTGTTGATTATGAGGAATGAAGGCGATGGATTTGACTTTCTTTCCATTTAAAGCTTCAGCAACCTGCGCTAGGATAGAGTCCAGTGTGGAGGACTCATATACATAATTCACCACAGTCACGTACGGCCATGACACTTCTGTAACATCGGAACAAAGTTTAACTTTATCACAGATTATTAAAAGTCTAGGAATGGATAAACCCTGTGTGACATCCGATCCAACAGGGCTTTGCCCCTCTGTGTAGTTTCCTTCAGTTATTTGTTGATCAGAGTAATTTCCACCTTGGCTAGATCTGGCGCTGTGTGTTTCCTCCACTCCAGGTCTACCTGTATTCTTTCTTCTTTTATGGTCCTTTGGATTATTCGAACATGGCTCAACCTTGCTATCAGATGAATCTGAAATAACCCCACTGTCTGTCTGCATTGAAGATCTCCTTATGTTGTGGCCAGGATTGACAGTTGTACTACTCATTTTGGACTATTAAGCAGTGCACCAGGGCTCAGTGATATTTTTGAAAGGGATTTCTGCTCAGGTTTGAATGGTGCGTCACCACAATGTATTGTTTTCCAGGTTTTGGGATCAGCATTCAAACACTGACCCTAGACTTTGTGCTGTGAAGTGTCAACTGTTTGTTAAATCTTCCTGAAGTCATTGGCAGTAGCATCCTCATCTCCAATGTGGGATGTGAACTGTACAAAGCTTCTGCAGTTTCATATGCTGCCGGGACATCAAAATCTTCTTTAGACTGGGGAGGGAATGAAGGAGAAGCAGCCCTTCATTTCTTTCAAATGGAAACATGTTTTCTATTAAGAAGAAAAACATCAATAAATTTAGAAATTCAGAATTGCTGAAGATTGTTCAATTATGTTAAATGTACCTTCAAACGTACCCATAGAAAATAAAAACAACTTCTTGTAAAGTGTTCAATTATCAACTGAAATAATTTTACACATACTTTAATATCTCTGAAAAGAGGAAAGTGAGAAAAACAACATAACATTGAGACATTTTCAACTCTGTGATAGCTATGTTTGTCAAAGACCAGAACTGGAACTATTCGACAATGAGGAAAAATTGAAGATGCTGAGGCTTTTTCTTCATTAAAAGAAAAAGTTCACCTGAGAGTTGAAAAAGATCAACGGTTCAATAGGGTAGGCATCAATCCACGTATAAAGTGATTCAAAAGCCAAGGGCCACACACATAAGACAGTCACTAATAATCCAACAGGGAATTCACAAGAAACCTACCCCAGAGGATAGTTAGACCTGGAACCTGACACACCGAGAGAAGTGAATGCAAATATCAAAAGTGAACAGTCTAGAGCAGGCTGTGAGGGAGAATAAGAATGGTGATTGGACCAGATATAGTGTGGGAGGAGTCCCTGGGCAGAATATTCGCAGACCTACACCAATGGGCCTCAATGGCGTTTCTATGATGAAAACATGATGAAATTCGATATCTGTCCCGGAGTTTCTTTAACATTTGCTCTCTCCTTCAGCATCAAGTTTCTCCAGAGGCTGTCCATATCTTGCTGGTTAGTGCTCCAGCCAAGTATGAAACAGTCCGTTCCACAAATTCTAGTGTGAAGCACTGACCGGTGCTAAATAACCAATAGCTCCAGCTTTACTCAGGTATTCGCGATTTTTTTTTCACTCTAACCTTACTGTACCTGCTCTCCTAACCTTGTTTTCAGCACTTTCCAATCCTTTTTCCGCCGCTTCTTCCTGTAAAAACGAGAACTGCACTCAGCAACTACTTTGCATCCATTGCATTCCGCTGACTTCTTGTTTTTTTTCTCCGACAAACTTCAGGGGAGTTGCTCCAAATTTGGGAGGGGGAAGGAAACAGGGAGCTGTCCTTGAAGTCAGCAGAGCTGCAGCCGAAAGCGTCCCCTGTTGCTATTGGAAACCCCGGCTGGGTCTGAGCGCTGCTGCCAATCACAGTCGGGGGGGCGTGGCCTGCACTGGGGATTGATACATTGGGCTCTAACGAGTAAGGCAACATTGAAGAGCACCCAGCCCGAATATATTGCCCTTTTGCCTGCCCCGATACCCCAACTTTGGAGGTACAGACAGAAAACTTAAGGAATGCAGCATGGCCTTATTCAAAATGAGTCAGATTTGACAGGGAACAAAGGAAGCCATCTAGTTATGATGCTGTGGTGAAAAGCTTAGGAATCCAAATAAAACATAAATTGGAAGATGGCTTTGGTTTAAAAAAACACAAATAGCTGGAGGCGATAATATGAAATACGAATACTTTGATTAGCAGCAGGTTAAGCCCTTGGATGTGAGTATCTAACTTACTTCCTTATCTCACAGGCTTCCTCCAACTAGAATTATCGGTTCAGGAAATAGTTGACGTGAAAATTGATTGAGAGTTCAAGCTGTGTGCGTGTGTGTGTGTGTGTGAGGCCATCCGGTTGTTTGAATGGAAAGGCTTGTCCGTTAAATGGGGTGGTTGCGTAAATCTAAAGCTCAAACATCCCCGACGTAAGGAAAGACTTGGGTTTATACAGCACATTTCATGACCACCAGATGTCCCAAAGTGCTTTACAGCCGATGGAATACTTTCGATGTGGATTCTTGAATTGGCTGTCATGTGGGAATCATGCTCAAAAATAGCAGTGTCATAATAAACAGATATTCTGCTTTTGTGATGTTGATTGACAGATAAATATGGACTAGGGCACCAGGGATAACTCCTCTATGCTCATCTTCTTCAAAACAGTGCTGTGGGATATTTTACATCCAGCCAAGAAAATAAAGACAGGGCTTTGTTTGAAATCTCATTCAAAAGATGATATGGAACTCTGACAGTGCAGCACTCCCTCAGAACTGTCAGCTTTGACTGCTTATTGAAACACTGGAGTGGGAACTGAACATGAAACTCTGTGGTTCAGAAGTGAAATTGCTGCCATCTGAGTGTCTTTGGCAGTGATAGGGGTGCATTTGTTTTGTGGGGTAAGGGGAGCAGGAATTATTTCAATATATTTTTGGTTTGTTCTTTCAGATTATGGCAATTCTGTAGGACATACAGGTGCAAGGATTATTATTAATCACAATAACCCTTACTTCTGAAAGGAATCATAATTCTAACAATTGCTGTAAATCAATGTCTCTGGTGCATTAGGAGATATGTTCCGTCAGTAAAGAACAAATTGGGTTGAGTCTAGGTTTGACAGCATTGCCCTTTCCTGTGGTGACAAATGTTCTCTTTTGCATTCAGTTAATCATCGATTATACACAATTTATAAAAGACCTGCCCTACAGCTGACTAATGCTCTATGTGTTTTGTACCTTTTGGTTAACAACAATTGTGAGCATTATTGCTTTCTTCTCTCAAGAGAATGTTACATGGAAATTATGGTTCAGAAATGTAATGACAGTCCCCACTGTCCTGATATAGTATTTATGCCACATAAGTCTCAAACCACTCTTACTTCACCTAACTCAATTTGTATTCGCTCTATTCAACTCTCCTTCATGTATTTATTTACTCATCTACTAATGCCCCTGGAAAAAATATTTTTCCCCTTATCAATATGTCTTAGGCCACAGCATAGTCATAAAGGTGAGATCACACTTAGGATGCTGTGCTCTGTTTTCCTTGGTTGAAGAGTTTAGAACGAAGACACATATTCTCAGGAAAAAGGATGGCATGAATTTGCATCCAAAGAATATTTTACCTGATGTGGCAGATGTTACCTCCTGTAACATAAAAGCTGAGTGTGAATATAGTGGTATTGAAGAATTCAACAGAAATTTATTACAACCAACCACTATGTACAAACATTACATTCCTTAGACACTTAATTGTCTGGGGAAATATTAAGCTACTATTTTACAACAGAGAAGTATGCTTTCAGACAATTATCAGGCTTCAAGTGATCTGAGTTAACATGGAGAATGAGACCTTTACATCTTCAGCTCACATGCTACGATGCAGTGGTGAAATAATAAGTCATCTCTTAAAAGCATATTGACATACTTACCAAAAGACATAACACTACAGACGTACATTACTGTTTATAGGCAGATGTTGGTAACAATTAAGCTAACAATTCAACTTCAATGAAATGCTTTTGAGTTTGAATAATTCATACTGATCCAGTGATTGTATGCCCATCTGGAATGGTATATAATGTTCTGTGTCATATTTGGTTGACAACTTGGTTGTGTTGCTGTTACTTGTTACCACCCAATATCACCACATAATATCCACCCTCAATACTGTCTCTCACTCATCATGCATGATTGGTCTACCGTATATCAGTCTAAGTTGATTTCTGTTCCTTTGCAAAACAACGCCATGACCAGGTGTTCTGAAGAAGGGTCACTGCACTTGAAGTGTTAAGTTTACTTTCTCTCCACAGATGCTGCCATACCTGTTGAGTTTCTCCAGCGATTTCTGTTTTTGCTCCATGATGAATAATGATTTTGTATGATCTGGGCTGGTAGCATATTTGAGAAAACTTTGCTGGTAACTACATGTTCATATTTGTATTTCTAAGTCGCACTCTCCGCCTGGAGTACACTTTTGGTATTTCTCCATCTATTTGCCCATTGTGTATCCGTTTAATTTGCCTCCACCTTAAAAATTTCCTGTATCTTGAGCGACCGGTCCAGACCCTGGAGGAACATATCGATGACCTCGAAAATCAAGGTCGTTGGAAAAATATTCGGTTGCTGGGCCTTCCCAAATGGGAGAAGGAAGGTCAGCTTGTAGGTTTCCTGGAGCAATGGCTCCCACGGCTTTTGAAACTGGAGTCAGAGTTGGGCCGGGTGTGGGTGGAGCAGGCCCACCGGGTTGCTGTACACAGGCCCGGGTCGGACCAGCGCTCCCACCCAGTCCCAGAGCAACTTCAATACTACAGGGAAAAAAATTGTTGCTGGAGGCCTCCAGAGTCTTGGGGAAGGATCCCCATGCCATAATGTACAAGGGCTCCATGATAATGTTGTTTCAGGACTTCTCTCCGGTTGTGATCTGCAAGAGGAGGGCATTTGATGAAGCAAAGAAGCATCTGAGAGACTTAAATATTCAATATTCCGTGTGATATCTGGCAATGATGCACTTCAGTCATGGAGGATCTGTATATAACTTTGGATCATTGGAAAAAGTAAAAGAATTCCTGGACGCTCTCAAATAGACTGCAGGACTTGAACTGTATGGCCAACAACTTTATTTTACCCTCCCTTTGTCTCTCTTTCTTCTTCTCTCCCTCTTTCTTTTCTCCATCTTTCCTTGGTGCGGGGGTTGTTCCTTATTCTTTGGTTTCTTATTTATGGCTCATGTGGTTTATTTAATTATTGGAGGATGTCTCTGAGTGGGTTTTTATTCTCTTACTTAGTTGCTTAATACTTGCTGGGCTTGTAATTTTGTAATCTTTAATATTTTTATCTTGTGTTGTTGTGTTAAGCACATCTAGGTGATAGTGGGGGGGGGGGAGGGGATGGGTGGGATGCCCACTTTTAACTCCTGTTTTATAAGATACTGGAATTTATTTACTTTATTTTGTAATGCCTGGGCCGAGGGCGGGGCTCTAGCTGGGAGAGGTTATGGCGAGATTATTGGAAGGTAATAGTGCCCCCTGTGAGCAAGGGGGGAAAGTTTCCCTTCAAATATGCTTTATCTTATTTTTATTTAGGAGTAGTTTTTAGTTGTTTTGATTTAACTGTTTTAAAGAGTTTTTTTATATGTGAATTGATTTTGGTCGGTATTCAATGTTTTTTGGGTGGGATTCTTCTTCCAGGGGGTCTTGGGCTTGCTTGGATGAGCATGGCTAGCTATTTGTTTAGCTGGTGCATCTGGAATGTCAAGGGAAGCCATTTGCCAATCAAAAGGAAAAAAATATTATTAAGTCTTAAAAAAGAAAGGGTTGATGCACCTCTTTTACAGGAGAAACCTCTACTTGATAAGGAACACCGGAAGCTGCATCAGGGTGGCTTTGACCAGGTGTTTTTCTCCTCTTTCAGCCCAAAAAGTACGGGAGTAGTCATTCTTATTTGGAAGAATCTTCCCTTCCAAATGCTAAGTCAGATAAAAGATGAGTCTGGGCAGTATATATTGATTAAAGCCTTAGTACATGGAGAGGATTTTGAATCTTTATTGTCCTCCAGTACACCATTTTAAATTTGTAATAGAAGCGCTTTCTAAGTTGATGGCTCTCGGGGTCCGCCATAACATTATAGGGGGAGATTTTAATTGTATCATTGACCCAGATATGAACAGGATACCTAGGAGCTCTGTGGGTATACCTTTAAGGTCTAGGCAGCTGGCAGATCTGAATAGGGAGTTGGAGTTGGTAGATTTGTGGAGGTGTCCCCATCCTGAGGTTACGGACATTACTTTCTATTCTAACCCACACAAGTGCCATACCAGAATCGACATTTTTTTGTCCCCTCAACCCTTTTGAACTCAATATTGTCGTGTAAAATAGGTAACATAACTATTTTTGACCATGCCGCAATATATATGGAGGTTAAGACTAGTGATGATGGGATAGGTCCCTGACATTGGTGTATGGACCCTTTTTTATTGAAGGATAGCAAGTTCATAAAATATTTTTTGCAGGAATTTAAAACCTTCTGGGATATCAACTCAGGTATGGCCAGTAACTCCTTGACGATGTGGGAGACTGTAAAGGCATACGTGCGAGGCTAGGTTATTTCATATTCTGCAACCCAGAAAAGACAAAAGGGAGAGCAACAGCATCTGCTTGAGGCTTGCCTAAAGGCGGCTGAGACAGTGTATATTGAAAGGCCTTCCATTACTAAATGGATCACAGCCCTTAGGGCAAAATTGAATACCGCACTTACTCAAACAACAAAATGGGAGATGTTATTCACGAAGCAGAGATTATTTGAATACGGTGATAAGCCTGGCAGGTATCTAGCATACCTTGCCAGAAAGAAAAAGGCTCTCCAAGCTATTACGTCTATTAGAGACAGTGCTGGTACCCTGCCTTGCAATCATAAAAAGATCAATGCAGCCTTTGGGAAGTATTACTTTGAATTGTATAAGTCGCAGGACTGTGAGGATAGAACGAGGAAGATGGCCCTCCCGGGCCTAACCTTGAAGTAGGTGTCAGTTTTGAATGCCCCCCTGACAACCCAGGAAGTCCAGGAAGAGGTGCAACAGCTTTAGAGTGGCAAAGCCCCTGGACCAGATGGATTCCAGGCTGAGTTTTATAAAGAATTTATAGGAGAACTGGTCGGGCCACTTATAAATATGTATAACTATTCACACAGTCAGGGCTGCCTCCTGCCTTCTCTGAGAGAAGCAAATATTTACCTCATTCTTAAGAAAGCAAAGGCCCCAGATGACTGCTCTTCATGTAGACCCACATCCTTGTTAAATGTGGATTTTAAAATCCTCTCAAAAATGTTAGCATTAAGACTGGATACAGTCTTACCATTCAATATAAACGAGGACCAGACAGGGTTTATAAAGGGTTGCAGATCAACTAGTAACATTAGAAGAGTCTTAAATATGGTACAAGCCTGCCAGCAGGGAGCGATACTGGGCTTAGTTGTCTCCCCAGACGCAGAGAAGGCATTCGATTGGGTAGAATGGCCATATCTTTTTTTACACTTTGGAATGGTTTGGTGTTGGAGAGGTCTTTGCTAAATGGGTTTCAGTATTATATAATGATCCCAAAGCAGTGGTGATCACCAATGGTTTAAGTTCGGATAGCTTTAGCACTGGCAGGAGCTGTCGTCAGGGATGTCCTCTCTCACCATTATTATTTACACTAGTGATTGAACCGCTGGTGGAAGCTATACGAACAGACCCTAACATAACGGCTCTGGAGGCTGGATCAGGCAAGCACAAAATTACTGTCTATGTGGATGATATCCTCCTTTTCTTAAGGGATCCTTTGACATCTGTGCCCCGCTTAATTCAAGTGATCAATTTATTTGGTATGTTCTCAGGCTACAAATCAATTTTGTGAAATTGGAGGCTATGCCATTGGGAGGTCTTGCCAGTATATCCAACTTTCCGATGGATCCTGTTTTCCCTTTCGGCGGTCACTAGAAGTTTTCTGTATTTAGGTATTTTCATTACTCTGGTATTTGGTTAGCTATATAAAGCTAATTATACATACTTACTAGAGAAAATAAGATGGACCTTCAGCGCTGGGAAGATCTCCCAATATCTTGGTTAGGCAGAATATCCTTAGTTAAGATGAATATTTTACCTCATCTCTTATACCCTATGAGAATGCTCCGCTTGATGCTGCCGAAGCAGGCGTTGCTTAAGCTTTATGGATGGCTCAGCTCCTTTATTTGGAATCATAGATGACCCCTTATCATATTAGAAAAGCTGCAGCTTCCATAAGTAAGAGGAGGACTGGACTTTCCGGATTTCAGGTGGTACCAATTGAGCTCCCTATTATCTTATGTAGCTGATTGGATCTCTTGTGACCCATAATCAATCTGGTTAGATATTGAGGCCTCCCAAGCAAAATGTCCCCTCATCAATTTACTATTTATGGACAAGATGAGAGTTATTAAGGATTATTGTAAAAACCCTATTGTATTAAATACAATTAAAGTCTGGAGGATAATGCGACAAGATGAGGGTAACCTGCAAAAAACCTCCCCTTATACCCCTATAGTGGGAACATTAGGATTCCAGCCAGGGCTGACCAATGCTACATTCAAAATTTGGGACTCCAGAGGTATCTCCTGTTTGGGAGATCTGTTGGATGGGATGGTCATGATGTTCTTTGAGCAGCTACGCCAGAAGTTTGGACTGCCCAGCAGGGACCTCTTTCTGTATTTTCAAATACAAGATTTTATACAAAAGAAGACCACACTGATAATCAATCCTTATAAATCGGATGTGGAAAGGAGAGAGCTTCGGCTGATGGGTCTGCTCTCGGTCAGCACTCTCTACCACCTACTATGCAATAAGGTATCGCAGGACATGGAATGGTTATATAAAACCTGGAATCAAGAATTAGGGATAGAAATCTCCTTAGAAATGTGGGAGGGTGTCTCGGAAAATGCCAGGAAGATCTCTGTCTGTAACAGAACTCAGGCTACGCAATCGAAGATACTTCACATGGCTCACATGGCACCTGAACGACTTTCAAAGTTCAAGGCAGGAGCATCTCCGATGTGTCCTGAATGAAAAATCAAAGTTGGTACTCTCACGCATTGTCTGTGGACATGCCATAAGATCCGCAGTTATTGGGACAGAGTAGTGAATGCCTTGACAAAGATTTTGGGTATGGAGATTGGATTGGACCCAATGTCCCTACTCTTGGGCTCCCCAAATTTCCCCTCTTTGGATGCAGATAGGAGGAAATTATTCACTATCCTCCCCTTTTGGGCGAGAAAATATATTCTCATGAATTGTGTATCCGAAGGTCTCCCAGGACTTTCAAACTGGCACAGGATAGTCATGGAATATATGCCCCTGACTTCCTTACGAATATGGTGCACCAAAAAACAGAATTATTTTATAGAATATGGCAGCCCTTTTTGAACTGTACTGACACAGATATCTTGGCCATATTGTCTAGGGCCTTTGTTTAGCGATGGTAGTGGTTCTGGCTGGTTCAGGGGCCCTCGGGAGAAGGAATCCCGTATAAATATGGGTTCTGTTATGATGTGATATAAATCTATTTTGAGTATGTATTTAGTTATATACTTACCTATTTGTTTATTGTTAGTAATGCATGATATCCTATTTTATGTCTTGGTTGTTTGTTTGTAGGATAGATTAGTCGTTAAGTTTTTTTAAAACTTCACATTGGGTGTTGTTATTATACTGCAAAGTGGAATATACTAGTTGGTATTATTTTTGAAATTTTGTAAAAAATTTAAAAAAAATTTTTCAATGAAAATATCTGTTAAAAAAAACAAATCTTCTCAGATGTTTCTTTAAAAACATTAGTCCATCCCAGATGAAAAGTTTGGTGCTGGAAAAGCACAGCAGGTCAGGCACCATCAGAGGAGCAGAAAAATCAAGCTGATGGAGGCCTTATGCCTCAATCCTCCTGCTCCTCGGATGCTGTCTGACCTGTTGTGCTTTTCCAGCACCACACTTTTTGACTTTGATGTCCAGCATCTGCAGTCCTCACTTTCTCCATCAGTCCTTTCCAGGATAATGACCTTTTGCATCTGTTGTACTTGTTCATCTTTGTAAGTTTCTGACTGCAACTCTTTCTAGTGGTTCTGGCCAAATGTAGTTGATTTCATAATTAAGAGCATCTCTCCTGGCTTATATTCTCACTTCCAAGTCCATATCTTTGCAGATCGTTTATTGAGATCTGTGCACACTGGTAGTGCTGCCACTGCTGCACTATTGGCAACTACAAGGTAGAAGATTGCAGGAAGCCAAGATGAGCTTGTGTACTGGCTCTGCAGTGTGATTCTGTCAATGCATGGAGCTGGAATTATCAATAATCCAAAAACTCCATCGTTACTTTTGTAACATATGATTTCCTTTTGTGCTCTCGCACATTTAGAACTTGCAATTTAATTACCAAAACCTATTATGAGTTTCCTGTTTCTTTATTTGGCAGCAGAAGTGAGTGAATGCTTGGCTAGAAATAGTTCTAATTCTGATATTAACCAGAATGATACATCTTGCAAGAAAGAACAATAGGGAACTAACGTCTTCAGAAAAAATTCAATAGTATTTCATGCGTACATTTTTATCAAGCAATTTCTTCTTGGAGAAGCCAGGCTACAATGGAACACATGGTTTGAAATTAATCTTATTTTTCTTATAACTTTAACCATTAGATACAGTGCATGATTTTACTGCCTTCTGTGATCTGTAGAATAGTTTGATAGCTTGAATTATGAGCCTTGGAAAATAGGTGACTGTAATTTTTATGCCTTTGTATCATGTGTATAAACAGAAATACTTTGATTCTTTAGAAATGAGCTTCCAGATTGCCCCATGTAAATGTGTATGACAAGACTGTAAGCTGAATTTATGTTTTGGTCAATTAGCATTTATCATCTTCTAAGAATGACACAAAATAGGAAGAAAAATGATACTCCTCTCCAGCACCATAAATGAAGTGTAAAAAAAAGGTGTGAGAAAATATGGGATTAAGCCATGTGTGGTCTTCTAAAATAAGGTCCTTTAGGCTGTATTGAAGATATTAAAATACATGTTTTTGCAAATATTTTTGCAAGCAGAGCCTTATTCTAAGATTATGCAAACAAGCAGTCAGGTGTTGTAGATTAAATACATGTACATCTTGTACTCAGGAATGCCTAAAATAACTCTTGTCCTCGCACCACTCTCGCACATACACCCACAGACAATGTGACATAATTTACCTAAGATGTTGGAGTATTGACTTAATACATTGTTTTTGAAAATATGTATTCAATGCAGTATAGCAGCAAGAGGCTAGACATAAGGCAAAATGAGAGACTCTTACTCAGATTTTGATTATCCAAACTCTTCTTTGCACTACATTCTGCTTCATTCTTCCTTTTGTATTGGAATGAGGACCTAGAAGGTAAAATCAGTAGAACTTGTAAATGCCTCACTGGTCTGACTCATTTAGTATACTTCAAAACAGAGCTCCCTTATGAGTTTTATGTTCATTTGCAAGATGTTATGAGCAGAACCTAGCAAAATTTCTCAAATTATTAGTTCCAGATAGGATACCCAAAATTGCCAAGGCTTCTGGTGAGGAGGCGGTGATCTAGCTCCATTCTCTGTTCATCTGCCCCCTTGGTTGGTCACAACAAGAATAACTTACAAAATATCTCCACCCTTCCCTTGTTTATAACTTTATCTCAGACCAAATGAATTTTCATTTTCAAAGGATCCAATTTAACCAGATGTCCTCTAGTTAACAAAAGTATGAGTTTATTGGTTTAAAAATGATACGAAATAAAATGCAGCATACATACACAAAGCTTAGAAATGAGAAGTAAGTCCAAGAATGTTGAAAGTTAAGAGATATATGGTTTATCTGAGTTGGCCATGAAGAATAGACAGTGGAATGTTGATATGTCAATTTTGGGATTCTTGGTCTGGCAGGTTAGGTGAAATTCTTTTGCCCTATTTCTTTTGGATGGCTTGCCGGCTGGCTGGCTTCTGGCACTAAGAGTGATGAAATGTCCTCAATTGCAATACAGGTTAACTAGTGGATGGTTCAACTGTGACCTCAACTGCACACTAGGGTTAGAACTTTGGCTACTACACATGTGTACCTCAGTCCACACACATATGCCCCTGAGCTCAGTAACACACCTTCTTTTATTAACACATCTTCTTCCACTTGCACATACACACTAGGGTTGAACTTGTACTTGTGTAATCTTGAAAGGGGAAGATACAATCCAAGTCTCTTTGTCTTCTTCTCTTCCAACAGGATCACAGCCTGAGATAACTCCTAGGAGATTACATTTCAGATTGTAGAGTATTTCTCCCTTTTAATCCATCACTTTGAATTTTGACATGTTGTCAGGTGTGACAATCACTAGACAGCTACTGATTTTACATTTGCATCACTTTGCTTGGCCATAGCAGTCCTCTTTCTAAAAAGAAGAACATATTAGAATTAAAAATTTTGGTGTTGATTTGAGGTTATGATCTATGACCATGACACGAGTATCATTTTGTTTTATTTTTTTTCATCTTTTGGGAATTAAACAACAGATACTTTGCTGTTTGATTTGTTTATAGTGTAAGTGGAAACGATCCACATTTTCATCATGACATAAATAGAATGTATATATTTTCTGTGTTTGCACACATTAATAAACTGGATAAGACAGATTTCCTCAATTACTTGCCTGGAATGGGGCAGCCCGGTGGCATGTGGGCTCAGTGGTTAGCACTGCTGCCTCACAGCACCATGGACCTGGGTTTAAGTTCCATAATGGGCGACTGTCTGTGTGGAGTTTGCACATTCTCCCCATGCCTGCGTGGGTTTCCTCCGGGTGCTCCGATTTCCTTCCACAGTACAAAAATGTGCACGTTAGGTGAATTGGCCATGCTAAATTGCCCGTAGTGTTAGGTGAAGGAGAATGAGTCTGGGTGGATTACTCTTCAGAGAGTTGGTGTGGACTTGTTGGGCCAAAGGGTCTGTTTCCATACTGTAGGGAATCTAATCTAATGCTGGTCTCTAGCTTCCCACTCGGAAAGTTGATCATTCTCACTGAAAACAAAATGACCTAGTCAGTAATGATAAATAAATCAATGAGTGAAAATGGTAAACTGAAAAACCTGGCTGTTTATAAATACAAATGATCTACATTGCACTTCGTATAATGTCAAATTCAAACGATAATGCAACGTGTGAATACATTTGTAAAAGATATTGACTTGATATTTCAGCCTTTCTGATTTAAATCTCAAAAACAATCCAGAGCTGTATGAATTTGGAAGTCAACTGCATTTCACATCTGTGAAATGTGTCAATATTACAACGCAAAATAAGAATGGACAAATAGATAGGTATAGGAGAGGGAAGACTTTGGCTTGAAATTTTTTAAAAGTATTTATTTTAATCAATCCGCTTAAGAGGAATCTGGATGGGTAAATGAATAGGAAGGGTTTAGAGGGATATGGGCCAAGTGCTGGCAAATGGAACTAGATTACGTTAGGATATTTGGTCAACATGAACAAGTTGTTTTTGTGCTGTACATCTCTATGACTCTATGACAGGACACATATTTGGGTCAGGTGCAATTTAAACCCAGGCTTTCTAGCTCAGAGGAACAGAAAGTACCACTGTGCCATAAGTGGCTTTAAAATATTTGTTTTTTTTGAGAGCTTTTTGGGTGTTATTGAAAGTGATGCTCATGTATAAGAATTGTATTTTTAGAAAGTAAACCAAATTTATTTTGCTCTTAAATTGTGTCCTTGAAGCACTACAGCATGACAAACAATGTAAATTACAAGTTACCACAAAAAGTATCTATTTTTTCCATGAACTGTTTATCATTAGTGACTAGGTCATTTTGTTTTCAGTGAGAATGATCAACTTTCTAGTTAAATATTTAACCACTTTCACTTAGAATTAATGAAAGCTCACAAATGAAAAAATATTCCTCATTGGAGGAAAACAAAAAAGTAATGCAGTTGGGAATGAAGCAACAAACAGCACATAGACAAAATAAAATCACAAAAAGGAACCAAGTGTACTGTGTTCCAATGTCTTTCAAGATGATTTACACTGGGATGAATTGTATTTAGAGTCATGGAGCTCTACAGCATGGAAACACACCTTTCAGTCGAACTCATCCATTCTGACCAAATATCCTTAATTAAGGACCAGATATCTTGTCCCATTTGCCAAGATTTGGCTCGTATCCCTCTAAACCCTTCCTATTTGTGAGAAACGAAGCTCACTCACTTCAATAATTTCAGTCCGAGACAAGATCTGAAGCAATCAGTATGTTTTATGCTTGCAAGCGTGGTGCCTAAAATATACACACAGAGTTTAGCAAGTACATATCTTATATAGGTTTCACTACTCCAAACCCTGTGCCCATTACTATTGTTTATTTCTTGCCTTATCCGGCCTTGTGCATAACAAAGTACAAGTTTTACTTGGCTATTTCACCACATCCTGCTGTGGTCCATTATTAGGTATATCCTCCTTCACTGCCATCTGTTTCCCTTACTTGTGACATTTCCTCCCATTCCTCAACCATATTGAACCTTATGACCTTTTAATTGGGGTTTTTTTTTTAGATTTAGATTAGATTAGATTACTTACAGTGTGGAAACAGGCCCTTCGGCCCAACAAGTCCACACTGACCCGCCGAAGCGCACCCACCCAGACCCACTCCCCTACACCTAACACTACGGGCAATTTAGCGTGGCCAATTCACCTAACCTGCACATTTTTTTTTGGACTGTGGGAGGAAACCGGAGCACCCGGAGGAAACCCACGCAGACACGGAGAGAATGTGCAAACTCCACACAGTCAGTCACCTGAGGCGGGAATTGAACCCAGGTCTCTGGCGCTGTGAGGCAGTAGTGCTAACCACTGTGCCACCGTGCCGATCATTTGTTTGTTTTTTGTTTTTTGTTTTTGCAGGAATGGGAAACAGATGCGTATAACTACTGTTCGTACAAGCATATCTGGCTTAACCTACATCCTTACAACATCTTATCTATTTGTCTGTTACATCTACCATTGTTTGCAGGCACATTTCATTCTTGTATGCACATTTTAGCTAATACAAAAACACATATATTTCCTTCACAGAGTTTTCACTTGTTGACTGAGCTCTTGGTCGAAACAATTATACACTGATGTGAGTTCATTTACCTTGCATAATTAATTATGATTGCAGAAGTAACACTACTTTACCTATATCCCACATTTTCATACACCTATCCAGATGCCTTTTAAATGTTGTAGTTGTACCAGCCTCCACCCACTTCCTCTGGCAGCTTGTTTCCAAACACACACCACCCTCTGCATGAAAAAGTTGTCCCGAGATCCCTTTTAAATCTTTCCTGTCTACACCTCTAGTTGTGTGCTCCCACCCCCGCCAGGGGATCTATAAATAAATGCTGCAAGTATTGGTTCCAGTTCTATCCTTCACCACTTGGTCTCCTGGATTACAACCAGGAAGTAGTTCTCCAAAGATTTTTTACAAGAGTCACAGCATTTCGTCATATATGGATGAAGGAATAGAAATGTATAAAGTTAAAAGAAAATCACACAACACCAGGTTATGTGATTTTTAACTTCATACACCCCAGTCCAACACTGGCATCTCCAAATCATGACTAACATAGAAATGTAAACATAGATTGGCAATTAGTTGGACTTTTGTTGTAAGTATAGTCTTGCATGAAGGTGAACATTAGCCAGTCCTCCTCTCAGCAAAGCTGTTATTTTTAGGGAATAATGAATAAATAAATGATGAATTGGTGGTAATAGGGTTGTGGTAACCATGGTGATGGGGGGGGGGGGGGTCCTGACCCGGATCCGGAAGTGTCTCCCCCTCAGGCTGACACTTGCTCACAGCTGCAGGGCTCTGAAGGGAAGCGGTTTGGTTTGTTCAGTTCCGAAGGTTTTATTTTATATATTTTTTTTTATTGGGTTGAGGGGCGGGGGGCGGTGGAGGAGGATGCCCGAGGCCCGGGCCCTGCGCCCGGGGGACACCGCGGAGGAGAGTGTCAGGAGGGACCTCCTGGCCGCCGACCTCAGGTGCAGCCTCTTCATGTCGGCCCTGCAGAGCTACCGCCGGGACTCGGTACTGAGGCCCTTCCCGGCCTCTTACTACAGCGGGGACTACAAGGACTTCGATGGCCTGGTGAGGGGGGGAGGGGGTGAGAGTTCAGGGGAAGGGGAGGGTGAGAGGTTTTGTGTGGGGGGGTGGGGGAGGTGTTGTGGGATTTTTAACTTCATACGTTTCTATTCCTTCATCCATATATGATGAAATGTTGTAAAGATCTTTTGGAGAACAAAGGTCTACTTCCTGGTTATAATCCAGAAGACCAGGTTTTTTTGGGGAGGGGGGGTGGAGAGAGTTGGAGGGGGACGAGAGTTGGGAGGGGGAGGGGGACGAGGGTGGGGGGGTGGAAGAGGAGGGCGAGAGTTGGGAGGGGGAGGGGGAGGGGAACGACGAGAGTTGGGAGGGGGACGACGAGAGTTGGGAGGGGGACGGACGAGGGGGGGGGTGGAGGAGGACGACGAGAGTTTGGGGGGCGTGGAGGAGGACGACGAGAGTTGGGAGGGGGAGGGGGACGAGGGTGGGGGTGGCGTGGAGGAGGACGACGAGAGTTGGGAGGGGGAGGGGGACGAGGGTGGGGGTGGCGTGGAGGAGGACGACGAGAGTTGGGAGGGGGACGAGGGTGGAGGAGAACGGCGAGGGTGGGGGGGGAGAGGGACGACGGGGGGGGGGTGGAGGAGGACGACGAGGGTGGGGGGGAGAGGGACGACCGGGGGGGGTTGGAGGAGGACGACGAGAGTTGGGGGGGAGAGGGACGACGGGGGGGGTGGAGGAGGACGACGAGAGTTGGGGGGGGAGAGGGACGACGGGGGGGGTGGAGGAGGACGACGAGAGTTGGGGGGGAGAGGGACGACGGGGGGGTGGAGGAGGACGACGAGAGTTGGGGGGGAGAGGGACGAGGGGGGGCGTGGAGGAGGACGACGAGAGTTGGGAGGGGGAGGGGGACGAGGGTGGGGGGTGGCGTGGAGGAGGACGATGAGAGTTGGGAGGGGGACGAGGGTTGGGGGGGGTGGAGGAGGACGGCGAGGGTGGGGGGGGAGAGGGACGACGGGGGGGGTGGAGGAGGACGACGAGAGTTGGGAGGGGGAGGGGGACGAGGGTGGGGGTGGCGTGGAGGAGGACGACGAGAGTTGGGAGGGGGACGAGGGGGGGGGTGGAGGAGGACGACGAGAGTTGGCGGGGAGAGGGACGAGGGGGGGCGTGGAGGAGGACGACGAGAGTTGGGAGGGGGAGGGGGACGAGGGTGGGGGTGGCGTGGAGGAGGACGATGAGAGTTGGGAGGGGGACGAGGGTGGGGGGGGGGTGGAGGAGGACGGCGAGGGTGGGGGGGGAGAGGGACGACGGGGGGGGGTGGAGGAGGACGACGAGAGTTGGGGGGGAGAGGGACGACGGGGGGGGTGGAGGAGGACGACGAGAGTTGGGGGGGAGAGGGACGACGGGGGGGGGTGGAGGAGGACGACGAGAGTTGGGGGGGAGAGGGACGATGGGGGGGGGTGGAGGAGGACGACGAGAGTTGGGGGGAGAGGGACGAGGGGGGGGTGGAGGAGGACGACGAGAGTTGGGGGGGAGAGGGACGAGGGGGGGCGTGGAGGAGGAGGACGAGAGTTGGGAGGGGGAGGGGGACGAGGGTGGGCGTGGAGGAGGACGACGAGAGTTGGGAGGGGGAGGGGGACGAGGGTGGGGGTGGCGTGGAGGAGGACGACGAGAGTTGGGAGGAGGGGGACGAGGGGGGGTGGAGGAGGAGGGCGAGAGTTGGGAGGGGGAGGGGGACAAGGGTAGGGGGGCGTGGAGGAGGACGACGAGTGTTGGGAGGGGGACGAGGGTGGGGGGGCGTGGAGGAGGACGACGAGAGTTGGGAGGGGGACGAGGGTGGGGGGGGCGTGGAGGAGGACGACGAGAGTTGGGAGGGGGATGAGGGTTGGGGGGGGCGTGGAGAAGGACGACGGGAGGGGGAGGGGGACGAGGGTGGGGGGGGGCGTGGAGAAGGACGACGGGAGGGGGACGAGGGTGGGGGGCGTGGAGGAGGACGACGGGAGTTGGGAGGGGGAGGGGGACGAGGGTGGGGGGGCGTGGAGGAGGACGACGACGAGAGTTGGGAGTGGGAGGGGGACGAGGGTGGGGGGGTGGAGGAGAACGACGAGAGTTGGGGGGGAGGGGGACGAGGGTGGGGGGGGCAAGAGGAGGGCGAGAGTTGGGTGGGGGAGAGGGACGAGGGGAGTGGAGGAGGAGGGCGAGGGTTGGGTGGGGGAGAAGGACGGGGCGGGTGGGGGAGGACGACGAGAGTTGGGGGGAGAGGGACGAGGGGGGGGTGGAGGAGGACGATGAGAGTTGGGGGGGAGAGGGACGAGGGGGTTGGAGGAGGAGGGCGAGAGTTGGGAGGGGGACAAGGGTAGGGGGGTGTGGAGGAGGACGACGAGAGTTGGGAGGGGGACGAGGGTCGGGGGGGGCGTGGAGGAGGACGACGAGGGTCGGGGGGGGGCGTGGAGGAGGACAACGAGGGTCGGGGGGGGGCGTGGAGGAGGACGACGAGGGTTGGGGGGGGCGTGGAGGAGGACGACGAGGGTCGGGGGGGGCGTGGAGGAGGACGACGAGGGTCGGGGGTGGCGTGGAGGAGGACGACGACGAGGGTCGGGGGGGGGCGTGGAGGAGGACGACGAGGGTCGGGGGGGGCGTGGAGGAGGACGACGAGGGTCGGGGGGGGCGTGGAGGAGGACGACGAGGGTCGGGGGGGGCGTGGAGAAGGACGACGAGGGTCGGGGGGGGCGTGGAGGAGGACGACGACGAGGGTCGGGGGGGGCGTGGAGGAGGACGACGACGAGGGTCGGGGGTGGCGTGGAGGAGGACGACGACGAGGGTCGGGGGGGGGCGTGGAGGAGGACGACGAGGGTCGGGGGGGGCGTGGAGGAGGACGACGAGGGTCGGGGGGGGCGTGGAGGAGGACGACGAGGGTCGGGGGTGGCGTGGAGGAGGACGACGACGAGGGTCGGGGGGGGGGCGTGGAGGAGAACGACGAGGGTCGGGGGGGCGTGGAGGAAGACGACGAGGGTCGGGGGCGAGTGGAGGAGGACGACGAGGGTGGGGGGCGTGGGGGGGGCGTGGAGGAGGACGACGAGGGTCGGGGGGGGCGTGGAGGAGGACGACGGGGGTGGGGGGGCGTGCAGGACGACGACGAGAGTTGGGGGAAGGGGAACGAGGGTAGGGGCGTGGAGGAGGAGGACGAGAGTTGAGGGGGGAAGAGGCGGGCGAGAGTTGGGTGGGGGAAAGGGACGAGGGGGGGTGAAGGAGGTGGGCGAGAGTTGGGAGGGGGACGAGGGTGGGGGGGGGCGTGGAGGAGGACGACGAGAGTTGGGAGGGGGAGGGGGACGAGGGTGGGTGGGTGTGGAGAAGGACGACGAGAGTTGGGAGGGGGAGGGGGACGAGGGTGGGGGGGCGTGGAGGAGGACGACGAGAGTTGGGAGGGGGACGAGGGTGGGGGGGGGCGTGGAGGAGGACGACGAGAGTTGGGAGGGGGAGGGGGACGAGGCTGGGGGGAGGCGTGGAGAAGGACGACGAGAGTTGGGAGGGGGAGGGGGACGAGGGTGGGTGGGTGTGGAGAAGGACGACGAGAGTTGGGAGGGGGAGGGGGACGAGGGTGGGGGGGCGTGGAGGAGGAGGACGACGAGGGTGGGGGGGGCGTGGAGGAGGACGACGAGAGTTGGGAGGGGGAGGGGGACGAGGGTGGGGGGGGCGTGGAGGAGGACGACGAGAGTTGGGAGGGGGAGGGGGACGAGGGTGGGGGGGCGTGGAGGAGGAGGACGACGAGGGTGGGGGGGGCGTGGAGGAGGACGACGAGGGTCGGGGGGGCGTGGAGGAGGACGACGAGGGTGGGGGGCATGGAGGACGACGGCGAGAGTTGGGGGAAGGGGAACGAGGGTAGGGGCGTGGAGGAGGACGACGAGAGTTGGGGGGGAGGGGGACGAGGGTGGGGGGGGCGTGGAGGAGGACGACGAGAGTTGGGAGGGGGACGAGGGTGGGGGGGGGCGTGGAGGAGGACGACGAGAGTTGGGAGGGGGAGGGGGACGAGGCTGGGGGGAGGCGTGGAGAAGGACGACGAGAGTTGGGAGGGGGAGGGGGACGAGGGTGGGGGGGGCGTGGAGGAGGACGACGAGAGTTGGGAGGGGGAGGGGGACGAGGGTGGGGGGGCGTGGAGGAGGAGGACGACGAGGGTGGGGGGGGCGTGGAGGAGGACGACGAGAGTTGGGAGGGGGAGGGGGACGAGGGTGGGGGGGGCGTGGAGGAGGACGACGAGAGTTGGGAGGGGGAGGGGGACGAGGGTGGGGGGGCGTGGAGGAGGAGGACGACGAGGGTGGGGGGGGCGTGGAGGAGGACGACGAGGGTCGGGGGGGCGTGGAGGAGGACGACGAGGGTGGGGGGCATGGAGGACGACGGCGAGAGTTGGGGGAAGGGGAACGAGGGTAGGGGCGTGGAGGAGGACGACGAGAGTTGGGGGGGAGGGGGACGAGGGTGGGGGGGGCGTGGAGGAGGACGACGGGGGTGGGGGGCATGGAGGACGACGGCGAGAGTTGGGGGAAGGGGAACGAGGGTAGGGGCGTGGAGGAGGACGACGAGAGTTGGGGGGAGGGGGACGAGGGTGGGGGGGGCGTGGAGGAGGACGACGAGAGTTGGGAGGGGGACGAGGGTGGGGGGGCGTGGAGGAGGACGACGAGAGTTGTGGGGGGGGGAGGGGGACGAGAGTTGTGGGGGGGGGGAGGGGGACGAGAGTTGTGGGGGGGGGAGGGGGACGAGAGTGGGTGGGCGGGGGGAGGGGGATGAGGGTGGGGGGGCGGTGGAAGCGGAGGACGAGGATGGGGGGGGCGTGGAGGAGGACGACGAGAGTCGTGACGGGGGAGGGGGACGAGGGTGGGGGACGAGTGTTGGGAGGAGGCCGAGAGTCGTGACGGGGAGGGGGAGGGGGACGAGAGTTGGGAGGAGGCCGAGAGTCGTGACGGGGAGGGGGACGAGAGTTGGGGGGGAGGGGGATGATAGATGGGGGGGGAGGGGAACAAGAGTTGGGAGGGGGACAAGGGTGGGGGAGCGGTGGAAGAGGAGGATGAGGATGGGGGGGGCGTGGAAGAGGACGGCGAGAGTCGTGACGGGGGAGGGGGACGAGGGTGGGGGACGATGGAGGACGGCGAGAGTCGTGATGGGGGAGGGGGATGATGGAGGACGGCGAGAGTCGTGACGGGGGAGGGGGACGATGGAGGACGGCGAGAGTCGTGACGGGGAGTGGGACGAGGGTGGGGGACGATGGAGGACGGCGAGAGTCGTGACGGGGGATGGGGACGATGGAGGACGGCGAGAGTCGTGACGGGGGAGGGGGACGATGGAGGACGGCGAGAGTCGTGACGGGGAGGGGGACGAGGGTGGGGGACGATGGAGGACGGTGAG
This sequence comes from Chiloscyllium punctatum, assembly GCF_047496795.1. NCBI lineage: Eukaryota > Metazoa > Chordata > Chondrichthyes > Orectolobiformes > Hemiscylliidae > Chiloscyllium > Chiloscyllium punctatum. The sequence goes on from NC_092786.1 coordinate 46,550,058, forward strand.
AGTAGTGACGGGGAGGGGGACGAGGGTGGGGGACGATGGAGGACGGTGAGAGTAGTGACGGGGAGGGGGACGAGGGTGGGGGACGATGGAGGACGCCGAGAGTCGTGACGGGGAGGGGGAGGGGGACGAGAGTTGGGAGGAGGCCGAGTGTCGGGAGGGGCGGGGGAGGGGGAATGGGACGAGAGTTGGGAGGAGGCCGAGAGTCGTGATGGGGAGGGGGACGAGGGTGGGGGACGAGAGTTGGGAGGGGGAGGGGGACGAGGGTGGGCGTGGAGGAGGACGGCGAGAGTTGGGAGGGGGAGGGGGACGAGGGTGGGGGTGGCGTGGAGGAGGACGACGAGAGTTGGGAGGGGGACGAGGGTGGGGGGGGCGTGGAGGAGGACGACGAGAGTTGGGAGGGGGATGAGGGTTGGGGGGGGCGTGGAGAAGGACGACGGGAGGGGGAGGGGGACGAGGGTGGGGGGGGGCGTGGAGAAGGACGACGGGAGGGGGACGAGGGTGGGGGGCGTGGAGGAGGACGACGGGAGTTGGGAGGGGGAGGGGGACGAGGGTGGGGGGGTGGAGGAGAACGACGAGAGTTGGGGGGGAGGGGGACGAGGGTGGGGGGGGCAAGAGGAGGGCGAGAGTTGGGTGGGGGAGAGGGACGAGGGGAGTGGAGGAGGAGGGCGAGGGTTGGGTGGGGGAGAAGGACGGGGCGGGTGGGGGAGGACGACGAGAGTTGGGGGGAGAGGGACGAGGGGGGGGTGGAGGAGGACGATGAGAGTTGGGGGGGAGAGGGACGAGGGGGTTGGAGGAGGAGGGCGAGAGTTGGGAGGGGGAGGGGGACAAGGGTAGGGGGGTGTGGAGGAGGACGACGAGGGTTGGGGGGGGCGTGGAGGAGGACGACGAGGGTCGGGGGGGGCGTGGAGGAGGACGACGAGGGTCGGGGGGGGCGTGGAGGAGGACGACGAGGGTCGGGGGTGGCGTGGAGGAGGACGACGACGAGGGTCGGGGGGGGGCGTGGAGGAGGACGACGAGGGTCGGGGGGGGCGTGGAGGAGGACGACGAGGGTCGGGGGTGGCGTGGAGGAGGACGACGACGAGGGTCGGGGGGGGGCGTGGAGGAGGACGACGAGGGTCGGGGGGGCGTGGAGGAAGACGACGAGGGTGGGGGGCGTGGGGGGGCGTGGAGGAGGACGACGAGGGTCGGGGGGGGCGTGGAGGAGGACGACGAGGGTCGGGCGGGGCGTGGAGGAGGACGACGAGGGTCGGGGGGGGCGTGGAGGAGGACGACGAGGGTCGGGGGGGGGGCGTGGCGGAGGACGACGAGGGTCGGGGGGGGCGTGGAGGAGGACGACGGGGGTGGGGGGGCGTGCAGGACGACGACGAGAGTTGGGGGAAGGGGAACGAGGGTAGGGGCGTGGAGGAGGAGGACGAGAGTTGAGGGGGGAAGAGGCGGGCGAGAGTTGGGTGGGGGAAAGGGACGAGGGGGGGTGAAGGAGGTGGGCGAGAGTTGGGAGGGGGATGGGGACAAGGGTAGGGGGGCGTGGAGGAGGACGACGAGAGTTGGGAGGGGGACGAGGGTGGGGGGGGGGGCGTGGAGGAGGACGACGAGAGTTGGGAGGGGGAGGGGGACGAGGCTGGGGGGAGGCGTGGAGAAGGACGACGAGAGTTGGGAGGGGGAGGGGGACGAGGGTGGGTGGGCGTGGAGAAGGACGACGAGAGTTGGGAGGGGGAGGGGGACGAGGGTGGGGGGGGGCGTGGAGAAGGACGACGAGAGTTGGGAGGGGGAGGGGGACGAGGGTGGGGGGGGCGTGGAGGAGGACGACGAGAGTTGGGAGGGGGAGGGGGACGAGGGTGGGGGGGCGTGGAGGAGGAGGACGACGAGGGTGGGGGGGGCGTGGAGGAGGACGACGAGGGTCGGGGGGGCGTGGAGGAGGACGACGAGGGTGGGGGGCATGGAGGACGACGGCGAGAGTTGGGGGAAGGGGAACGAGGGTAGGGGCGTGGAGGAGGACGACGAGAGTTGGGGGGGAGGGGGACGAGGGTGGGGGGGGGCGTGGAGGAGGACGACGAGGGTGGGGGGCATGGAGGACGACGGCGAGAGTTGGGGGAAGGGGAACGAGGGTAGGGGCGTGGAGGAGGACGACGAGAGTTGGGGGGAGGGGGACGAGGGTGGGGGGGGCGTGGAGGAGGACGACGAGAGTTGGGAGGGGGACGAGGGTGGGGGGGCGTGGAGGAGGACGACGAGAGTTGTGGGGGGGGGAGGGGGACGAGAGTTGTGGGGGGGTAGGGGGACGAGAGTTGTGGGGGGGGAGGGGGACGAGAGTGGGTGGGCGGGGGGAGGGGGATGAGGGTGGGGGGGCGGTGGAAGCGGAGGACGAGAATGGGGGGGGCGTGGAGGAGGACGACGAGAGTCGTGACGGGGGAGGGGGGCGAGGGTGGGGGACGAGTGTTGGGAGGAGGCCGAGAGTCGTGACGGGGAGGGGGAGGGAGACGAGAGTTGGGAGGAGGCCGAGAGTCGTGACGGGGAGGGGGACGAGAGTTGGGGGGGAGGGGGATGATAGATGGGGGGGGAGGGGAACAAGAGTTGGGAGGGGGACAAGGGTGGGGGAGCGGTGGAAGAGGAGGATGAGGATGGGGGGGGCGTGGAAGAGGACGGCGAGAGTCGTGACGGGGGAGGGGGACGAGGGTGGGGGACGATGGAGGACGGCGAGAGTCGTGATGGGGGAGGGGGACGATGGAGGACGGCGAGAGTCGTGATGGGGGAGGGGGACGATGGAGGACGGCGAGAGTCGTGACGGGGGAGGGGGACGAGGGTGGGGGACGATGGAGGACGGCGAGAGTCGTGACGGGGGATGGGGACGATGGAGGACGGCGAGAGTCGTGACGGGGGAGGGGGACGATGGAGGACGGCGAGAGTCGTGACGGGGGAGGGGGACGATGGAGGACGGCGAGAGTCGTGACGGGGGAGGGGGACGATGGAGGACGGCGAGAGTCGTGACGGGGAGGGGGACGAGGGTGGGGGACGATGGAGGACGGTGAGAGTAGTGACGGGGAGGGGGACGAGGGTGGGGGACGATGGAGGACGGTGAGAGTAGTGACGGGGAGGGGGACGAGGGTGGGGGACGATGGAGGACGCCGAGAGTCGTGACGGGGAGGGGGAGGGGGACGAGAGTTGGGAGGAGGCCGAGTGTCGGGAGGGGCGGGGGAGGGGGAATGGGACGAGAGTTGGGAGGAGGCCGAGAGTCGTGATGGGGAGGGGGACGAGGGTGGGGGACGAGAGTTGGGGGGGAGGGGGATGAGAGATGGGGGGGGAGGGGAACGAGAGTTGGGAGGGGGACAAGGGTGGGGGAGCGGTGGAAGAGGAGAATGAGGGGGCGTGGAAGAGGACGGCGAGAGTCGTGACCGGGGAGGGGGACGAGGGTGGGGGACGATGGAGGACGGCGAGAGTCGTGACGGGGGAGGGGGACGAGGGTGGGGGACGATGGAGGACGGCGAGAGTCGTGACGGGGGAGGGGGACGAGGGTGGGGGACGATGGAGGACGGCGAGAGTCGTGACGGGGGAGGGGGACGATGGAGGACGGCGAGAGTCGTGACGGGGGAGGGGGACGAGGGTGGGGGACGATGGAGGATGGCGAGAGTCGTGACGGGGGAGGGGGACGAGGGTGGGGGACGATGGAGGACGGCGAGAGTCGTGACGGGGGAGGGGGACGAGGGTGGGGGACGATGGAGGACGGCGAGAGTAGTGACGGGGAGGGGGACGAGGGTGGGGGATGATGGAGGACGCCGAGAGTCGTGACGGGGAGGGGGAGGTGGACGAGAGTTGGGAGGTGGCTGAGTGTCGGGAGGGGCAGGGGGAGGGGGAATGGGACGAGAGTTGGGAGGAGGCCAAGAGTCGGGAGGGGCAGGGGAAGGGGGAGGGGGACGAGAGTTGGGAGGGGGAGGGGTCGAGGGTGGGGGAGTAGAAGAGGAGGACGAGAGTTGGGAGGGGGAAGGGGACGAGGGTGGGGGGGGGCTGGAAGAGGGGGACGAGAGTTGGGAGGGCGAAGGGGACGAGGATTGAGGGGGTGTGGAGGAGGAGGACGAGAGTTGTGACGGGGAAGGGGACGAGGATTGAGGGGGGGTGGAGGAGGAGGACGACGACAAGAGTGGGGAAGGGGCAGGGGTCGAGGGTGGGGGGGTGGAGGAGGATGACGAGAATGGGGAAGGAGAAGGGGACGAGGGTCAGGGGGTGGAGGAGGACGATGAGAGTTGGGGGGGGAAGGGGCCGAAATTGGGTGGTGGTGGAGGAAGGGGATTTGATGTTGCAGAGGAGTGGGTAGTCAGGGGAGGGAGGAAGATGGGGAGAAAAGAATGTGGAGTGAGGGAGGGGAGGAGGGTGGAGAATGCAGGTGAGGGAGGTTGCGTGTGAGGAGAGGAAAGTTGGGAAGGATGGGATAGGAAGTGGGTGGAAGGTGGTGTGGGTGAGGGGATGAGAGGGGTTGGGGCAAGGGGTAGTGGGTGGGTGAAGGGCACAATGTAGCTGAGGTGGGAACAAATGATGAGGGGAAGAGGGAGGTGTGGGTGAGGAGACTGGGAAGGACAGGAATGTGGGATGAGGGGAGGAGAGGTGGAGGGTTGGTGAGGGATCTTTGGTGTGATGAGGGTTTGTAGTGGGGATGCAGATTGGGTGATGTGTGAGGGGTAAGTGGTAAGGAGGTAAAATCTGAGGGTGGAGAAGTGGGACTGAGGGGGATTGTGGGCATTTTGGAGGAACCTTCAGTCTTGAGAGAGGGAATCTTGCAAAAGGTGCCCATATGGTTAATGTGATTGAGGAGGTTGATCAAAAATTCTTTGAAATTGTTTCAGGAAAAAGTACTTGAAGGTGGAGGAAAAATTGTAGGGGTGGGGATGTCAACTCGCTTAACTGCTTTTACAGAGAGCTAGTATGGATCTGATGGGCAAAATAGCCTCCTTCAACAGGCATTGTATAATTCAGCTCATTAAAAGAACTGTGCAAGGATAGTGCCAGAGATGCAGGCTGAATTGAGTATAAGGCAAGACTGATCAATGGATGGAGAAGGCTCCTCAGTAGATTAGGCATCCCAGTGATGAGCTTGGATCATTCCCAGCTTCTGTTACTGCACAGCCTCATTAGTACCTTTCAGTGGACATATTGTAATTTTTAGTTGTTTGACACATGACCTGTAATCAAAGACCATGGCAAAACAAATTACTTTCTGCTCACTGGCATCACATCTCAAGTTGTGTTTAGAATAGTGTGTTATACTTCTGAAAGAAATGGTGCTCAGTATCATTTTAAAATAATACTGTAAGTCAGAAATTGAACTTTCATTTGCCAAGCAAGGCATGCTGCAGTTTTATCTAATAGGAGTGACAAGTAGTAAATAGACTGTTCCTAAGTTTAGAGCTATACCATTTTCAGTGCTGTATTTTGTTGCTTTTTTTTAAAATGTGGAAAATGTCATATCGTATGTAGTGCTGTATTTTGTTTTTGTTTTAAAGTGGAAAATGTCATGTCATATGTAGACTCTTCAGTAATTGTAGCGGAATTGAAGTGAAATGTAACATTTCCTGTAACAAACACAGAATGATAGAGAAACTCGGCAGGTCTGGCAACATCTCTGGAGAGAGAAAGAGTTAACATTTCCAGTCCGGTAGGACTTCAGAATTGCTTTTGTAATGTTGGACAAATAACTTGACAAGTCATAATTGGTTTCTGAGGAACTGTCTGAAGTTTTACCACAGAGAAGAGCATCCCCAGAGGCAGATTACACAGAGCTATGTTGCAGTCAGAGGGCAGATATTAGGTGTGTTTTCCAGGAAAGCACTGAACTGCTGATAAATATAAAGTATTTTATAGAAAGATGGGACATTTCACTAGAAATGCACCACAAAAGCATTGTGGAATGTTAAATGCATATTACAGCTAGCAGAGTTGAGTTTTGGAATCTTCTGCAGAAGTTGAAAAAGCATTAGTTTAAAGTTGGCCTGCAATCAATGTAAATAATCATCATTCATAGGTGTCTTTCAATTCCACTTGTTTGTAAGCTTTCAAATGGATGCTAAAAGTGACGCTGGTTTTGTTTTGAGCATGAGGACAGAATTAAAATACTTTTAAATTACTAAAATACTAAAAACTTTTTCAACTTACTAGGAATCTGACTATTGAATACTGATATAATTAGCAAATGGTTTAAAACTAATTTTCAATAATTGAAGATCAGTGACTCTGAGTTGGTAGATTGATGCAGATTTTTCCCAAAAATAACACTTTTCAAAACAATTTCATCTGTGTTAATCAGTCTGAATCTAGTTATCATTCTTAAATATTTTAACAGTGACCTTTAGAAAAAAAATTGCCTGACTGTATACTTTTTTGGGGCAGATTTTGCTTTTGCATACATGCAAATGGTTTGGGGATGTGGATGGAGTGGAATACTGCTTCTCAAGCTGATGCAATTTTGAGTGCATGTTACACTAGAGATCTTGATCGCATCCAAAGAGGAAACTGTGTTCTGATCTTTTAATGGTACTGCTGACTGTTAAAGCTCTGTGCTGAACATTTGATGTGATATGTTTTTGAACTGACAGTGTGTGTCTCTCTTCGCAGCTTGCTGATGCTCAGAATCTGCCAAATCTAAAACAGTTGCTACAGTCTGGAATAAACCCACAAAAAAAAACCTTAGAACTTCTCAGCTGGGCCTGTTTATCAAAAAACCTAACCATCAAAAGTTTGGGGAAAAAGGGGGTAAGAACCTATCTGAATGATTTATTAAAAACTTTGAAGTGTTGTTTAGCTGGTATTGAAATTTCTACAGTCATGACTGTCTGTACCCATGAGTATAAATTCAGCTGTTTGTCTCCAAGTTGCACACCATCCAGACTTGGAAATATGTTACCATTCCTTTGTTTCTGTGTTAGAATTAGCTAGCAGCATAGTAGAGTATCATCACCACACAAGTGGCAGTGGTTTAATAAGATGTCTACCCTGTTAAGGACGGTTAGGGATTGGCATTAAACTCTTGACAACAGTGGTCATATTCTATGAATGAATTAGAGGATATGTTGGATAACAGCATTTATTGGATCAGAAATCGTAAGGTACTCTTACCAGCCTGTAATGTCTTTCCCTCAAACTTTTAAAGTGTACAAGCCACAATTTTGAGGTCATGAGCTTGAGGCAGCCATGGCCGCCATGGAGCTCTGAATGAGTTATCATTCCCACACTATCCTCTAACAGTCTCTTGCTTTTGTTGTGCACCCAATCTCCTAAACATACAGGTCGTGGCTGTGTTTGTAGGAGAAAGGTTGGGAAGCAAAATGTCATTGATACGGCAGTTTTGCAAACGTATCATAAGAACTGCAGGTATACCAGTTACTGTGCACAGTGACGTGCATGATATGCTGTTTCTGGGTATAAGTGTGGGAGTTTACAATTGTACAGAGATGTGTGTAGCCATCCTGCATTTGGATGTAGCCAGACATTTTGCAGAATAACACTTAGATTCAGTTTTGAATTTCAAAAAAAGCAATAAACCTTTCATTCCTCAGTTTTCAGTGTTTTAATTCTCTGTTACTTTTTAACTAAACTTCGGATGTCACTGCTGGTAATTTGCTTTGTCAAAAGAGCTTTTATTAATGAACTGGACTGTTGATCTTATTGATTGCTGCAGCTGTGTGTTACCCTGTGTGTGTGTCCTATTTACTTAACAGAATAAGTGAGCTAAAAATAGCACTGAAATTGGGGAACAAGACTCTTTTACGTCAAAGATTACTCACTGCCATTTTGTAAAATCTCAGGACAGCTTTGCTAGTACTTACAGGTGAATAGGTTGATGTATTAAGGCAGCAAACTATATATGTTCTAGTGGCCATTTGGATTGAAGAAAAAGCTTGTTAGGTCGTGGTCTTGTTTGAGTACTACTTTTTAACCTTTTGTGGAGCATGGGATTTGACAGACGTCTGGGTTCATGGGGATGGCTGTTGGGTTCCTGCAAAGGATTTTCTGTTAGAGTTCAAAGTAGAGTTTGTACATTATCCATTTTAGCCATAATGATTTGTGTAGAAAAGTAATGTGTTTTACTTCACGGGATGAAGTTTGTGTTGTGGTTTTCATGTCTGGATGGTGTGCAACTTGAATTTGAAATTTTACATGTAATTCCATCTCTTACCTTCAAAGCAGTAAACGTAGCAATGATTTTCCCCGTGGTAGGTTGGCAAGTTTAACATATTTGCCAGTGGAGTGGAGAGTAAGGAGCGGCTGCTACTTTGCAAAATCTTAGTGGGAATCGGAGGATTGATTGCTCAGAAGGTTTATCTCTCTGCACCGTGGTGCTAGTGGTTGTATAAAGATCTGTTAATGAGAACACCCTGCTTATGGTTGTGGACTCTGAGGAGAGAATAGGAAGGAGTCTCACCCTACTCCCCCACATCATCGCCATAAAAAAAACCTTTGTTCGATTAGATTTTTTTTGCAACAGAATTTCTTGTTTGTGTTCTAGTATGAAGAAATCCAGGAACTCACTGGGTTCACAACTCCCTCTGCTGCTACCCCAGACTACTTGTTTGAGATTGTCTATTGTGATCAGATGAATGCCAAGTTTGAGGAAACCAAAGGAGACAGAGATCTCATCTATGCATTTCATGGGAGCCGACTCGAGAATTTTTATTCTATAATTCATTGTGGTTTACAGTGTCATTTAAACAAGGTGAGGAATTCAATGTTTTCTTGCATGGATTAACATGCTTACAAGGATTACTTTGCATGAGGGACCATTCCATCATTAATCAGCTCCACTAGTTCTTAAAAATAATTTATTCAAACTTTAATTCTCATTTTATCACAAAAAAGGAGTGTAAATAACAGCATCAGGATAACTATAGATTAATGCATTTGTTTAGTTACTCATTGATACCTGTCGTTCCCTCTAGTTTTCCTCTGCCCTGTCCTGGGGTGATCCATGCAACACAGTCACTGAGTACTTCTAACTGGCAATGTGCACTTTTTCCCCTCATGCAATCTTTTTCACGTGCTCTCCCTCACACATTCCTGCCTGGCTTGATGTCATCTTGCTTTCTCTTTTAATTGTTCTCACACCAGGGCAACATCTTTGTGGTACATCTAACCTTTCATCTTTGTGCTTACCTTGGATCTTAAAATAGACACAAAAATCATAAGAGTACACCACCAAAGTAGCATTTGATTACACCAATGAATCTGGTTGTTTGGTTCAACCAGTCTAAATATTGGTGTTTATCTTCCTTTTGAATAATACTCTGAATTCACGTGGCGACATACTGTTGACACTGAATACCTATTCAAGAGAATTGCGAAGGATATATAAGTATTGGTTTGACTTTGTTCGCTCACTCCAAGTTTATTTGTGTCCTTCTTTTCTTCATAGACCTCTCTGTTTGGGGAAGGAACTTACCTTACCAGCGATCTGAGCTTGGCTCTTCTGTACAGTCCCCATGGTAATGGCTGGCACCAAAGTATTCTGGGACCTGTCCTTAGCTGTGTTGCAGTTTGTGAGATCATTGACCACCCTGATGTTAAATGCCAAGTTAAAGGAAAAGGTATCATTTGTTTTGAATCTTGGCACAAATATTTTGTAAATGGTTTGAGTCATGACTATTATTCTTGTGCAGAAATACCTGTTTTTGCTTGCTTTCGTTCAGCTGTTAATAATTGAGTGCAGGAGATTAAGCAGTGAACTAAGTAAAGTATTTAAAGATTATTAAAAGAAAATCAAATATTTGGAAGTATTTCCTCCAGTTGAGGAATCCTCAGCAAAGGATCATACATTAGAGCTCAGATTAGAGCTGGACAATGTTGAGAAGTACTACTTTGGATTTGTAGCTCCTTTACAGACCTGTTCAAATCAGGTCTATTGGTTCCAGAAACATTAATTTCATAGGCCTAGATAATCAGTGATAAACAAGGATTACCCACCTCTGATTGAGATTTAAACTACTCGTGCTATTTTATGCTGGAGACTTTGCAGCTTTTGGTCCTGGTTTGATAAGGATTCCAGTGTGAACGGAGTTGGAAGGTTGTGTGCCAAGTGTATCTCCAACAAAACCATGTCCCCTGTTCGTGAACTGAAGATATGTCTCCAAGTTTTTTTCCCTGCTTTTAAATGCATCAACCCTTACAGTGTTTAATATTATCCTCACTCTCCAATCTGGTAATGTTCAGTCTAACTACTGGCCTGCGCCCCCACAGCCAGATAGTAGCCCTTGTCCCTGACATTATTTTAGCACTGTCCTACAACCTATCAGTGTCAACCTACCTTGACCCCACAGAGTGTTCAGTACTTCATCTTGTAGAGGGTAGTGAATGTCTAAACTTTCCTACTCCAGAGAGTTGTGGATGCTAGGTAACTGAAAGTATTTAAAGAGGAGCTAGACCGATTTAGCTGAATAGATTTTTGAAATACAATTGAGGACTGTGCTGAACACGACAGAGGAATTGAGACCTGAGACAATTCATCCATGATCTTATAGAATGGGAGTGCAGCAAGAGGGGCTGAATGGCCTACTCCTGCTACTTATTTTTTTTTGTAAGTGTACGGAACAATGTTAGTTATATGGAATGGAGCTGCAGATCAACTGTGATTTAATTCAGTGATGAAAAAGGCTTGAGGGACTGAATGATTGCTCTTGACATGGAGAGTTTGAAACAAATCAATCTTTTTCCCTTGGGTGTTCCTGACCATTTAAATTTTATTGTAATCTTCAGCATCTGGTCCATTATTACAGCTGCACCTATAGAAATATCAGCCGCAAGTTTTATGCCAAAGTGTCTGGAAATTCCTGGGCTTGGTGATGTGTGACATTTACATGTTCAAATCCTATTATTCTCTTGGATTTACTTCATAAATAATCTACTTTTGGATCTCTGTTATGCTTGTTAAGTGAATGTTGTTTTCTTGATTTCAGACGCTGGTGGCATAGATCGCCGAAGAGCAAGGGTCCGGAACAGTGAAGGTGGCGATGTTCCACAAAAGTACTTTGTGGTCACAAACAACCAGCTCCTGAGAGTAAAATACCTGCTCATTTATTCTGAGAAATTACACCGAAGAAGGTAAAATTTAGCTTCTTTACTGAATCTTCACAAAGCTCTCCCTCTGGTTGGTGGCACGGCTCAGTAGTTAGCACTGCTGCTTCTTAGCTCCAGGGACCCCGTTCGGTTTCAGCCTCAGGCAACCGTCTCTATGGAGTCTGCACATTCTTCCAACGTCAGTGTGGGTTTCCACCAGATGTTCCGGTTTCTTCCCACAATCCAAAGATGCGCTGTTTACAGAGGAACCTTGATTATCTGAAGAACACAGGCGGGTAGTATTTTGTTTGGTTAATTGAGTTTCTGATAATCAAATGCTAAATAACATAGTTTAGCTGAGCATCATGATCTTGCTGGATAATTGAGGTTCCTCTGTAGATGGATTGGCCATGCAAAAATGTCCATAGATTGTAGGGGTGTGCAGGCTAGTTGGATTAGCCACAGGAAATGCAGACTTACAGGGAGGAGGTAGCAGGGTGGGTGTCAGTCGGATGCTGTTCAGACATTTGGTGTGGTCTTGATGGGCCAAATGGCCTGCTTCCACACTATTGGGATTGTTTGAATGTCTTGAATTCAAAAAGCTTTCTTTTCTGGATGGCAGCGGGCAATGACCAGTTTGGGTTTTGGGATTGCTTCATTTTAGGCTTCACTTCTGTCGGGCAAATCTTGAGATATTTAGTTAGATCTTAACTAGCACTATTGGAGTTAAAATGTTGGTGCTCATACAATTGTTGGTTGATGGATTGAGATATCAGACACGTGTGTCATATACGGTACTTGTGTCATATACAATACATGTGAGCAAGTTTGGTGAAGTATGTTTGCATATGTCTGCACATGGTGCAGATGTTAAGGATGTGAAGATAAATACATCACATGGTGTAAAGTGCCCAATTCAATATATGGAAGATATTCCATTTTGTTGCATTATTTGTCACTTTTGGCTTTCTCAATAATGTGAAACAGTTGTCTTAATTGCTGTATTTTCTGAGTTTGAGAAGTTTAATCATTTATTTATTGAGGCTTTTGTAAAATACTTAAATCAGAGATTGGGTACACAACCAATGACTGCATCTATGTTGTAAGTACATAACTGACGAGATTTTGGTCAGTCAGGAGGCAATCTTTTACAAATTGCAGGAACACCGAAGCTTGGTATGTCAAAGTGGTAGTTTCATTGATGCTTTGATAATTAGGGAGGCAAAATGTGGAGGTGGTGTGGTAATGAACACTGGGCAACAAGGAGTGGGTCACCCCAAAAAAGACTGATTGGAATAGGGTTAGATGTTCATGCTTTAAGAATTTCAACCCAATCCTAATCTGTATCCAATTAATTCACATCTGCTGCTAATAGTCTCAGGACAAGAGGTGGCCAGACAGTCTATTGTTGGATGACAGATTGGCCTTTCTCTCAATATTAGTCAGGCTATCGGCCTCTGACTTAGTCCTTTGGAAATCTGACAGCCAACGGAAAGCAAGAATGACATCAAGAGAAGATAAATGTTTCTTTTTGGCCCCTGAAGCTGCTCAATGACCCCACCCCCTGCCAGGGTCAGTAGTGGCACAAGTGTGGGCAATCACTTTCACCCCCCACCAGCAAGTGATGTACTGCTGGGTTTCCCATTTGAATCTTATACCCCTGCCTATGCAAACCACTGCTATTAAGATTCAGCTTGTATATGTAGGTTGTTGTTGAGAGAAATGATCTTCAGCTGAAGATTAGAAATGTTTCTCATTCTTTTAGACATTGAAATTCATTCTTTTATTTTCCAGTTTCTGACCTTTCTCCATATGTATAATAAATGATTTCTCCATGAGTGCGATTGTTGTTTTTAAAATGTTCAGCTGATTCTATATATAGCTAATTTGTTTATTTCACACTAATAAAAGATTTCATACTTTTGAATTACTTATTGTCACATTCTGAAGTATTTTCAAAATTGAATTTTTTAAAAACAAAGGATAAGTTAGAAAGATATTTTCATTGCAAAGTATAGTATATAATTATAATAATAACTGTTTTGTTTTAATGTTGCAGACCCACAAAGCAACCATCCTGGATCTCTCGGCATAGTTTTATAGTAATGATGATGCTGTATTTGTTGCTGCTGATAGCTATTGGTGCCTGTAACTCACCAACTTTCCAGTATTACTGGAATCGATTTCTTGAATCAAAGCGATGAGTTTGTTGCTGCAATGTTGTTTACTGCCCAAAACCATGGACATGCACTACACTATTTACCTGAAGCCTTAGACACCGCTGTTGCAGAAAGGCACAAGTTTGGACCAAGAAAAATTTAATTTACAAAAAACTATAGACAAATTGCTGTGCCAAGAATGTTGTTTAGACTTTGGAATTCCTGTACTGTGTTATGGTTATATTTAGTTCTGAATAGTCTATACTTTGTCTTGCCCATGGGTAATGACTGATTGTGTTAGGAAATGTAGCTGTTTTGTTTTCAATTTTGCATGAGGCTGTGATTTTTCACCCCTTTGCTTAATCACATGCCTTTTGCATTGGCCCCACCAAATAGTCAGTGCTTAAGATGGAAATGAAATCTCCAGTGCATCTTATTGACAATACACCTCCTATACATTGGAGGCGATTTGAACCACTGCATTTGGAGTTATACTGCCCATTTTAAAATTCTGACCTTGGTAGCTGTTGGCGAGAAGACATCATTGTGGCCCTGAAGTGACCCAACTACAAGATATGAACATTAGGAAAGCTTTATTTGTTCCACTGTGATACAAGTCTCATTAGCAGATGGTTTTCCTCATATCTTAAGAAAGCTATTTTATACATTCTGTCCAGTAATAGTTTTATATATAGTATATTTGGCATCAAAAGAGCTGCAGTGTCCCAGTAACCAGCTCATTGTTTGTTCTCCCCACATTCTTTTCCAAAAATTCCACAGTGAAATCCTTAGGGAATAAACAAGGGCTATGAACAATAAAAAATGCACAGTGAATAATTTTTGTACTGTATTATACGTTTTATATCCTTGGAATGAAATGTCATACGGCATTTGATGTTAGTACGCGGTAGAATTGTAACTTGCCCACCAGCTTTCAAAATATAAATGTATCCTGCATGAATTGCAGTCAAAACTTTCTTGCTTTTAAGTATAAACCCAAAGGTTTAACAGATCAGATATAAAGGGCAGCTTTTAGCCTGTAAAGTAAGTTTATCTTCTTTGAGTCGCTAAAGTGATTTTGGTCAATGTTACCTGCAGCTTTAATGGCTTTTGCATTAACACCCACTCCTGTAACCCAACATATGGGGATTATTTATCTATATATATTATAGTTATCACACAATTTAATGGGATACTCTTTGTGTTCTATGGGAGGAATACCAGGGATAATGAGTATTTCCAGTCTGTAAATTTTCTAAAGTGTAATTTTAGATTTTGTTGACACCACCATCTAGCATCAATAAATTTGAATTAGGAAATGAGATGTTTAGCAAACTGATTCCCTCCATTGTTATGTTCCAGTACTGCTTCATCTAATAACATTGAGTACACCGAAAATCAAATCAAAGCAGGCCTATTTGCTTTGTTCCGGTTGCAGTATACCTCAGCATAGATCACATTCTTACTGTTTCTTGATATTTGGTTGCCAGTTAGATATTGAATCTGGTATAATTTCAATGTTATGTCTTTGATAGCTCAAATTTTGTATCTTGTTTATTTAAAGGGGAATTGTTACTTAAATACCTTTTATCATTTATACTACTTTGTAAAAAAAACTGTTCATTTTGGTGAGGGGCTGGGTATTTTGCTTTTGAGCATTTTCTAAATATATTTCCAGATTCTGAGTATTTAATACAGCAGTTAGTTATTTACTAAAACCTATTGTACTAACTCCCTAGTAAAAGTTATAATGGAAAGCTATACGCTACCTTTGTCTCTGCACTAATTAACATGGGGCCATATCCAGGAGCTTTTAAACTTCTTGGTGTTGTTTTCATATGTCTTTTACATTGGTGTAAGAATATAAATGAAATAGATCAAGAAGTATGATGATTTGAAGAAAACAAATTAATTTTTCACCCATGTGCAGAATTACAATGACGTTGATTATTTAAATCTGACCCAATGTTCCCTTCGTCAATACGAAAAGGACAATCATCAAGTATTTCATAATGAATGCCTACATTGAACCTTGTGCTTTAAGATACTCCCCAGTATTTTTGCACTGCTAAATCAGTAAACCACTGAATCACTTTCTGTATGACTTTATGGTATCCTGCAAGAATCTATTTTGGAGTCTAAACTATTCGCTGTATTTTTCTTTTGAAGACTTGAATGATGGGATAGAAAGCCTTACATATAAATTTGCTGATGACACACAGGCAACTTTGCAAAAGCTATAGATGGAATCATTACATTACCAAGAGATATTGCTAGATTCAGTGAATTGTAAAATGAGTTTCTCATTAGGTAATTATGAGAATATCCATTTTGAATCTATAACAAATAGAGGATGGTATTTTCTAAATGTGGAAAAGTTAGAAATGATGCAACTCCAAAGAGACTTGGGGATCCAGATAAATAAATTATTAAATTGTCATGAACGGGTGTTGAAAATTATCCAAAAGGCAAATGGAGTGACATTCTGTTAAACTGGAGGACTCTGGTACACTGGGAGAAGTCATTTCTCACCAAGCAGAGTACACACCTGGAGTAATGTGTGAACCTCTCCACACTAGGCCTTGATCAGTATGTATTGGTTCTGGAGGAAGTACAGTGTACATTTACCATAAGGAGACATGGACTCGCTTAAATTAGGAGAGAAGATTAGGGTCATTATTCCTTGGATAGAAGGTTAAAAGGTGATTTTATTTGAAGCTTTCAAATTGTTAGGGTGAACTGATGGTTGATTTTATACTGGATTAGTGGTGCTGGAAGAGCACAGCAGTTCAGGCAGCATCCAACGAGCAGCGAAACCTTGATGGTTGATTTTGTCTATGCTATTTATACTGTTCAGTAAACTAGGGCTAGGGGCCAGAGTGTAAAAATTAGAGCCAGACCTTATAACAGTGAAATAAGGAGATGCTTTACACCAAGTATGCTAGAAGCTTGAAGTACTTTCTGCAAATGGCATTTCATCACTTGTTAATTTTAAATTTTGAGAGATTGGTTCACCAAAGTATTGAGGGATATGGGGCAAAAGCAAGGATATGGATTTGGGGAGATAAAGAGGCACAAAATTATGTTGACATGAATTAACTCCATTCCCTGCCCAAGGAAAAGCTGGCAGCCACTTATAAGTTTGCTCTGTACTGCTGTGGGCAAGCGGGCTAAATGAGCTTTGAGTGGGACTTTGGCCCCTCAGTGAGATAAAGCCTAAATTCTGGAGCTGTCAGCTCCAAAGATCCTGATCATGCCAGTGCCCTGTAACGGGCACTCCCAGGTTGCCAGGCTTATTGAAGACACTGAACTCTCAATCCAGCTTAATCCAAGGATGTGCAGTAAAGGTTTTCCTCCCCTTAAGTTTTTTTTTCCCCCAACTATGTGAGACAGTAGCTTCCACATGCTGATTGGTATGTGCAGAATCACTCAGCAGTCGTGCAATGTTAATGTTGGAGCTGTACCTTTTATAGCAGCCCTGGGAGGGTGTTAGTGGGTGAATTTTAACAGATATGCGGGCAGGATGGAAATGAGGAGGACTTGCTATCTTCTCAGATGGTGGACTTGGGGCACCTCTGCTGCATATGGGGCACCCTCCAATGACAATAACCCCTCCTTTCCACAGTTTTTTACACCTTTATTTAAGAAAAAACAATTCCATTCCTATCTGACTGCTCATGCATGGGCAGTGTAATATATAGATCTAGAGAGCCTTTAGCAATCTCTGTCTTTAACATACGGTGGCTGGGCTGCAATTTTGACAACCAATCATCCTCTGTTCTTAGGGTGAACCTGGAGGTGGATGGGAAGGTGATGAGCTAGACACCTCCCTCTCACCTAACACATGCTTGCCGATGGCACAGAATCTCAGCCCCTCAGTGCTCATTGTCTGTGTACTGTATGTCACTTTTGATGGGAGTTCCATCTGCTTCCCTATGGCTTGTTCTGAGACCATAGAGGACTTGCGTCTTTGGGCCCTCTGAGTACAGCTTTTACTTTAAAAAAAAACCTGAAAGAATTGCGGATACTGGAGATCTGAAACAAAAACAAAAATTGCTGGAAAACCTCAGCAGGTCTGGCAGCATCTGTGTAGAGAAATCAGAGTTAAGGTTTCAGATCCAGTGACCCTTTTGGCGCATCCTGAAGAAGGGAAACTGGACCCAAACATTAACTCTTGATTTCTCTCCATAGATGCTGCCAAACCTGCTGAGATTTTCCAGCAATTTCTGTTTTTGTTTCGCTTAAGTAACCTGTTATATACTAAAATGAATGATTTGAAGAACTGCGTTCTGCCTCTAGTTTTCATGGGAATAAGCTTCATGTTTGCCTTTCTCGTGATTTTATGCTTCACTAATATGTTCGTAATTTTATTGTGATGAGAGTTGTAGATGAAATGACCAATAAAGACTTCATTTGTTGCATTTTTTTTCCTGAAGTGAATTCACATTTCTTTACAATTGTAGTAAAAATGCAGTTTCTATGTTCAGGGCACATTAAGCATCGACCTAGTTATGGTTTCAATTACTCTAAACTTAGAAGTACCTCCTGCCATTTTAACTTGTGTTCATGCAATCGCATGTCATATTTGAAGAAAATCTAAATGTTTTGAACTCCGGAAATAGCAGTTTACCGCTCTTGAGTATATAGCTTACAGTGTAAGGAAGAGGAGGAATCTCCGAACGTGCATACAATCAAAATATTGCAGATGCTGAAAATCTGAAACAAACACACAATGCTGGAGAAGCTTAGCAGGTCTGGAGAAGAAACAGAGCTAAAGTTTTGAGTTCTGTATGAATCTTCTACAGATGCTGCCAGACCTGCTGAGTTTCTCCAGTGTTTTCTTGTGTTTAACTCTGAGTGCATGGCTGCCAAAATGAAGAATAAGAGTTTTAAACTGAAACAGGTGAGGACTGACTTGCTCTCAAGTTTCTTGTTAAGTGTTCATTTTTCTTAGATAGTTAGGTACTGACTATTCCACACCTGATTGCTGCCCAACTTTTAGGCAATGCTAACCTAATTGAAGCGTGAATTTGTATGATTTGTCCTTCTCCATTCTGACAAGGAGATGCCTACCTCTGATAGCTTAACTGAAGTTGGGGTTGCTGTTAGGTGAAATGAGAGTAAGGACTAATGCCATAAGATCAAAATTCTAAGCATCTGTGTGAATAATGTATATTGTGATTCAAATGCATATGCAATTGATTACAATGCTGCCTCGTGTACACTGACACTAATTTTGCAAATACTGATCGTGCAGCAGCATGGCATCAAATTTACGTTGTCATAATAACTATTTCAGATACATACTTGTGTGTGTAGTTCAGCGAGGTGTGTCTCTGCAGTATTTTAAAAATAACACTTCCCCCTTTCATAGCCTGAAAAGATTTCATTGCAATGTAAGTTGTGTGCCTGTAATCACCATATAACTGTGCACTCTCCTATTTAATATATGTACATATATATGCCATTTGATATGATTTCTCAACATCTTCAAAATATTTTTGCATGAAGAAATTCTTTTAATTCACTAAATAGCTGAACTGCTGAGAGATTAAACCAGCACTAACTGTTTGTTAAATGACATCATTTAAGTTTAAGCTACAAGAGGCACTTAATTACAAAATGTTTCCTATCTGATGCACATCATCTACTTGTGAAAAATGCATGAGAGCATTCACAAAAAGTGTTGTTATATGACTACAATATGCAATTTCTTTGTGCATGTTTAAAAATTGTTGATTTTATTTTGGCATGGCCTATGTTTAATGCATATTTGCCTGTGACTGCTTTACACGCACAGAGTTTGGCGTGATTTTGCATTTCTTAAACTGGTCATAGTTGCTTTCAGTTTTACTGTCACCTCATAGTTTGTACATTTGCAATGCTTCCAAGCTGTTGCTACTGTAACTAACTGTTATTGATTATTGCTTACTCATGCCAATATGATTGGAACAACATTGCTACTTATCTGTTGTCATCTCTTTTGTTACTGGTCCCTGTTTGTAATTTGTTTTTCAATCGTGAGCAATAGTTTGTCTGGTCGTTTGATAAGATATGGGTGGTACTGGATGCCTCATAATCCTTGCCCTCCTACTTCTGACTGACTACTAAACTCTCCATACACTGATTTTATTTTCTATGTTTAACCTGCTGCCTCTGTTCATCACGCTTATTTTTCCCATCCGACTGACTTACTGATTCAAATGAAATTGGTGGCAGGCTTAATGGAGGCGAAGCTACTTTTGGGGGTACTGTGCAATTCTGATCTCCATGCGATAGGAAAGATGTTGTGAAACTTGAAAGGATTCAGAAAAAGATTTGCAAGGATGCTGCCTGGGTTTGAGCTACAAAGAGAGGCTGAACAGGTTGGGGCTGTTTTCTCTGAAGTGTTCAGAGTCTGAGGGGTGACCTTATAGTTTATAATACCATGAGGGGCGTGGATAGGGTAAATAGACAAGACCTTTTCCCTGGGGAGTCCAAAACTAGATGCACAGGTTCAGGGTGAGAGGGGAAAGATTTAAAAGGGACCTAAGGGACAACTTTTTCACACAGAGGATGCTGCATTTGGAATGAGCTGCCAGAGGAAGTGGTGGAGGCTGGTTCAATAGCAACATTTTAGAGGCATCTGGATGGGTATATGAATTGGAAGGTTTTAGAGGGATCTGGGCTGAGTGGGATTCCTGATGAAGGGCTTATACCCGAAATGTCGATTTTCCTGTTCCTTGGATGCTACCTGACTGGCTGTGCTTTTCCAGCACCACACTCTTTGGCTCTGATCGCCAGCATCTTCAGTTCTCACTTTCTTCTATGGGCTACTGGCAAATAGAACTAGATTAATGTAGGATATCTGGTTGGCATGGTCAAGTTGGACCAAAGGGTCTGTTTCTGTGCTGAATAGCTTTATGACTCTATAACCTGATTTCATTTATCTTGCCTTACAAAAAGGGACAACATCCCTGTTGTGATGGAAACTGACCTGTTTCTTGTATTCATTACCTCTGCTACTTTGTATTTTAAGACTTTGTATGTGAATGAAGTCTACCTAATTCAAACCACTGAACTGTTGAGATGATTAAACATGAGCACTAATTGTATATTTTTAATGTGATAAAGGATCCATCTCAAAGTATCTAACAGTTGCCCTTTCACAGCACTCAACACTTTCTTAAATGATTCTTTATGGTTTTTATTTTACCTGTTCTCCCTAGAAATCCATCCCATGTGGTGATGTCTACATAAAGGAATGTTTACAAACTCCATTTATCACCAAGTTATTATTTGTGGTTAAATTGTAACAAAATAAGACTTGCATTATATGGCAGCCTTCACAACCTCAGGATCTTGCAAAGTGCTTGTCAACTAACCCAGTACAGGCTGCATGATGGTCTTCTGGTTCTCTGAGGTAAATATTATTGAACAAAGTTTGGAGTTCTGTATCAAGGTCATCTTATAAATATTTAAAACTTTAGAGTTCAACATTTTTTGTATGACCGTGAACTTTTTACAGATAGATCAGTCTGAATGATGGGACAAAAGCTTTTTCACAAAAGCTTACTTTGGATGCTTTGTAATTGATATTGATAAAGAATAAAATAGGGCAAGGTAACACTACTTAGGCCTTCTTAAAACCTGTTTTATTGCCGAAATGATTTAGTGCCAAGAAGATTACATGACCTCAGATTGCCAAATTAGTCTACAATATTAAATTAGATTCCCTACAGTATAGAAGCAGGCCCTTTGGCCCAACAAGTCCACACCCACCCTCTGAAGAGTAACGCACCCAGACCCATTCCCCCAGCCTATATTTACCCCTGACTAATGCACCTTCAGTTTAGCATAGCCAATTCACCTGACTTGCACATCTTTGGATTGTGGGAGGAAACCCACGCAGACACCGGGAAAATGTGCAAACTACACGCAGTCACCTGAGGCTGAAATTCAACCCAGGTCCCTTGCGCTGAGAGGCAGCAGTGCTAACTACTGAGCCACTGTACCGCCCCAACCAATATCTATGGTAGAACTGTTGAACCTGTTCATGAAGATGTGTAGGATATCCACAATCCACTATTCTCACTCCTGAAGTTAATTTATTGTCATGTTTATTTACAGTTCAAAAAATGAGGATCAGAAGCAATGCAAAAGTATTTTATGTACCCTGCTGGCTTCATTACTTGGGATAGATCTGATTCATTAGACACATCACATAAGTCTTTAAGTATCTGTTGTCTATCAAAGAAAAATAAAAAAAAGTTATTCTTGTGCTCCATCAAAGTGCAGCATTCCCTCAGTACTGCCGTTACAACTTAGGTTATGATGTTGGCATGGGATGCAAGCCAGAATTGTTCCCAGCTGATCCAAGTTGGCACATTAAAGAATGTCAGTGACATTCTAATGTCACTTTTCTACCTCCCCGAATGATATTTATTTTACTCAAAGAATATCGAAAGACCCGTTTTATTTCAGTGAAAATAGTAGTGAAAGGCAAACAAAATTTGATATATTAGAGCAGAGGCATCAGCTACTGACTGGCTAGTGATATTTGGCTATTGTAAATGGCTTGTGTAGACTAACATAGCTTGGATACAATGGATAAGAGCTGGAAGGAATAGGTCACAATAGTAATACTACTCATCCCAAAGAAGCCATTGCCTCAAGTTACTTTAATTAGCTGCGTATAGGTTATTACATTCTTAATAATACCCTCATGCAAGTGTGAAACAGGTTCTTGTCTGAAGATATAACTTAAATTTTCATGTGTTCAGTAATCATTATTTAAGATTAAATAATAGCAACCCAGCTTGATCGCTTAACCCAAGGATAGCTGGAAGGCTTGTCACGTGATTGGTGTAATCATAAACACTTGTTTCTTTTCACTACACCAATCATGCCAGCTCACCATTTGTACAGGAAATAAAAATGAAAGAATTCTGCGCTCACCTCTTGATTCACCAACCCTATACTGTAAGGGGCTGAAAGGGTTAATTCTGAGTGTTAAATGTCCCACCCACTATGATGTCATATGGACTTTGGAGCAGATCTCTGAGGAGTGCAATTTAGGATGAGGAGCGACCTCAATATGTTCTGTAACAATGCCTATTGTGTCAATGTAATTAGTTACTGTAACTAGTTACTAACATGCAATAAATTACGTCTAATTTAATTATTGGACCGGTAAGTGGTTTTCCGCTACAAAGCCAGACCAAACAGGCCCTATAGATCCCTACTCTTAGAGAAACTTAAACATTTACTCCCCAGACGTAGTAATTTGTGTCATTTAGCCACAACTTGGAAAGGCTCCTTTGTCAACACCTTCCAAACCTGCAGATGACAACTTCCCAGATAAACAAGGGCAGGAGTGGCACCACCACCTGTGACTCCTCTCCAAGCCATTAGTCATTCTGGCTTGGGACTACATTACTTTTACTTCACTGTCGCTGGGTCAAGACCTGGAACTCCATCCCAACAGAATAGTGGATACATATACATCATATGGACTGCAGCAGGTTAAAAACAGCCTCCATTACCTTCCAGAGGATTTAGAATGGACAAGGAATGCCAGCTATACGTTGCACAAAAGTGTGGATTTGATGGGCCAAATGGCCTGCTTCAACACTAGGAATTCAACGAGAAGCAAAAGCTTCTGTGGCATGTTTTCTATGCCTGTGAAAACCCAGACTGAAGACATCCCCTGATTATTATCAGAGATGGGGAAGAGGAGGCCAAAGTTTTGCATATCTATCGTGTGCTTTTTAAGAGAAGTATAGAAAATAACTTGTTGAAATCTCAATTCTGGGAGTGGGGTGTCTTGGTTTCAATTTTAAAAAGGCTCATTAATTGTTAGAAAATTTTGCATTTTATTGCTGCCCCAGCTGTGGTGTTGCTGTGAACAGCCTGAACAAAGAAGGTGTTGCAGATCACCCAGTGCACTATGATTGGGGAGAGCCTTTCCCTCTTTGAGAGCATCACCGATACATAAATAGTCTAAACAAACTGGAAAATTTGGAAAATAAACTCTGAATCCCCTATCAGCATCCCAGCCCATGTTGAATTGAAAGAACTATTTAGAAATGATATGGGAATGGCAAAAAAAAAGTCTAGTTGACCTTCATTGGACAAGTTTGTAATAAAATTCAAGACTGAGGCGCTGGAAACGCACTGCAGGTCAGGCAGCTTCTGAGGAGCAGGAGAGTAGAAGTTTTGAGCAAAAGCCCTTCTTCTGGACTCTAATCTCCTGTATCTACAGTCCGTCCTTTCGTCAAGTTTGTAATAAAAACCTATTCACCCTCTATTTCAACTATTAAGAGTCACGAATAACAATCTTGTGATTTTAAATGAGCAGATGCCTGAATCAAGAGAGTTTTTAAATTGGATGTTTGAATGTATGAGGATGTGAGAAACATGCACGTTTTAATCACACCAAACCAAATTTTAGTGAATTGTATCTTCCATGTGGGTGTCCATCACTGTCTCTTAAAGACTTCGATATCAAAGGAATGTTTGCGCCTTCCGCTGTTCAGAAGGCAGTTTGCTATCTAATACTCTCTTCAATTATTTATCTGTCTTTCATCCCCAGCAAATCATTCAGGTTTAATTGGATCTCCTTTTATAATGTGACAGCTTTGGTAGCTCTGACAGACTGCAGCCACACAGCTTGTGTGTGGGATTTCTTCATTTGATAAAATACCACCCATCACGAGTGTCACTGGGAATGCATCTGGAGTTGTCGGCTGTAGGTTTACTCATTCCTCTTCCCTTGAGACAAGGATGAGTTGCTTCCATTCTGGAGTTTGCATCCTGACATGATGGAATATTCCAGTGCTGGATCTGTACACTCTGCCATGGGTGGGGGCAGGTGGGATTTTAAGAGGTGGTTGGTTTCACTCACTCCTTTCACTGTTTCTGCTGGGCCTCCACTAGGGTCTGTTGATGCTCCAGTTGGTGTGGCAAGTTTACTGATGCTTCTTCTCCAGTTTGGGCATTAGGAATTCTTTGCCCAAAACCTACGAGTTACTGGAGTTATGATATTCAGGAAGACTTTGAGGACATCAGTCAAGCATTTTCTCTGCCCTCCTGGAGTCCACTTGATGTGATGGTGCAATGAATACAGAGCTCATTTTTGAAGTCTTGTGCCAGATACACGGTTTTTGTGGCCCACTCAATGCAGCTAATTGACAGTAACCATTGCACCAATGCTGGGGATGTTGGCCTGAAGGAGGAGACTGATATTGGAGCACTGGTCATGCTACTGAATTAGCAATAATTGGGAGAGGCTGATTCGATTTTTATAGGGATCTCAGATGACTGTTTCACATTATCTGTTCATGCCCACAGAACAGGTTTGATGTTGAGTTTGAGGTCCTTGTTATCAAAAACTCTGTTCCTCAGATGGCCAAAGGCTGTGCTGGAACATAGGAAGAGACTGATCGCTGTCCTCATTAAAAGGAGGTTTACACACACACCATCCCCTCAACTTTTAAACCCTTAGCCTGAATAATCTGAGTGACCTCCACAGAGAGTCTGCTGCCTCAGCTACATCTAAGGGAAAAACTCTCCTTTCCACCTTTATACTCCCTACACTTACTGACTGGGTGATTTATATCATTGTTTTCAACCTATTTTTCATCTCATCAATATTTTTCCACCCTCTTAATAAGAGCATCTTTGTAAAAATACCCAAATTACTTTTCTCTTCCACTCTGGAGAACTCCATTTCCCTTTCATAGAGTCATAGAGATGTACAGCATGAAAACAATGCCGACCAGATAAACCAACCCAATCTAGTCCCACCTGCCAGCACCCGGTCCATATCCCTCCAAACCCTTCCTATTCATATACCCATCCAAATGCCTTTTAAATGTTGCAATTGTACCAGCCTCCACCACTTCCTTTGGCAGCTCATTCCATACATGTACCACTCTCTGTGTGAAAATGTTGCCACTTAGGTCTCTCCTCATATCTTTCTCCTCTCACCCTAAACCTATGCCCTCTAGTTCTGGACTCTCCCACCCCAGGGAAGAGACTTTGTCTATTTATCCGATCCATGCCCCTCATAATTTTGGAAACCTCTATACGGTTACCCCTCAGCCTCTGACGCTCCAGAGAAAACAGCCCCAACATGTTCAGCCTCTCCCTATAGCTCAAATCCTCCAACCCTGGCAACATTCTTGTAAATCTTTTCTGAACTTTTTAAAGTTTCACAACATCTTTCCGATAAGGAGGAGACCAGAATTGCACGTAATATTCCAACAGTGGCCTTACAATGTCCTGTACAGCCGCAACATGATTTCCCAACTCCTGTACTCAATACTCTGACCAATAAAGGAAAGCATACCAAATGCTGCCTTCCCAATCTTATCTACCTGCTCAGCTAGCAAACTTAAATCCAGAATCCCAACCTGAGCTACAAATCTTCTCAAAACTCTCTGCCGAAAGTATCTACTTTTGGCA
Source organism: Chiloscyllium punctatum (assembly GCF_047496795.1). Classification (NCBI taxonomy): domain Eukaryota; kingdom Metazoa; phylum Chordata; class Chondrichthyes; order Orectolobiformes; family Hemiscylliidae; genus Chiloscyllium; species Chiloscyllium punctatum. The sequence goes on from NC_092786.1 coordinate 46,575,689, forward strand.
GAATACAAAATCACTGATCTTGTCATTGGCTGTTCCTGTATTTGAGAATGATGCCTACTCAGGCTCGTGTGTTTATTCCATGTGTTTATTCATGTGAGTGAACAGGCCATTTCTTGACCTATGGAACTTGGGCACAAAAACATAAGGTAGGATGTCTCACAGGATAATGGGACCCAGAGGACAGGATTTACTTGCTTCTCTGTTGTTCTGTCTCTTCATTACGGCGTTTGGATCCATGATGCAACAAACAGCCTGTCACTATTTTAAAGAATTGGAAGCAAGCTCCTCCCAGTCAGTAATGCTAATGCTGCCATGCTTTAAGGAGGGCTTCAGAGTGTCTCTTGAGGCATTGCCTTTTTGTCCTGCCCTGAAAATTGGCAATTTGAAAGTTGAGAAAACAGGACGTAGCAGGGTTGATGCTTTTCAGCTGTTTAGACACAGTCTCCAGTCCCTTTATAATTGATTTTGCAAGAGTTTTAACCAAATGTGGAGCTGACTTCAAGAAGGACACTTGTGTTGTTCAATGGTTCTTCCATTAAATCTGGGAAATGCAGCGACCCAGTCCAAATCCCCCTTCAGTACAGGGGCTAGGAATGTGTTGATGACAACTGCTATGTGTTCTAGGACTTGCAGAAATTGAATGTCATATGGATTATCTACTCCGTTAACATGTATAGGATGGCCAATAGTTATGAAAACAGGAACCATTTAAACTTTTTGGTTTTGCTATTGCTAATCTGGGAAATCATGATTCAATAGAGATAAAATATTGCAGCTGCTGGAAACCTGAAGTGAAAGCTGGGAATACTCATCAGGCCATTCAGCATCTGTAGAGAGAGCTCAGGAGTTGATATTTCAAGTAAATGACCTTTCATAATGTTGGAAAAAATTTTAATGGATTTTAGAGTTATGTTAAATGCTGCAGTAAGTGAAACGTGTGACACTGCAAAGTTCCACTTTTTGTTTTACTCATTCATGAAAAATGGGTGTCGTTGGTAAGATGAGTATTTATTGTCCATCGCTGCTTTCTTTCAAGAAGGATGCGAGCATAAGAGGTACAGTTAGTAAGTTTGCAGATGACACCAAAATTCGAGGGGTAGTGGACAGCGAAGAGGGTTACCTTGGATTACAACAGGATCTTGACCAGATTGGGCCAATGGGCTGAGAAGTGGCAGATGGAGTTTAATTCAAATAAATGCGAGGTGCTGCATTTTGGGAAAGCAAATCTCAGCAGGACTTATACACTTAATGGTAAGGTCCTAGGGAGTGTTGCTGAACAAAGAGACCTTGGAGTGCAGGTTCATAGCTCCTTGAACGTGGAGTCGCAGGTAGATAGGATAGTGAAGGTGTTTGCTATGCTTTCTTTTATTGGTCAGAGTATTGAGTACAGGATTTGGGATGTCATGTTGCGGCTGTACAGGACATTGGTTAGGCCACTGTTGGAATATTACATGCAATTCTGGTCTCCTTCCTATCGGAAAGATGTTGTGAAATTTGAAAGGGTTCAGAAAAGATTTACAAGGATGTTGCCAGGGTTGGAGGATTTGAGCTATAAGGAGAGGCTGAACAGGCTGGGGCTGTTTTCTCTGGAGCGTCGGAGGCTGAGGGGTGACCTTTTTTTAGAGGTTTACAAAATAATGAGGGGCATGAATAGGGTAAATAGGCAAAGTCTTTTCCCTGTGGTCGGGAAGTCCAGAACTCGAGGGCATAGGTTTAGGGTGAGAGGGGTAAGATATAAAAGAGATCTAAGGGGCAACGTTTTCACGCAGAGGATGGTACAGGTGTGGAATGAGCTGCCAGAGGATATGGTGGAGGCTGGTACAATTGCAACATTTAAGAGGTATTTGGATGGGTGACCAAAAGAGAAAATGTTGGAAAATCTCAGCAGGTCTGGCAGCATCTGTAAAGAGAGAAAAGAGCTGACGTTTCGAGTCTAACTGACCCTTTGTCAAAGCGATAGATTATATGAATAGGAAGGGTTTGGAGGGATATGGGCCGGGTCCTGGCAGGTGGGACTAAATTTGGTTGGGATATCTGGTCGGCATGCACTGGTTGGACTGAAGGGTCTGATTCCATGCTGTAAGTCTCTATGGTCATTTTGAATCATCTTCTTCAATATAACTCAATGGTTTGCTTGGCCATTTTTAAAAACGTTGTTAAAGGGATGTTGGCATCACTGGCTAAACCAGCATTTATTGCCCATCCCTAAATAACCAGAGAGCCATTACAACCATATTATTGTGGGTCTAGAGTCACATGTAAAAAGTGCGGTGAAGGGCTTTTGTCCAAAATGGTAACTCTCCTGCTCCTCAGATGCTGCCTGACCTGCTTTGCTTTTCCAGAACCACACTTTTTTTGAATGTGACTCTCCAGCATCTGAAGTCCTCACTTTCTCCTTTTGTTTAGAGTAGGCCAGATTAGGTTATTAAGAAAGATTTCCTTCCCTAAAGGACTTTGGTGAACCTTTGCAATAGTCAACAATGGCTACATGACTACCAGATTTTATTCCATTCAAATTTCAACCAACTTCAGTGGTGAGATTTGAATCCATGTCCATAGAACATTAGCCTGGAGTTCTGGATTACTAGTCCAGTGACATTACCCTCATGCTATACCTTCAACCTCCTCTGAGGGCATTTAAGAATCGAATACACAACTGAGTCTCGAGTCACTTAAAGACCATATTGGATTAGAATGGATTGGAAACAGAAATTGTACTGGGCATTAGCAAATTTGATCCTGTTTCATGGTCACTGTCACTAGCTTTTTCTTCCAGATGTATTCAGTTATTTGAATGTAACTTTCACAATTGCTGTATTAGAATTCAAACTCGTGTCTCTGGACCATTAGTCCAAAACCTCTGAATTGCTAATCCATTAACAAAACTGCTCTGATTACTTACAATGTACGTAGAACAATGCTTTATCTGCAAAAAAAGAAAACTAAGGCTTGCATCTATGTTATGCTTTTCATGACTACTGAATGACTCCAAGCATCTTACGGTCAAAACGTTTTGAAATGGTGTGGAGAAGGTCACTGTTAAAATGTAGGGAATTGAGAATCTGATATGCAGAGCCAGAATCCAATTTTAACATTACCTTGTACAGTATAGCACGCTTTGTAAGAAAGTGAAACTTATGTCAACACATTGCCTCAAAACAACTACAGTTTACTGACCCTGCACCCCATTGTATGAGAATAGCTTGAGAATCTCTGTCCAGATCTGAATCTCTCAAAAGCAGACCTGTCATATATTTACAAACATACTCTTCCCTTCATCTTTTGTATGAGTTAAGCTGTTGCACTTCGAAGAAAAGAGCTTGTGCTTTCTGTGCCTGACCTTGAAAGTCTTCTGGAATCTTTAAACAAATGAACACTATCTATTTAATACAATCTCCACTGTCTCCATCAGCGTCTGCTGCTTGTTACAGTGAGGGATGGTTAAGGTTAACCTCAATGACATTCAGTGCAATGGAGTGGATTTAGCTTTTTGAAGTGTATACATTATTAATGTTTCTTTGTGACACAAGTTCTAATTTCTTGAGGAAAGGTTGAAATGGTTCATGGTAATAATTGCACCATCTTCTTAATGAGGTGGAATTTTTTTAAAAATTACAAATGCCGCAAGTAAAGACAAATGCTAGAAATTCAAAGCAGTTCTTTCAGAATCAGTTTCAAAAAAACAAAGACTTGCATTGATATAATCATCTTTCATGACCTCAGGATGTTCCAATACATGTAATGACAAACGAAGTGCCTGGGGTGTCATCATTTTTATAGTGTAATTAATGCAGGAGCCCATTTGCACAGTGCAAGCTTGCATACATCAATGAGATAGTAACAAAATATAAGCTTTTAGGGAGGTGGTTTGGTTAGCTCAGTTGGCTAGATGGTGAGCGTGTAGTGCAGAAAAAGTTCCTCACCTTGCCCTATGTTTTGTACAGTGGTAAATCTCAAAATATCTGTAATCAATTGTGTCCCTTTTAATGGAGAGAGAGAGAGAGAGAGAGATGCCTATACTCCTTTGTGGACAAAGGCTCTTTACCACTACCACAGTACATTAAGAACAATAACATTTCATTTGGAGACATGCTCAAGGCTTTCAACTGCTGCTCAACCTTTGTTTCTGAGATTAGACCTGGATTTCCAGCTTGCTCATTTACAAATATAGCAAATTCCTAACTTTTACAGTTTCACGAGGAGTTAGAGAGGTAGGTGAGTACAGATAGGAGAAAGTGAGGACTGCAGATCAGAGCTGAAAATGTGTTGCTAGAAAAGCGCAGCAGGTCAGGCAGCATTCAAGGAACAGGAGAATCGACGTTTCGGGCATCAGCCCTTCTTCAGGACCCCATTGGGGTGCACTGAGGGGAAACTGATAGGCAGGTTGTTCTGCAATGTTTTGTCACATCTCAGCATGGACTGCATGGTGAAGAGACCAGATTAATTGGTTTAAAATGCAGAGGAGCTAAGAAGGTGAAGGAAAAAGCAAAATAAAGCAACAATTAAAATGGAAGTCATGGTTATGAAGTGTAGGCTAGAACTGAAACAATAACCAGATTGGCTTTGAGTTTACTGAACGACAGAGCAGGCCCAATGAGCCTAAAGATCTTCATTTTTTCCCAAGTCCGATGTTCCTCAAAGATAACTTGCTTGAAAAGCATCTCGTTCTTTAATCAGATTACTCAAGATCTGAGACTAAAAATTGTTTAGTAATTAATTATTTATTAACTAGAGTCATAGATGTGTAGCATGGAAACAGACCCTTCGATCCAAATCGTCCATGCCAATCCCAACCCAATCTAGCCCCACCTGCCACCATCCAGCCCATATCCCTCCAAACCCTTCCTATTCACATACCCATCCAAATGCAATTGTACTAGCTTCCACCACTTCTTTGGCAGCTCATTCCATACACGTACCATACTCTGTGTGAAAACGTTGCCCCTTAGGTCTCTTTTATTTCTTTCCCCTCTCACCCTAAACCTATGCCCTTTAGTTCTGTACTTGCCCACCCCAGGGAAAATACTTTGTCTATTTATCCTATCCATGCCCTTCATGGTTCTATAAACCTCTGAGGTCATCCCCTCAGCCTCCGATGCTCCAGGGAAAACAGCCCAACCCTATTCAGCCCCTCCCTATAGCTCAAATCCTCCAACCCTGGCAACATCCTTGTAAATCTTTTCTGAACCCTTTCAAGTTTCACAACATTTTTCCAATTGGAAGGAGACCAGAATTGCATGAAATATTCCAACAGTGGCCTAATCAGTGTCCTGCACAGCTCCTAATTTCTGTCCTCAATATTCTGACCAATAAAGGAAAGCATACCAAACGGCTTCTTCACTATCCTATCTACTTGCAATTCCACTTTCAAGGAGCTATGAACCTGCACTCCAAGGTCTCTTTGTTTAGCAACACTCCCTCGGACCTTACCATTAAGTGTATGCTTCCTGCTAAGATTTGCTTTCCCAAAATGCAGCACCTCACATTTATCTGAATTAAACTCCATCTGCCACCTCTCAGCCCATTGGCCCATCTGGTCCAGATCCGATTGTAATCTGATGTAACCTTCTTCCCACTTCAAAATGTGCCCAATCTCTAACTGAGAATTAATGTGGATGACAGGAGTCTGGTTGGCCATCCAATGGGATGATTGCCTTTACATCCAGATAAAAGGCCTGATAAGATTAAGTGGGATTTGGGCACCTAAGTAGCCAGTGTCAGCCTTCATCAAGATTTAGGACCATCGTGTGAGAAATTCCACATCTGAGAACCACTGGCCAATCACAGGTCAGCGCTCCTCCTGCCAGCAGTGTCACTGGAGTCAGTGGCTCCTGTAGGTTGTTGCCTAAAGGGCTAATGAGAATATGTTACGGGATGATCAAATCAGGAAATGGTGTCCAGTTATATGACTACTAACTGATGATTGGTATTCATGTGTGAAGTCTTGATCTATTGTATTGGGAATGTGTATAATTTATGTGTCTGTACAAATATCATTTTTGGAATTTGGAATTTGAAATAGAGGCAGTTAAGTGTTGGCACAAAGCAAAAAAACAAATGATCAAACTAGATTTCATCATGGGATCTGACTTGTCCAATAGTCTGATCAGCTTGGACAATAACTCTATACATAGTATTTTTCCACATTTAAATAAAATTGGGGTTTGCAAAGCATCATAAGACTCCTATACTCTTTTTCAACCCCTCTCCTGGACCAAACCCAAGTTGAACCGTAGATTGATGCTGTTCTGTAGGTTTTACTCAGGAGCCTCACAGACTCCCTGAACAGAAAGTGATGTACATTGGGGTTTACATGATTAGTGTTGTTGGACGAAAGTGTAGGTGAGTCAGAAGAAAGGACAGTAGAGTGGGTTTCAGAGCCTTCCTGCTTCCTGTGTAAGATTCCCTTGAATAAGTTCCCCACCTCCCCTTACCAATGAGGCTTCTGAGAGGTACAGGTTCAGGAGGTAAATGACAGCTGAATCATCACTGACTTTCAAGGGTCTACGGGATAGTTGATGTCAAGGGGCACATTAATAAGCTTTCTTGACATCCCACCATGCACAACCTGTTATGTTGTCCACTCAAATGTTTTCCAACATGAACAAATTCCTGTTACCATTCCAGGAAATCCCTGTTCTACTTTTTTTTTTAAAGTCACAGCTCTTGAAATACTTATGAGTTCATCATTAAACACCCTTGCATGCACACAGGTCAAATCCCACATGCCACTAGTTCAAAATCCAATCTCTAAAATAATTGATATGAAGATGTGGATGTAAATCACACACCTTACATCAGAATATGACTAGGTTAGTTCTGTTTCTAGTTAAAGGAACCCCCCTCCCCTCCCAGTATGCTGATAGTGGGGGGGAATTCAGTGATTGTAATACCATTAGGACCAAGTAAAAACTGCTAGTATGCCTTTCTTTGCTCTTAAATGATTGTTATGTGGGCATTTTAAAGCAAGCCGGTGCCATCTGGGGACTCATCCCTGCTTTTAGCTGGTGTGAGCCCAACTGGAGCCTTTAGAGTAAAATGTGGACAGAATTTCTTGGCTAAGCTTTGAAATGGCTCTGATATCAGTGAGCCTGGTCATTCTGTCCAATGTAAGCAGTTTCAGTTCCTAATAATCAATCTAAAATGTAGGGTCCAGTGGGATTTACAGTAATTTTTCAGGCTGAGCTCCCACATCGAAGATTGCAATGAATTCAACATCTTGAATTTAAGAACACATTGTTTCAACTCAGGTTAAAGTCAGTCACTGTCATCATGCAAGGACTAAATGTCTTTTTCTGTGTCATCAAATCTACCTTGGTATCACTCCTGTGTCCATAGGTTGTAGGTTCAAGTCCCACTGTGAAGAATTGATGTCAAACATTAAAGCTGCCACTTCATTTTGTTGAGTGTTACATTGTTGGAGACACTGTATTTTAGATGAGGTGTTCACTCAAGAACCAGCCTGGTGTCTTGGAGACATCAAAGGTCGCATGGCTAACTAACAGCAAACAGATTTGGGAAAATTTGATCTTTTTGATAGTAAACAATAATGAGTAAAGTTCAAAAGGAATCCTTGCTGGAATCTTAGCTACTTATAATCTACCCTATATTAATTATGTGGATAAAGGGGCCAAGTGTATTGTTGCCATGTTTTCTAATGATACAAAGTAAGTCGGAAAGTAGGTTGGGAGAGGATGTAAAGGGACATAGATTGGTGAAATGAGTCAGCCAAAATTTGGAAACTGGAGTATGAAATGGAAAAATGTGGTTCTCTACTTTGGTAGAGAGAACAAAAGAGCAGAATACTACTGAATTGGAGAGAGATTGCACAATGCTGCAGTATAGAGGGATCTGGGTATCCTTGTAAATGAATTGTAGAGTTTTTAAAAATGCATTCAAGGGGATATGGCACACCGCTGGCTGGATGACCATTTATCCCTTTCCCTGGCTGTTCTTGAGAAGATGGTGGTGAACTGCCGCCTTGAACCACTGCAGTTAGTATGCAGCTGCAGCAAGCAATTAGGAAGGCAAATAGAATGTTGCTGTTTCTTGCAAGTGGAGAAGCTTAGAAACAGGAAAGTCTTGGTATAACTGTACAGAGAATTAGTGTAGCTGCAGCTCAAATATTATTTAGAAGTATACATTAGAAGCAATTCAGAAAAGATTCACCAGGCTGATTCTTTGGATGAAGGATTGTGTTATGAGCAAAGGTTGAGTACAGTGGGCTTGTGGTTTAGAAGAACCATAACTGATCTTATTAAAATCTAAGATTTTAAGAGGATTTAACAAGTATTTGTTCAGAGGACGGGAGTGGTGCTGGAAAATTAGATTCCTGATGAAGTGCTTTTGCCTGAAATATTAATTTTCCTGCGCCTCGGATGCTGCCTGACCTGCTGTGTTTTTCCAGCACCACTCTAATCTAGACTCTGATTCCAGCATCTGCTGTCCTCACTTTTGCCATGTTCAGAGGATGTTTGCCCCGGGGGATCTAGAACTAAGGGACACAGTTTAAAACTATGGAGTCTCCCATTTAAGATGAGAGATGAGAAGGAATTTTGTCTCAGAAGCTCAATGGTCTTTGGGGTTTCTGGAGAGCAGTAGAGATTGGGATCGCTGAATATATTCAAGGTTAACATAAACAGATTTTTGACCTACAAAGGAGTCTAGCGTTATGGGAGGGAGCAGGTTTGGGCATGAGTTTGGATGGTACAGCTGGCCAGTTTGTGCTCCTATTTTCTAAACTATTCTCATCTGATGATGTTATTTTGAAGTTGAGGAGGGGAGATTTTTCTAATACTTCAATCCCTTGATATACATAATTGAAAACAGATTATCAAATTGATATCCCATTGCTGTTTGTGGGAACTCACTATGCTCAAATTAGTTGTTGGTGGGATTTCCTATATTATCATTAGACATAGGAGTGGAAGTAAGGCCATTCAGCCTGTCGAGTCCACTCCGCCAGTTATTCATGGCTGTTTGGTATTTCAACTCCACTTACCCGCGCTCTCCCCGTAGTCCTTAATAAGACCATAAAATATAGGAGTGGAAATAAGGCCATTCGGATGGAAGTAAGGCCACTATTACAATGGTGATGACACTTATTAAAAGAAAACTTTACTCATACTTAGCACCTTTCACAACCACAGGATGTTGCCATGTAAATGTCAAGTTCTATCTACTGTATCTTGTTGAGACAAGTAACTTAAACTACCAAACTACTGATAGTGAACTTTTGAACTTCTGTGCTAAAACATGATTTAATTAGAAATGTATTTGAATATAATATGATTAACTTCACTGGCTGATTTGGTGAATCAGTCTTGCATGTTGCATCTAATTCTGATTTGTGTTTAAACTTCCTTCAATCTTAGTTCAATAACTTTTAGTTCTTGGAATAAAAAACTAGATTAGCAATGGAAACCAACAGATTGCAAATCAGCAAATGTCTCCCTGGGGACATTTGCAGAGCACTGTGTTATTTAGGTTGATGATATATAATTTCAATAACACTGAAAACAAGTTATTTATGACAATAACCTATTTGACCAGTGGCAAAGAATGTATTCAAAGGGATCTGTATGAGTTTATCAGATGGGCTTAAGGAGTAGAAACTAAATGTTTTTGCAGAAAATATAACATGTTATTGTACGTAGTATACACAATAGTATAGAACATGACAAACATGAGCACTCATCAAATGATGTTAATAGTTCTTTAAAAGCCATAACACATTAGAATATTTAAATGAAATGTTGTAAGTTATTTGATGACAATTTAAGATGCTAACACTGGTTCAGGCTACCAACGCGTAGAATATTTTGTGCATTTTGCATTGAGAATGTGGTGTTGGAAAAGCACAGCAGGTCAGGCAGCATTCAAGGAGCAGGAGAATCAATGTTTTGGATGTAAGCCCTTCATTAGGATTCTCGATGAAGGGCTTATACCCGAAACGTCCTTTCTCCTGTTTGTCGGATGCTGTCTGACCCGCTGTGCTTTTCCAGCACCACAGGCTCGACTCTGAGATCCAGCATCTGCAGTCCTCACTCTCTTCTAATTGAGAGGGTTCAGAAAAGAATCAAATATCTTCTTTCTCCTTCTGCATGTTCCATTGTATTGGTTCCTATCACTGTTTGCTGATATTCTTAAGTGAACAAAGCTCTTTAAATTAGGAAATTCCATCTGTTTCCAATTACCCACCATTGGTACTTCTATCCTGTTGCTGGTAGGGCTCATGTGCATGTTATTCTCCTTCCCTGGGGCCCGGCAGAAAGTTCAATCCCAATCATATTCCCAGAGCCCCTGATTGGCTTCTCGGAGAGTTGCTGTGTTGTAGCCCAAACTTGCTAATTCCTGGTGTTGACATCTCAGGACAACTAGCCATTGCTGCTCAGAGAACAGCTTGTGTATACGGGCCAGGAGCACTGCAATGCTAGGGAGGCAAACTTCTAAAAGTTGAATTTAACTTGAATTTTCCAGAACCAGGGGTCATACAGGATGGGCCACTTTGGACCGAGGTGGGGAGAAATTTCTTCACTCAGGGAGTGATGAGCCTGAGGAATTTTCTGCCACAGAAAGCGCTTAAAACCAAGACATTGAATGTTTTCAGGAAGGAGTTAGATAGAGCTCTCAGGGTTAAAGGGTTTAGGGAGAAAGTGGGAACAAGGAATTGAGTAGAAAGATCAGTCATGATCATGTTGAATCGCAGAGCAGGCTAAAATGGCCGACATATGCTCTTATTCCTTCTGAGTCTGTGATCTCAGTTGGCTGAACCATTGTCTTGAGAGCCTGTCTATGCATACTTTCAAAACCGAGTAGTTCAGAGAATCTCAACAAAGCAAGACCACTTCTGGAAAAGTTGAGAGGTGAGAATGCAAACATGATTCAAATGCAAGGACTGATGGAGCAAGGCAAGGGCTGGGTAATAAAACAAAGGAAGAAATAAAAGACAGCCTAGAGGAAATGTAAAAGGGCAATAGCAGAAACTCTTCGCAGATGCGGAGGCTAAATGGAGGCAGTAGTTATGGTTCACAATCATTGCACTTGAAGCTGTGTCTGGAAGGCTGTGAAGTGCCTACTTGAGAGACAAGGAGGTGTTTCCCGAGTGCCCCTTGATCTTCAGTATAAGATTGGGGACAGAGATCACAGCATCAAAGTGCAAGTGAGTCAGAATTGGAATGACAAGTAAGTGAAGAGTCAGCATCATCTCCACTGACTGGAGGTGCTCAGCAACACAATCATCCAAACTTCCTTTAGTTTCCCCAGTGGAGTTATGACTGTATCATGAACAGCAAATGCAGTTTTATGAAATAAAAGAACAAATGCTGGAAATCTGAAACAAAAACAGAACTTGCTGGAGAAACTCAGCAGAAACATTGACTCTGTTTTTCTCTCCACAGATGCTAGCAGATCTACTGGGAAACTCAGCAGAGAAACTCTATGGGGAAACTCAGCAGAAACATTGATTCTGTTTCTCTCCCCACAGATACTGGCAGACCTACTGAGTTTCTCTAGCAATTTGTTTTTGTTACTGTATACTGTCTTGAAAGTGTAAGCAAGTCATGATTTATCTGGAAGCTGTGTTTAGGGTTTTGGATGGTGAGGCATGAGCATAAGTATTGCATCTCCAGGGCTGGTGCCATGGAAACGGGATGTTGGGGATTACTGAGAAATGGATCAAGATTATGGAAAGTGTAATCCTTTTGGAATGCTGAAATGCGAAAAGAGGGACAGATATTTTGTGATGGTGTTGCAGTAAAATTGATGGAAATGGTGCTGATAATTTATTGAATGTGAAGGCTGTGGCGGGGAAAGAAGATGAAAAGATAAAACAATTTCTGTTCAAGGAGGAAGAGGAAATGGGTTGGATGAGCTTCTGGGACCTGTCTCCCCCGGTTAAGGGGGAATCCTAAAGATAAAAGACAGCAGGTTGGAAACACTGGCAGGGAAGGTGGTCTCATTACAATAGATGTACGGAAAAGAAGGAACTGGAAGAATGGAATCTTTTGAGAAAGGGTGGAGGTGTGATCAAGGTAACTATGGGAGTTGGTGGTATCTTGCTGGATAAAATCTGCATCTCCTGATGTTAGCAAGTGACTTCTTGGGCAAAGCGATCCGAGATTATCAGGGGTAGGTGTGAAAGTGGAGCACAAAACACAAACTGATCAGCCATGATCCTATTGAATGGCCGAGCAAACTCAAGGGGCTGAATGGTCCACTCCTGCTCTTAGTTGTGATCTTTGTTTACTTCATTTATAGTGTACAACAAGTTCTTATCCTTCAGAGGAACACTCTATTATGGAACCCTTTCTATATAAAGCTGTATACCATTTGCTCCAAGTGTCAGTGTTAGGTCACCTTTAACCTCTTTAAAATAGAATTGCGACAGGGGTTTGCAAGGAGATATATTGATTGTCAACTAGTTCAGGGAAAATTATCCTATGCTCCTGGACTGTTGGTCGATCCTGTGTTTTGTAACTTGAATAGTATCGATTCTAAGATTAGAGTGGAAATCGCACAATACTTTATTAGCAATTGAAGATAAATTCAGATGATGTTCCTTTGCCTTTGCTTTTAATAAAAAAAACTAGATCATTAGGATTTAGCTTGATAGGTTTCAAGGATGGAAAGACATTTTAAATTCATCATGGCAGAAGTCTCCCTGTGATTGGTCACTGGCCTTTGAAGGTTAAGTTGGTTGCGTGTCTCTTCTGTAACTGGCTGGTTCTTAAACTCTAGCTGATGCCCATGATTTGATACAACAAAGAAATATCATTGCTCTAAGTCTGCAACTAAAACAAAAATTGCTGAAGAAACTCTGTAAGTCCGGCACCATTTGTGGAGAGAAAGCCGCGTAAATATTTCTAATTCAGTGACTCTTCTTCACCCAACAATAATCAGTTGTGATGAAGGGTCACTGGGCTTGAAGTGCTAACTCTGCTTTCTCTCCACAGGTGCTGTCAGACCTACAGAGTTTCTGCAGCACTTTGTGATTTTTGATCCAGGTTTTGATTTTTCTCTTTGTAATGTTAACTTTATTTTAAACTGGTTTGCATTTAGTTATTCAGAGTAATGTTAGACCCTCTCCACCCCACACCAACCCCATGCCCAAACATCAAAAGTTGGGAGTCGTGAGTGACAAAAATGATAGCTTGCACCCAGCAAGGGGTAGCCACTGCTGCCTATAACGTTTGAGTCACTGGATAGCCACTTAGTCTGGTCGGACCACAGGGAGGGGGTGGGGGTGGGGTGGGGGGTGGGGGGTGGGGTTGAGGGGGACAGAAAATGTTTGACCTGTGCTGAAACAAAGTGGTAAACTGTCTGCTTTTACAACCCTGCAGCCCTATCTATTTCACTGTTTAGTGAGGTCATTCTCACAGCCTGCCTGATAATGCCTCCTTTTGCATTTCAACAATAGCAATCAATATCATTGCTCCTTCGAGTTATGCTTAAAATCAGTGTAAGTGCATCTTTTATATAATGGGCCTATTACAATTTAAAGATGATTGCAGTGAATTCATAAAGCTTAAAGAAATTCTATACTGTTTGTTTACTCATGAACCAATTTTCCTTCCAGAATGAATTACAGCTTTGCAGTGTCCTAATTAGCTCAATGAGAGGGTTGACCCTCTCTTCAAACATTTTGCAGCTTTCTAATCAAACGCTGGAATAAAGCAGCTCATTCTTTATAATGCTTTCAGTTATCCTGCCAAACTGTCAAAAACCTTCTGTAAACTGTCATTTACCCAGTGCCAGAGAGGCCTATGCACTCAGAACCAAGGCCCAACGCTTCAAGTTAGATGCTTCTTGAAGAGCACAAAGGAAAATCCACTTTCTTGAAATCTTTGATTAGAGTTTAATTTTTTTGATGCAGGGTTTAAAAAGAAACTGGGCGTTGGTTAGGAAAGGAAGGATAGGAAGTAAAGAGTGGTGCTGGGAGTGTTGCTGAAAAAAAGAGACCTTGGAGTGCAGGTTCATAGTTACTTGAAAGTGTAGTTGGAGGGAGACAGGGTGGTGAAGAAGGTGTTTGGCACGCTTTCCTTTATTGGTCAGAGTATTGGGTAAAGGAGTTGGGAGGTCATGTTGCGGCTGTACAGGACATTGATGAGGCCACTTTTGGAATATTGTGTGCAATTCTGGTCTCCCTGCTATAGGAAGGATGTTGTGAAATTTGAAAGGGTTCAGAAAAGATTTACAAGGATGTTGCCAGGGTTGGAGGATTTGAGCTATAGGGAGAGGCTGAATAGGCTGGGGCTGTTTTCCCTGGAGCGATGGAGGCTGAGCGGTGACCTTATGGATGTTGGCAAAATCATGAGGGGCATGGATAGGATAAATAGACAAGGTCTTTTCCCTGGGATGGGGGAGTTCATAACTAGCGGACATAGGTTTAAAGAGAGAGGGGAAAAATTTAAAAGGGACCTAAGGGGCAACTTTTTCAAGCAGAGTGGAGTGTGTAATGAATGAGTTGTCAAGGAAGTGGTGGAGGCTGGTACAATTAAAACATTTAAAAGGCATGTGGATGTGTATATGAATAGGAAGGGTTTAGAGGGATATGGGCCAAGTGCTGGCAAATGGAACTAGATTAATTTAGGATATCAGTCGACATGGATGCGTTCGATCAAAGGATCTGTTTCTGTGCTTTATGTGTCTATGAAACTATGATTGTATGACAGGATGTTGGGTGAATGAGGAACTTTGTGAAGGATTGTGTTTAAAGAAGAAATCATTGTAAAGGCTTAAAATAAATTCCACAAGCAAGAGACTGAATGATTGGAATGCAAGCTCCTGATTTTTGCAGCAACGTCTGATTAATACATCCATCTGGATGATTACTATTAGAACAAGTAATGAAAATCAGTCTTCCTCCATTGACTCAGTCTACTCTTCCTACTGTCTTGAGAAGGTAGCCAACATAATTAAAGACCCTCCCACCTGGTTATACTCTCTTCCACCCTCTTTCATCAGGGAGAAGATACAAAAGTTTGAAAACACGTACCGACTGATTCAAGAACAGCTTCTTCCCTGCTGGTATCAGACTTTGAAAGGACCTCTCATTTTTCTCTGCGCCTTCTCTGTAGCACTATATTTTGCATTCTCTTCTATTACCCCTGATGCACGAATGTAAGATATAATTTGTCTGGATAGTATTCAAAACAATACTTTTCACTTTCTCTTGGTACGTGTGACAATAATAAATCAAATTGACTCAATGATTTCCGTTTGGACTTCAAAGCTCACACTATAATCTTTTAAAATTGTTTATATGATACATAGCTTCCATGCCATAATTCTTACTTTGAATTTTAAAAGAAGTCTAGAAAATAAAGTTTATTTTGAGAAAGGATGCACACTCACGTAGCATCTTTCACAATCTCATTACCTCTCCAGGTGCTTTATGCTCATTTAAAACAGCGTTTAAAGTGTTGTTACTTGCTGTAATGTAAGAAACGCAGCAATTCATTTGGGTACAAGAAGTTCCCTGAAGCAATATTGTGAAAATGATGATTGGTTTTAGTCAAATTGGTTGAGGGATATGTTTAAGCCTGCGCATCTGGGGAGAATACTTCTGCTCTTTTTATTGTGACATTGTGCTGTAGGACCTTTATCATCCACTTGAGAGGCCAGGGAATTATATTCATTTAATATCTCATCTGAAATCCAAAAGATTTAAATCACTAACCGTTGGGGCTAGATTTCCACTTAGCATTTGCTGCAGATTTTGTTGTATGCCTGTCTGTGTAAAACACTAACTTTGTTTAATTAATTCATGGGGTGTGGGCACCACTGACTAGGTGAGCATTTATTGCCCGAAGGACAGTTAAAAACAACCGCATTGACGTGGGTATGGAGGCACATGTGGGTGAGACCAGGTAAAGATTTCTTTCCCTAAAGGACATTAGTGAACCAGATGGGTTTTTCCCACAATTGACATTCATTACATGTTACCATTCTAGGAAAGACTTTTCAAATTTTATCATGTCCCAATGTGGGATTCGAGCCCACATCTCATGGTCAATGCATGGAAGTTCTGGATTCACAGTCCAGTCACATTACCATGCCACCACCTTTCTAAGGTTCCCTGCTGTCTACCTGTCTTTCCTCCTTTTAAGGTGCTTTTTGAAACCTTTATAACTCCATATGAACCTTTTGTCATGATCGCTGTAAATATGGATGAGCAATTTTCAGCTTCCATCATCTGATTTCTATACCTGGGACTAAAATAGGTTTTAAAAAAAAGGATAAACACTGACTTAAGGCTGCAGTGGTCACTTGACCACAAATTTCATGAAAACGTAAATAAACACGGTGTCTGAACTGAAGTTTATATGTCATCAAAATTACTCAAAACAGTCAGTCAGATCTGTATCTCCTGTTTAATTTACATATTTCTGAAAGTTCATATTCTGGAGATAAAAATCACCACCTTAAGATTATTGAACTGGGTTTTAAAAAACTGGGAGCCATACACTGGAATGCACAATTGAATTATATTTCTGACAGCTGTCCTTGGGAAGAGGAAAGAGAAGAATGATGGATTCTGAACAGTATGACCAAATTGCTTGCTCTCTGGCTCTCAGCCTCTCAGAAAAACAAATCAGAATGTTGATAGTGTGGAATTCAGTAATAATTTTACCACTGACCATTTAAGTGCAATAATGAGACTCTCTTTTGTTGGAGATGTTCATTGCCTGGCAGTTGTGTGGCATGAACATCATTTGCCACTTGTCAGCTAAACCTAGATATTGTTGCATCTGAACAGTCATGAATGGCGCTGGACATTGTGAAATCATTGATGAACATCCCTGCTTCTGACCGTATGGAAAGATTGATGAAGCAGCTGAAAATGGTCTGAGAGGACACTGCTCTGAGAAACTCCTGCAGCGATGTCCTGGGCTGACATGACTGACCTCCAATAACCCCAACTGTCTTCCTTTCTTCCAGGGTATGACTCCAACCAGTGGTGGAATTTTCCCTGATTCCCATTGACTCCAACTTTTCTAGGGCTGTTTGATGCCACAATCAGTCAAGGGCAGTAATTCACACCCCTGGAATTCGGCTCTTTAACTCATGTTTGAATTAAGGCTGGAATGGTTTCAGGCACTAAGGTACTCAAAGCTGCAGTCTGCTTTACCACCACAAATGTAGATTAAATTTGTATCTGTGGCTGTCACAGTCCTCATCTTCATAACTGGATATTGTAGGCATCAAATTCTGGTTTAAAAAGAATAATGCATTATTCATGCCAACGTTACTATCGATGTATTTGCTTTTAATTCTGAATGAAGTTGACATTGATTGTTATTTTACTAATGCATCATATGCATGAAAATTCTCTTCCACAAAAACAGTGATCTCTAAGATCAAAGTGACATTTTATTAATGCAGTTTCCGTTCCACATAACCTGCAGCACGTACAATATATATGTGTGTAAGGTTGGTCTCATGTAAGTCAATGTAATGTTTAAAATGTAATCTTGCTAAAATCAACCTTAGTCTTTCTGGCATCAAAACCTTTTAGCTGCCCTGTTCTGCTTCCCCATACATAGCCTGGTTTCATTGAAAGAGGGTGTCAGGTATCCGATAAAGTAAATGCAAAGTACTGCAGTTGCGAGAAAGCTGAAACAAATGAAGAAAGTGCTGGAGATACACAGCCAAACCTGGCTGCATCTCTGGAGAGAAAAACCTGGAAAGACCTAGTGAAAATGATCATCTCCATAGATGCATTGCTGACATTGCCTTTGAAGAGTCCAATATCACTTTTTGATGAGATACAACCATGATCAAGCAATCTACTGCTCTCGCTCTGTTGAACTGGGACTCAGAACTATCTAGCACAACCTGATTGACAGTAGACTGATCATAAGAAACATAAAGGGAAGTGATGGCTTAGTGGCATTATTGCTGGACAGTTAATCCCAAAACATCGACTCACCTGCTCCTCAGATACTGCCTGACCTGCTGTGCTTTTCCAGCACCACTCTAATCGAGACTCTGGTTTCCAGCATCTGCAGTTCTCACTTTTGCCTAGTCATGAATACATGACTCCAAACCCAGAACAATGTGGTTGAGTCTCATCTACCCAATGGGCAAAAATGCTGGCCTGGCCAGCGATGCCCCCATCCTGTAACTGAATAAAGGAAGTACATTCGGCTTGCTCTACCATCCAACAAGATAAAGGCTGATCTGCCTCTCTTGTGCCAGCTCAGCATAGCCTGCAACTCCCCGATATTTCACAAACCAATCGATGTCTTTTTTGAATGCTCTCAGTGATCCAGCCTCCACAATTCTCTCAGGTAGAGAATTCCAGATGTTCTCTATCCTCTGGGAGAGTAGTTCTTTGCACCTTAATTGTAATTGCAAGGAATTCAGGGTGTACACAGTTGTGTGATAGCAACCCACCAGGGACAGCTGATCATTCAGTGGTATGAGACTGCGTGCAGCCCAAATCAAATACACCCTTAAACCCTTGGAAAATATTGCTTATTTAAAAGGTGACTATTGCTGAAAAAGAATTTGACTTTTACGTGAGTCTGCATGGTAGGTTTCTGAAACAAGACATCAATGTTGATGCTATCTTGATTTATTATATTTCAAAAATACAATTTCAACAGTTCACAGTACACTTGAAAATTTTGTAATTCTACAGAGATTAATCTTAGTTCTCTAATAATCTAAAAAGCTTCATGAACAAAAAAGGTGCAACAGTTGTGTTTTTGGTGACAAACTTGACAACCATTCCACAAATAGCAAGCAGATTAATCGCTGCTTCATATATTTTACTGAGTTGGCTCAGGGTGCAATGCTGCATAGGCTATCAAGAAATCTCTTTGCTCTTTTTAAAAAATTATACCATGGCACCTCCAAAGGCCACTCAGCCACAGACCCAGGCCCAGGTCCAGACAACAACTGTTTAATGTTTCATCTGATAGACAATGTTTCCAATTGCACAGTATGAGAGTGAAAGTATTTGCCCTCAATGACATTTGCCAAATCCTACAGAGGAACTTGAGCCTCCAACCAGACAATGTAATTCAATTAAAGCTTAAATCAAGAGACAGACTGAGCTGTTCAATTGGGGATTACAGACACCATCTCAATGTGATTAAGGATGTTGCCATTTGTGTCATCTCGTAAGGATTTGGCAGTGACTGGCTTTCCAGTGTGTTTCGATTCGTTCCTCATGATCTCTGCTCTCGTCCCTCTCCAACATGTCAGGATATCCTTTCTAAAGGACGGTGTGTAAAACCCATAGATAATCGGATCCAAGCAGGTATGCAGCAAGGCAATTAAGAACAGTATGTGACTGACATATTCTGGCACATTCTTCAGTACGTTTGGATTGAACCAATACCACAGTCCGAGGAGATAATATGGGGTCCAGCAGACGATGAAGGACACAACAATGATGATGGTCATTTTGAGAGTTTTCATTCGTGCTTTCAATATGTAATCATTCTGTGTTCTTGCTGCAAAATAAATTTGACTGTAAGTGCATGATCCCGAGAAACTGATACCAGTTGAAATGAGATTGCAGCAGCTGTATGCACACAGTAATTACAATGGAAACCTGCTGGCTACTGATTTCTTGGGTAATTACTGTATTGGGCCTTCACTAGTTTCTTTGGATGGGGGACAATTTATGAAGAGTGTGCCAATAACAGCCCCATGGATTTCTGAGGCAGGCAAAGCTTTCACCTGAAGCACAGCTTCAGAAATTCTGGACTTATATGCTGTTTGGTACCAGTGCCAACTGTAACACTGATCTGCATGGTTTTGTATGTGCTTATTGAAGGCATGTTTTTCTCGTTGATGCTTGGTCCCTGACAGTCAATTCCTAAAAAAAAAGATGGTGTCTCCTCCCATCCCCATTACATTAGAGTAAAATAATGGCACTTCAAGGGAATTCCTGAACCCAGTACTTTGGCCACTGGCTGTTACCATATTCCTGACTTATGTTTGTCAGCAGAACATAGAGATATTTAAATGGGTTTACTATACAATGGTTGGTGAGAGCAATTCAGTGAGCTTAATGGTCCTTAACCAGAGCAGTATTTCCTGCCCCATAGCAAAGAAAATACAGCTTCAGACAAAGAGATAAACAGCATACAATAGGAAAAGGATGACTAGCATTTCTACAGCTTCTTCCACAAGGTCAGGATGTCCCACAGCCCATTACATTCAGTGAAGTTCTTATATATGTATAGTCACTGTTTCAAAGCAGCAGTCAAAGTTGCTCAGCAGCAGCTCCCACTAATAGCAACACAACAATGTTTTTTTTTATGACAACAGGACTGCAGATGCTGAAGATCTGGAACAAACAAGATCACACATTGCTGCAGAAACACAGCAGGTCTGACTCTGTTCAGAAGAACGGTCATTGAACTCAAAATATTAACTCCATTGATGCTGCCAGACATGCTGAGCCCGTGTAGCAATTGCTGCACTTGCTTGTCTGAGTTTTTATTTTCTGATTTTGATTGAGGAATAAGCACTAGTTAGACCAGCAGGGACATTTCTGCTCTTGTTTTAAAGCATCCATCAATCTTTGAGGGGGGCCTTAGATTAAGACTGCAGGAGAATGGAAGCACCTTCTGGACTACCAACCTTGAAATTGTCCCCCATCCAACATTCATAGAATCCCTACAGTGTGGAAACAGGCCATTCGGCCCATTGAGTCCACAC